>NW_027438289.1:0-344399 GCF_000715075.1 Nicotiana tabacum | reverse complement strand
ATTTGATGGACCAGAAAAATTTTAGGCGATCGAGGTCTGGGGGGCCTGGGTCCACTCGGAAGGCGTGGGCTATTCCACACAGAAATATGGGAATTGGGTGAAATTCTAGTTTTTTGGCCGTAATAAGCAAAAGAACGAGGAACGGTCATGGCGGGCCGGGGGTTATGGTTCCTTAGGTCATATTTGATGGCCCGGAAAAATTTTAGGCGATCGGGGTCCGGGGGTCCCGGACCCATTCGGATGGCGTGGGTTATAGCACACGAAAATCTGGGAATCAAGCGAAATTCTAGTTTTTTGGACTCAAATGCAAAAAAGGAAGAACGCTCATGGCAAGCGGTGACTATGGTTCCTTAGGTCGTATTTGATGACCCGAAAAATATTTAGGCCATCCGGCTACGGGGGACCCGGACCCATTCGGAAGGCTGGGCTATAGCACACGAAAATATGGCAATCGGGCAAAATTCTTGTTTATTGGCCAGAAAATCCAAAAAAGGAAGAACGCTCATGGAAGCGGGGTACTATGGATCCTAAGGTCGTATTTTATGGCCCGGAAAATTTTAGGGGATCAGGGTCACCAAGGCCCGGCACACTCAGAAGGCGACACAAAAATATGCGAATTGAGCGGAATTCTAGTTTTTTTGTCATAAAAATCAAAACAACAAGGAACGGTCATGGTGGGGTGGTGACTATGGTACCTTAGGTCCTATATGACTTCCCGGATAAATTTTAGGCGAACCGGGTCCGGGGGGCACTGCCCACTAGGAAGGCATGGGCTACAGCACACGAAAATAAGGGAACCGGGTAGAATTCTAGTTTCCTTTGGCCGTAAACGGCAAAAAAAGAGGAACGGTCATGGCGGGCGGTGACTATAGTGCTTTAGCTCGTATTTGATGGCCCGAAAATATTTTAGGTGATCGCAGTCCGGGGGGCCCGGATCCATTCGGAAGGCGTGGGAAGGGATATAGCACACGAAAATATGGCAATCAGGCGAAATTCTAGTTTTTTTGCCGCAAAAAGCAAAAAAATGAGGAAAGTTCATGGCGGGGTGGTGTCTATGGTTCCTTAGGTCGTATTTGATGGACCAAAAAAATTTTAGGCAATCGGGGTCTGGGGGGCCTGGGTCCATTCGGAAGGCGTGGGCTATAGCACACAAAAATATGGAAATCGGGCGGAATTCTAGTTTTTTGGCCGTAATAAGCAAAAGAATGAGGAATGGTCATGGCGGGGCAGGGGTTATGGTTCCTTAGGTTGTATTTGATGGCCCGGAAAAATTTTAGGCGATCGAGGTCCGGGGGTCGTGGACCCATTCGGAAGGCGTGGGTTATAGCACACGAAAATCTGGGAATCAAGCGGAATTCTAGTTTTTTGGACTCAAATGCAAAAAAAGGAAGAATGCTCATGGAAAGCGGTGACTCTTGTTCCTTAGGTCGTATTTGATGGCCCGAAAAATTTTAGGCCATCCGGCTACGGGGGACCCGGACCCATTCGGAAGTCGTGGGCTATAGCACACGAAAATATGGCAATCGGGCAAAATTCTTGTTTTTTGGCCGAAAAATGCAAAAAAGGAAGAACGCTCATGGAAGCGGGTGACTATGGATCCTAAGGTCGTATTTGATGGCCTGGAAAATTTTAGGAGATTCGGGTCACCGAGGCCCGGCACACTCGGAAGGCGACACAAAAATATGCGAATTGAGCGGAATTCCAGTTTATTTGTCATAAAAATCAAAACAACAAGGAACGGTCATGGTGGGGTGATGACTATGGTACCTTAGGTCCTATATGACTTCCCGGATAAATTTTAGGCGAACCGGGTCCGGGGGCACTGCCCACTGGGAAGGCGTGGGCTACAGCACACGAAAATAAGGGAATCAGGCGGAATTCTAGTTTTTTTGGCAGTAAACGGCAAAAAAATAGGAACTGTCATGGCGGGCGGTGACTATGGTACCTTAGCTCTTATTTGATGGCCCGAAAATGTTTTAGGCGATCGCAGTCCGGGGGCCCGGACCCATTCGGAAGGCGTGGGATATAGCACACGAAAATATGGCAATCAGGCGAAATTCTAGTTTTTTTGGTGCAAAAAGCAAAAAAATGAGGAAAGTTCATGGCGGGGCGGTGTTTATGGTTTCTCAGGTCGTATTTGATGGCCCGGAAAAATTTTAGACGATCGGCGTCCGAGGGGCCCGGACACATTCCGAAGGCGTGGGTTGTACCACATGAAAATATGGGAATCAGGCGGAATTCTAGTTTTTTTGCTGCAAAATGCAAAAAAGGAAGAACGCTCATGGAAAGCGGTGACTATGGTTCCTTAGGTCGCATTTGATGGCCAGAAAAATATTTAGGCGAACTGGGTCCGGGGGGCACTGCCCACTAGGATAGCGTGGGTTATAGCAAATGAAAATATGGGAATCGGGCGGAATTCTAGTTTTTTTGGTTGTAAAACGCAAACAAAAGAGGAACTGTCATGGCGGGAGGTGACTATGGTACCTTAGCTCGTATTTTATGGCCGAAAAAGTTTTTACGCGATCGGGGTCCGGGGTCCCGGACCCATTAGGAAGGATAGCACACGAAAATATGGCAATCTGGCGAAATTCTAGTTTTTTTGGCCGTAGAAAGCAAAACAATGAAGAAAGGTCATGGCAGGGCAATTTCTACGGTTCCTTAGGTCGTATTTGATGGCCCAGAAAAGTTTTAGGCGATCCGGGTAACCGAGGCGCGGCACACTCGGAAGGCAACACAAAAATATGGGAATATGGTGGAATTCTAGTTATTTGGCTGTAAAAAGCAAAAAAACCAAGAACAGTCATGGCGGGGCAGTGGCTATGGTTCTTTAGGTCGTATTTGATGGCCCGGAAAAATTTTAGGCGATCGGGGTCCGGGTGGCCAGGACCCATTCAGAAGGCGTGGGCTATAGCACACGAAAATATGGGAATCAGGCGGAATTCTAGTTTTTTGGCCGCAAAATGCAAAAAAGGAAAAACGCTCATGGCAAGCAGTGACTATGGTTCCTTAGGTCGTATTTGATAGCCTGGAAAATTTTTAGGCGAACCGGCTCCGACGGGAACTGCCCACAAGGAAATCTGGGGCAATAGCACACGAAAATATGGCAATCGGGCGAAATTTTAGTTTTTTGGCCGTAAAAGGCAAAAACACATGCAAAGGGTCATGGCGGGGCGATGTCTACTGTTCCTTAGGTCGTATTTGATGGCCCAAAAAACTTTTAGGCTATCCGGGTCTCCGAGGCCTAGCACACTCGGAAGGCGACACGAAAATATAGGAATCGGGCGGAATTCTAGTTGTTTGGTCGTAAAAAGCAAAACAACGAGGAACGGTCATGGCGGGGTGGTGACTATGGTTCCTTAGGTCGTATTTGATGGCCCTAAAAAATTTTAGGCGATTGGAGAGGGACCCTAACCCACTCGAAAGGCGTGGGCTATAGCACACAAAAAAATGGGAATCGGGCAAAATTCTAATTTTTTGCCGTAAAACGCAAAACAACGAGAAACAGTTATGGCAGGGCGGTGACTATGATTCCTGAGGTCGTATTTGATGGCCTAAAAAATTTTTAGGCAATCGGGGCCCGGGGGTCCCGGACCCATTCGGAAGGCGTGGGCTATATAGCACACGAAAATATGGCAATCGGGAAAAATTCTAGTTTTTTGGCCATAAAAAGCAAAAGAATGAGAAACGGTCATGGCGGGGCGGTGACTATAGTTCATTAGGTCGTATTTGATGGCCCAAAAAATTTTTAGGCGATCGGGGTCTGGGGGGCCTGGGTCCACTCATAGGGCGTGGGCGCACACAAGAATATGGGAAACAGGCAGTATTCTAGTTTTTTGGCCGTAATAAGCAAAAGAACAAGGAACGGTCAGGGTGGGGCGGGGGTTATGGTTCCTTAGGTCGTAATTGATGGCCCGGAAAAATTTTAGGCGATCGGGGTCCGGGGGTCCCGGACCCATTCGGAAGGCGTGGGTTATAGCACACGAAAATCTGGGAATCAAGCGGAATTCTAATTTTTTAGACTCTAATGCAAACAAGGAAGAACGCTCATGGAAAGTGGTGACTATGGTTCCTTAGGTCGTATTTGATGGCCCAGAAAATTTTTAGGCCATCCGGCTACGGGGGACCCGGTCCCATTCGGAAGGCGTGGGCTATAGCACACGAAAATATGGCAATCGGGCGAAATTCTTGTTTTTTGGCCGGAAAATGCAAAAAAGGAAGAACGCTCATGGAAGCGGGTGACTATGGATCCTAAGGTCGTTTTTGATGGCCCGGAAAATTTTAGGAGATCCGGGTCACCTAGGCCCGGCACACTCGGAAGGCGACACGAAAATATGCGAATTGAGCGAAATTCTAGTTTTTTTGTCAAAAAAATCAAAACAACAAGGAACGGTCATGGTGGGGCGGTGACTAAGGTAACTTAGGTCCTATATGACTTTCCGGATAAATTTCAGGCGAACCGGGTCCAGGAGGCACTGCCCACTGGGAAGGCGTGGGCTATAGCACACGAAAATAAGTGAATCACGTGGAATTCTAGTTTTTTTGGCCGTAAACGGCAAAAAAAGAGGAACTGTCATGGCGGGCGGTGACTATGGTACCTTAGCTCGTATTTGATGGCCCGAAAATGTTTTAGGCGATCGCGGTCCGGGGGATCCGGACCCATTCAAAAGGCGTGGGATATAGCACACGAAAATATGGCAATCAGGCGAAATTCTAGTCTTTTTGCCGCAAAAAGAAAAAAAATGAGGAACGTTCATGGCGGGGCGGTGTCTATGGTTCCTTAGGTCATATTTGATGGCCTAAAAAATATTTAGGCGATCTGGCTCTCCGAGGCCAGGCACACTCGGAAGGCGACACGAAAATATGGGAATCGGGCGGAATTCTAGTTGTTTGGTCGTAAAAAGCAAAACAACGAGGAACGATCATGGCGGGGCGGTGACTATGGTTTCTTAGGACGTATTTGATGGACCAAAATTTTTTTAGGCGATCAGGGTCCGGGGTGCCCGGACCCATTCGGAAGGCGTGGGCTAGCACACGAAAATATGGCAATCGGGCGAAATTCTAGTTTTTTTGCCGTAAAAAGCAAAACAACGAGGAACGGTCATGGCGGGGCAGTGGCTATTGTTCCTTAGGTCGTATTTGATGGCCCGAAAAATTTTTAGGCGATCCGGGTTCGGGGGGCCCGGACCCATTCGCAAGGCGTGGGCTATAGCACACGAAATTTGGCAATCAGGCGAAATTCTAGTTTTTGGCCGTAAATTGCAAAAAAGGAAGAACGCTCATGGCAGGGGGTGACTTTGATTCCTAAGGTTGTATTTGCTGGCCCGGAAAACTTTAAGGCGATCCGGGTCACCGTGGCCCGGCACACTCGGAAGGTGATAAGGAACGGTCATGGTGGGGTAATGACTATGGTACCTTAGGTCGTACTTGATATCCCAGATAAATTTAAGGCGAACCAGGTCCGGGGGGCACTGCCCACTAGGAAAGCGTGGGCTATAGCACACGAAAATATGGGAATCGGGCGAAATTCTAGTTTTATCGATGGTAAAATGCAAGAAAAGTGGAACTATCATGGAGGGCGGTGACTATGGTACCTTAGCTAGTATTTGATGGCCCGAAAATTTTTTACGCGATCAGGGTCCGGGGGGCCCGGACCCATTCGGAAGGCATGGGCTATAACATACGAAAATATGGCAACCAGGAGAATTTTAGTTTTTTAGCCGTAAAAAGCAAAAAACCGAGGAACGGTCATGGCGGGGTGATGTCTATGGTTTCTTAGGTTGTATTTAATGGCCCAAAAACTTTTTTGGCGATTGGGGCGGGACCCTGACCCACTCAGAAGGCGTGTAGCACACGAAAAAAAAGAATCGGGCAAAATTCTAGTTTTTTGGCCGTAAAACGCAAAACAATGAGAAATAGTCATGGCGGCGATGACTATGGTTCCTGAGGTCGTATTTTATGGCTCAAAATATTTTTAGGGGATCAGGGTCCGGACCCATTCGGAAGGCATGGGCTGCACACGAAAATATGGGAATCAGGCGGAATTCTAGTTTTTTGGCCGTAAAAAGCAAAAAAATGAGAAACGGTCATGGCGGGGCGGTGACTATAGTTCATTAGGTCGTATTTGATGGCCCAAAAAAATTTTAGTCGATCGGGGTCTGGGGGGCCTGGGTCCACTCATAGGGCGTGGGCGCACACAAGAATATGGGAAACGGGCAGTATTCTAGTTTTTTGGCCGTAATAAGCAAAAGAACGAGGAATGGTCAGGGCGGGGCGAGGGTTATGGTTCCTTAGGTCGTAATTGATGGCCCAGAAAAATTTTAGGTGATCGAGGTCCGGGGGTCCCGGACCCATTCGGAAGGCGTGGGTTATAGCACACGAAAATCTGGGAATCAAGCAGAATTCTAGTTTTTTGGACTCTAATGCAAAAAAGGAAGAACGCTCATGGAAAGCGGTGACTATGGTTCCTTAGGTCGTATTTGATGGCCCAGAAAAATTTTAGGCCATCCGGCTACGGGGGACCCGGACCCATTCGGAAGGCGTGGGCTATAGCACACGAAAATATGGCAATCGGGCGAAATTCTTGTTTTTTGGCCGGAAAATGCAAAAAAGGAAGAACGCTCATGGAAGCGGGTGACTATGGATCCTAAGGTCGTTTTTGATGGCTCGGAAAATTTTAGGAGATCCGGGTCACCTAGGCCCGGCACACTCGGAAGGCGACACGAAAATATGCGAATTGAGCGGAATTCTAGTTTTTTTGTCAAAAATATCAAAACAACAAGGAACGGTCATGGTGGGGCGGTGACTATGGTACCTTAGGTTCTATATGACTTCCCGGATAAATTTTAGGCGAACCGGGTCCAGGGTGCACTGCCCACTGGGAAGGCATGGGCTATAGCACACGAAAATATGGGAATCACGTGGGATTCTAGTTGTTTTGGCCGTAAATGGCAAAAAAAGAGGAACTGTCATGGCGGGCGGTGACTATGGTACCTTAGCTCGTATTTGATGGCCCGAAAATGTTTTAGGCGATCGCGGTCAGGGGGATCCGGACCCATTCAGAAGGCGTGGGATATAGCACACGAAAATATGGCAATCAGGCGAAATTCTAGTCTTTTTGCCGCAAAAAGAAAAAACACGAGGAACATTCATGGCGGGGCGGTGTCTATGGTTCCTTAGGTTGTATTTGATGGCCTGGAAAAATTTTAGGCGATCTGGCTCTCCGAGGCCAGGCACACTCGGAAGGCGACACGAAAATATGGGAATCGGGCGGAATTCTAGTTGTTTGGTCCTAAAAAGCAAAACAACGAGGAACGATCATGGCGGGGCGGTGACTATGGTTTCTTAGGTCGTATTTGATGGAGCAAAAACTTTTTAGGCGATCGGGGTCCGGGGTGCCCGGACCCATTCGGAAGGCGTGGGCTAGCACACGAAAATATGGCAATCGGGCGAAATTCTAGTTTTTTGGCCGTAAAAAGCAAAACAACGAGGAACGGTCATGGCGGGGTAGTGGCTATTGTTCCTTATGTCGTATTTGATGGCCCGAAAAAGTTTTAGGAGATCCGGGTTCGGGGGGCCCGGACCCATTCGCAAGGCGTGGGCTATAGCACACGAAATATGGCAATCAGGCGAAATTCTAGTTTTTTGGCCGTAAATTGCAAAAAAGGAAGAACGCTCATGGCAGGGGGTGACTTTGGTTCCTAAGGTTGTATTTGCTGGCCCGGAAAACTTTAAGGCGATCCGGGTCACCGAGGCCCGGCACACTCGGAAGGCGATAAGGAACGGTCATGGTGGGGTGGTGACTATGGTACCTTAGGTCGTACTTGATATCCCAGATAAATTTAAGGCGAACCGGGTCCGGGGGGCACTGCCCACTAGGAAAGCGTGGGCTATAGCACACGAAAATATGGGAATCGGGCGGAATTCTAGTTTTATCGATGGTAAAATGCAAGAAAAGTGGAACTATCATGGAGGGCGGTGACTATGGTACCTTAGCTAGTATTTGATGGCCCGAAAAGTTTTTACGCGATCAGGGTCCGGGGGGCCCGGACCCATTCGGAAGGCATGGGCTATAACATACGAAAATATGGCAACCAGGAGAATTCTAGTTTTTTAGCCGTAAAAAGCAAAAAACCAAGGAACGGTCATGGCGGGGTGATGTCTATGGTTTCTTAGGTCGTATTTAATGGCCCAAAAACTTTTTAGGCGATTGGGGCGGGACCCTGACCCACTCAGAAGGCGTGTAGCACACGAAAAAAGAGAATCGGGCAAAATTCTAGTTTTTTGGCCGTAATACGCAAAACAATGAGAAATAGTCATGGCGGGGCGATGACTATGGTTCCTAAGGTCGTATTTTATGGCTCAAAATTTTTTTAGGGGATCAGGGTCCGGACCCATTCGGAAGGCATGGGCTGCACACGAAAATATGGGAATCGGGCGGAATTCTAGTTTTTTGGCCGTAAAAAGCAAAAAAATGAGAAACGGTCATGGCGGGGCGGTGACTATAGTTCATTAGGTCGTATTTGATGGCCCAAAAAAATTTTAGGTGATCGGGGTCTGGGGGGCCTGGGTCCACTCATAGGGTGTGGGCGCACACAAGAATATGGGAAATGGGCAATATTCTAGTTTTTTGGCCATAATAAGCAAAAGAACGAGGAACGGTCAGGGCGGGGCGGGGGTTATGGTTCCTTAGGTCGTAATTGATGGCCCAGAAAAATTTTAGGCGATCGGGGTCCGGGGGTCCCGGACCCATTCGGAAGGCGTGGGTTATAGTACACAAAAATCTGGGAATCAAGCGGAATTCTAGTTTTTTGGACTCTAATGCAAACAAGGAAGAACGCTCATGGAAAGCGGTGACTATGGTTCCTTAAGTCGTATTTGATGGCCCAGAAAAATTTTAGGCCATCCGGCTACGGGGGACCCGGACCCATTCGGAAGGCGTGGGCTATAGCACACGAAAATATAGCAATCGGGCGAAATTCTTATTTTTTGGCCGGAAAATGCAAAAAAGGAAGAACGCTCATGGAAGCGGGTGACTATGGATCCTAAGGTCGGTTTTGATGGCCCGGAAAATTTTAGGAGATCCGGGTCACCTAGGCCCGGCACACTCGGAAGGCGACACGAAAATATGCGAATTGAGCGGAATTCTAGTTTGTTTGTCAAAAAAATCAAAACAATAAGGAACGGTCATGGTGGGGCGGTGACTATAGTACCTTAGGTCCTATATGACTTTCCGGATAAATTTTAGGCGAACCGGGTCCAGGGGGCACTGCCCACTGGGAAGGCGTGGGCTATAGCACACGAAAATAAGGGAATCACGTGGAATTCTAGTTTTTTTGGCCGTAAACGGCAAAAAATGAGGAACTGTCATGGCGGGCGGTGACTATGGTACCATAGCTCATATTTGAAGGCCCGAAAATGTTTTAGGCGATCGTGGTCCGGAGGATCCGGACCCATTCAGAAGGCGTGGGATATAGCACACGAAAATATGGCAATCAGGCGAAATTCTAGTCTTTTTGCCGCAAAAAGAAAAACAACGAGGAACGTTCATGGCGGGGCGGTGTCTATGGTTCCTTAGGTCATATTTGATGGCCTGGAAAAATTTTAGGCAATCTGGCTCTCCGAGGCCAGGCACACTCGGAAGGCGACACAAAAATATGGGAATCGGGCGGAATTCTAGTTGTTTGGTCGTAAAAAGCAAAACAATGAGGAACGATCATGGCGGGGCGGTGACTATGGTTTCCTAGGTCGTATTTGATGGACCAAAAATTTTTTAGGCGATCGGGGTCCGGGGTGCCCGGACCCATTCGGAAGGCGTGGGCTAGCACACGAAAATATGGCAATCGGGCGAAATTCTAGTTTTTTGGCCGTAAAAAGCAAAACAACGAGGAACGGTCATGGTGGGGCAGTGGCTATTGTTCCTTAGGTCGTATTTAATGGCCCGAAAAATTTTTAGGCGATCCGGGTTCGGGGGGCCCAGACCCATTCGCAAGGCGTGGGCTATAGCACACGAAATATTGCAATCAGGCGAAATTCTAGTTTTTTGGCCGTAAATTGCAAAAAAGGAAGAACGCTCATGGCAGGGGGTGACTTTGGTTCCTAAGGTTGTATTTGCTGGCCCGGAAAACTTTAAGGCGATCCGGGTCACCGAGGCCCGGCACACTCGGAAGGCGATAAGGAACGGTCATGGTGGGGTGGTGACTATGGTACCTTAGGTCGTACTTGATATCCCAGATAAATTTAAGGCGAACCGGGTCCGGGGGCACTACCCACTAGGAAAGCGTGGGCTATAGCACACGAAAATATGGGAATCGGGCGGAATTCTAGTTTTATCGATGGTAAAATGCAAAAAAAGTGGAACTATCATGGAGGGCGGTGACTATGGTACCTTAGCTAGTATTTGATGGCCCGAAAAGTTTTTACGCGATCAGGGTCCGGGGGGCCCGGACCCATTCGGAAGGTATGGGCTATAACATACGAAAATATGGCAACCAGGAGAATTCTAGTTTTTTAGCCGTAAAAAGCAAAAAACCGAGGAACGGTCATGGCGGGGTGATGTCTATGGTTTCTTAGGTCATATTTAATGGCCCAAAATTTTTTTAGGCGATTGGGGCGGGACCCTGACCCACTCAGAAGGCGTGTAGCACACGAAAAAAGAGAATCGGGCAAAATTCTAGTTTTTTGGCCGTAAAACGCAAAACAATGAGAAATAGTCATGGCGGGGCGATGACTATGGTTCCTGAGGTCGTATTTTATGGCTCAAAAGTTTTTTAGGGGATCAGGGTCCGGACCCATTCGGAAGGCATGGGCTGCACACGAAAATATGGGAATCCGGCGAAATTCTAGTTTTTTGGCATAAAGGCAAAAAAATGAGAAACGGTCATGGCGGGGCGGTGACTATAGTTCATTAGGTCGTATTTGATAGCCCAAAAAAAATTTAGGCGATCGGGGTCTGGGGGGCCTGGGTCCACTCATAGGGCGTGGGCACACACAAGAATATGGGAAACGGATAGTTTCTCAGGTCGTATTTGATGGCCCGAAAAAATTTTAGGCGACCGGGGTCCGGGGGCCCGGACCCATTCGGAAGGCGTGGGCTGTAGTACATGAAAATATGGGAATCAGGCGGAATTCTAGTTTTTTGGCTGCAAAATGCAAAAAAGAAATAACGCTCATGGAAAGCGGTGACTATGGTTCCTTAGGTCGTATTTGATGGCCAGGGAAATTTTTAGGCGAACTGGGTCCGGGGGGCACTGCCCACTAGGATAGCACGGGATATAGCACACGAAAATATGGGAATCGGGCGGAATTCTAGTTTGTTTGGCTGTAAAATGCAAAAACAAGAGGAAGTGTCATGGCGGGAGGTGACTATGGTACCTTAGCTCGTATTTGATGGCCCGAAAACCTTTTACGCGATTGGGGTCTGGGGTCCCAGACCCATTCGGAAGGATAGCACATGAAAATATGGCAATCTGGCGAAATTTGAGTTTTTTGGCCGTTAAAAGCAAAACAATGAAGAACTGTCATGACAGGGAGATCTCTATGGTTCCTTAGGTCGTATTTGATGGCCCAGAAAAATTTTAGGTGATCCGGGTGACCGAGGCCCGGCACACTCAGAAGGCGACACAAAAATATGGGAATCAAGCGGAATTCTAGTTGTTTGGCCGTAAAAAGCAAAAAAAGGGGAACGATCATGGAGGGGCAGTGGCTATGGTTCTTTAGGTCATATTTGATGGCCCGGAAATATTTTAGGCGATCGAGGTCCGGGTGGCCCGGACCCATTCAGAAGGCGTGGTATAGCACACGAAAATATGGGAATCAGGCGGAATTCTAGTTTTTTGGCCGCAAAATGCAAAAAAGAAGAACGCTCATGGAAAGCGGTGACTATGGTTCCTTAGGTCGTGTTTGATGGCCTAGAAAATTTTTAAGTGAACCGGGTCCGGGGGGAACTGCCCACTAGGAAAGTGTGGGCTATAGCACACGAAAATATGGCAATCGGGCAAAATTCTAGTTTTTTGGTCGTCAAAAGAAAAACAACGAGGAACGGTCATGGCGGGGCAGTGACTATGGTTCCTTAGGTCGTATTTAATGGCCCTAAAAAATTTTAGGCGATTGGGGCGGGACCCTGACCCACTCGAAAGGCGTGGGCTATAGCACACAAAAAATGGCAATCGGGCGAAATTATAATTGTTTGGCCGTAAAACGCAAAACAACGAGAAACGGTCATGGCAGGGCGGTGACTATGATTCCTGAGGTCGTATTTGATGGCCCGAAAAAATTTTAGGCGATCCGGGTCCGGGGTTCCCGGACCCATTCGGAAGGCGTGGGCAATATAGCATACGAAAATATGGCAAACGGGAAAACTTCTAGTTTTTTTGCCATAAAAAGCAAAAAAAAAGAGGAACGGTCATGGCGGGGCGGTGACTATGGTTCCTGAGGTCGTATTTGATGGCCCATAAAACTTTTAGGCGATCGTGGTTCGGGGGGCCCGGGTCAACTCAGAAGGCGTGGGCAATAGCACAAGAAAATATGGGAATTAGGTGGAATTCTAGTTTTTTGGCTGTAAAACGAAAAAAATGAAGAACGGTCATAGCGGGCGGTGACTATGGTTCCTTAGGTCATATTTGATGGCCCGAAAAGTTTTAGGCGATCGGGGTCCGGGGGACCCCGACCCACTTGGAAGGCGTGGGCTATAGCACACGAAAAAATGGAAATCGGGCGAAATTCTAATTTTTTGGCCATAAAACGCAAAACAACGAAGAACGGTCATGGCGAGGCGGTGACTATGGTTAATTAGGTCATATTTGATTGCCCAAAAAAAATTTTGGCGATCGTGGTCTGGGTGCCCGGACCCATTCGGAAGGCGTGGGCTATAGCACACGAAAATATGGGAATCAGGCGGAATTCTAGTTTTTTGGACGCAAAATGCAAAAACGGAAGAAATCTCATTGCAAGTGGTGACTATAGTTCCTTAGGTCATATTTGATGGCCCGAAAAAATTTTAGGCCATCTGGCTCAGGGGGCCCGGACCCATTCAAAAGGTGTGGGCTATAACACACGGAAATATGGCAATCGGGCGAAATCATAGTTTTTTGGTCGGAAAATGCAAAAAAGGAAGAACGCTCATGGAAGAGGGTGACTATGGTTCCTAAGGTCAAATTTGATGGCCCGGAAAATTATATAAGATCCGGGACACCAAGACCCGGCAAACTCAGACGGCGACACGAAAATATGCGAATTGAGCGGAATTCTAGTTGTTTTGTCGTAAAAGTCAAAACAACAAGGAACAGTCATGGTGGGGCAGTGACTATGGTACCTTAGGTCGTATTTGACTTCCCGGATAAATTTTAGGCGAACCGGGTCCGGAGGCACTGTCCACTAGGAAAGCGTGGGCTATAGCACACGAAAATATGGGAATCGGGCGGAATTCTAGTTTTTCCGATGGTAAAACGCAAAAAAAGAGGAACTGTCATGACGGGCGGTGACTATGGTACCTTAGCTAGTATTTCATGGCCCAAAATAATTTTACTCGATCGGGTTCCGGGGGGCCCGGACCCATTCGGAAGGCGTGGGCTATAGCATACGAAAATATGGCAATCGGGCGAAATTCTAGTTTTTTGGCCGTAAAAATCAAAATACCGAGGAACGGTCATGGCGGGGTGACGTCTATGGTTCCTTAGGTCATATTTGATGGCCCAGAAAAATTTTAGGTGATCTGGGTCACCGAGGCCCGGCACACTCGAAAGGCGACACGAAAATATGGGAATCGGGCAGAATTCTAGTTGTTTGGTCGTAAAAAGCAAAACAACGAGGAACCGTCATGGCAGTTCGGTGACTATGGTTCCTTAGGTCGTACTTGATGGCCCAGAAAAATTTTATGCAATTGGGGCGGGACCCTGACCCACTCGGAAAAAATGGGAATCGGCCGAAATTCTAGTTGTTTTGCCGAAAAACGCAAAACAACGAGGAAAGTTCATGGCGGGGAGGTAACTATGGTTCCTGAGGTCGTATTTGATGGCCCGAAAATTTTTTAGTTGATCGAAGTCCGGACCCATTCGGAAGGCGTGGGTTATAGCACACGAAAATATGGCAATCTGGCAAAGTTCTAGTTTTTTGGCCGTAAAAATCAAAACAACGAGGAACGGTCATAACGTGGCAGTGGATATGGTTCCTTAGGTCATATTTCATGGCCCGGAAAATATTTAGGCGATTGGGGCGAGACCCTGACCCATTCGGAAGGCATGGGCGCACACGAAAAAATGGGAATCGGGCAAAATTATAGTTTTTTTGCCGTAAAATGCAAAACAACGAGGAACGGTCATGGAGGGGCGGTGACTATGGTTCCTGAGGGTGTATTTGATGGCCCGAAAAACTTTTAGGCGATAGGGGTTCGGGGGGCCCAGGCCCATTCCGAAGGCGTGGGCTATAGCACACGAAAATATGGAAATCGGGCAAAATTCTAGTTTTTTGGCCGTAAAAATAAAACAAACGAGGAACGGTCATGACAGGGCAGCGGCTATGGTTCTTTAGGTCATATTTGATGGCCAGGAAAAATTTCAGGCGATTGGGGCGGGACCGTGACCCACTCGGAAGGCGTGGGCGCACACGAAAAATGGAAATCAGACGAAATTCTAGTTTTTTGGCCGTAAAATACAAAACAACGAGAAACGGTCATGGCGGGGCGATGACTATGGTTCCTGAGGTCGCATTTGATGCCTCGAAAAAATTTTAGGCGATCAGAGTCTGGGGGGCCGGACCCATTCGGAAGGCGTGGGCTATAGCACACGAAAATACTGGAATCGGGCAAACTTCTAGTTTTTTGGTCGTAAAAATCAAAAAAACAAGGAACGGTCATGGTGGGGCAGTGACTATGGTACCTTAGGTCATATTTGACTTCCCGGATAAACTTTAGGCGAATCGGGTCCAGGGGGCCCTACCCACTGGGAAGGCGTGGGCTATAGCACACGAAAATATGAGAATCGTGCGAAATTCTAATTCTTTTGGCCGTAAACCGCAAACAAAGAGGAACTGTCATGGCGGGCGGTGACTATGGTACCTTAGCTCGTATTTGATGGCCCGAAAATGTTTTAGGCGATTGCGGTCCTGGAGTCTCGAACCCATTCGGAAGGGGTGGGATACAGCACACGAAAATATGGCAATCGGGCGAAATTCTAGTTTTTTTACCGCAAAAAGCAAAAACAACAAGGAACGTTCATGGCGGGGCAGTGTCTATGGTTCCTTAGGTCGTATTTGATGGCCCGAAAAAAGTTTAGGCGATCCGGGACACCGAGGCCAGGCACACTCGGAAGGCGACACGAAAATATTGGAATTGGGCAGAATTCTGGTTGTTTGGTCGTAAAAAGAAAAACAGCGAGGAGCCGTCATGGCGGGTCGGTGACTATGGTTCCTTAGGTCGTATTTGATGGCCCAGAAAAATTTTAGTCGATTGGGGCGGGACCCCGACCTACTCAGAAGGCGTGGGCTATAGCACACGAAAAAATGGGAATCGGGCGAAATTCTAGTTTTTTGGCCGTAAAATGCAAAACAATGAGGAAAGGTCATGGCGGGGCGGTGACTATGGTTCCTGAGGTCGTATTTGATGGCCCCAAAAATTTTAGGCGATCGGGGTTTGGACCCATTCGGAAGGCGTGTGCTATAGCACACGAATATATGGGAATCGAGCGAAATTTTAGTTTTTTGGCAGTAAAATGCAAAAGTATGAGGAACGGTCATGGCAGGGCAGTGACTATGGTTCCTTAGGTCGTATTTGACTGCCTGGAAAAATTTTAGGCGATCCGGGTTCAGGGGACCGGACCCTCTCGAAGGCGCGGGCTATAGCACACGAAAATTTGGGAATTAGGCGGAATTCTAGTTTTTTGGGGGTAAAAAGCAAAACAACGAGGAACGGTCATGGAAGGGCGGTGAATATGGTTCCTTAGGTCATATTTGATAGTTCGGAAAAATTTTAGGCGATCGGGGTCCGGGGGCCTGAGCCCACTAGGAAGGCGAGGGCTATAGCACTCAAAAATATGAGAATCGGGCGGAATTCTAGTTGTTTGGCCGTAAATCACAAAACAATGACGAACGGTCATGGTGGGGTGGTGATTGTGGTTCCATAGGTCGTATTTGATGGCCTGGAAAAATTTTAGGGGTTTCGGGTCCGGGGGGACCGGCCCACTCGGAACACGTCGACTGTGACATACGAAAATATGGGAATCTGGCAGAATTCTAGTTTTTTGCCCGTAAAATGCAAAAAAACGAGGAATGGTCATGGCAGGGCGGTGAATGTGGTTCCATAGGTCGTATTTGATGGCCCAAAATTTTTTTAGGCGATACGGGTCTGGGGGGCCGGGTCCACTCGGAAGGCGTGGGCTATAGCACACGAAAATATGAGAATAAGGTGGAATACTAGATTTTTGGCTGTAAAAAGCAAAAACAACGAGGAACGGTCATGGCGGGATGGTGAATTTGGTTCCTTAGGTCGTATTTGATAGTCCGAAAAACTTTTAGGCGATCGGGGCCCGGGGACTGGGGCCCACACGGATGGCGTGGGCTACAACACACAAAAATATGTGAATTAGGCAGAATTCTAGTTTTTTGGTCGTAAAACACAAAAAAATGAGGAACGGTCATGGAGGGATGGTGACTGTGGTTCCATAGGTCATATTTGATGTCGCGAAAAACTTTTAGGCGATTCGGGTACAGGGGGACCGTCCCACTCGGAAGATATCGGCTATGACACATGAAACTATGGGAATCGGGCAGAATTCTAGTTTTTTGCCCGTAAAACGCAAAACAACGAGGAAAGGTCATGGCGGGGTAGTGATTGTGGTTCTGTAGGTCATATTTGATGGCCCGGAAATCTTTTAGGTGATCCGAGTCCGAGGGCCCATCCCACTGGGAAGGCGTGGGCTATAGCACACGAAAATATGGGAATAAGGCGAAATTCTAGGTTTTTGGCCGTAAAACGCAAAAAACGAGGAAAGGTCATGGCGGGGCAGTGACTATGGAACCTTAGGTCATATTTGATGGACCGGAAAAATTTTAGGCGATCGGGGTCAAGGGGTCGGGGCCGACTCGGAAGGCGTGGGCTATAGCACACCAAAATATGCGAATCGGGCGGAATTCTAGTTTTTTTGCCGTAAAACGCAAAAATATGAGGAACGGTCATGGAGGGGCGGTGGCTATAGTTCCTTATGTCCTATTTGATGTCCCAGAAAAATTTAAGGCGATCCGGGTTCGGGGGGCCCAGGCCCACTTGGAAGGCGTGGACTATTGCACATGAAAATATGGGAATCGGGCGAATTCAAATTTGTTTGCCGTAAAACGCAAAAAAATGAGTAATGGTCATGGCGAGGCAATGACTATGGTTCCTTAGGTCATATTTAATGTCCGAGAAAAATTTTAGGCGATCTGGGTCCGGGGGGACCGACCCACTCGGAAGGCCCTACTATATCACTCGAAAATAGGGGAATCAGGCAGAATTCTAGTTTTTTGGCCGTAAAACGCAAATCAACGAGGAAAGGTCATGGCGGGGCGGTGATTGGTTCCATAGGTCGTATTTGATGGACCGAAAATATTTTAGGAAATATGGGAATCGGGCAAAATTCTAGTGTTTCGGCCGTAAAACACAAAACAACGAGGAACGGTCTTGGCGGGGCGGTGACTGTTGTTCCATAGGTCATATTTGATGCCCCAAAAATGTTTTAGGTGATCAGTGTCCGGGGGGCACTGCCCACTCGGAAGGCATGGGCTATAGCACACGAAAATATGGGAATCGAGTGGAATTCTAATTTTTTAGCCGTAAAATGCAAAACAACGAGGAACGATCATGGCGGGGCGGTGGCAATAGTTTCTTAGGTCCTATTGGATGGACCGTAAACATTTAAGGCGATCCGGGTTCGGGGGCCCGGGCCTACTCGGAAGGCGTGTGCTATAACACACGAAAATATGGGAATCGGGCGGAATTCTAATAATTTAGCCGTAAAACACAAATAAATAAGGAACGGTCATGGCAGGCGGTGGCTATGGTTCCTTGGGTCTTATTTGATGGTCCGGAAATATTTAAGGCGATCCGGGTTCGGGGGCCCGGGTTCACTCAGAAGGCGTGGGCTATAGCACATGAAAATGTGGGAATTGGACGGAATTCAAATTATTTTGCCGTAAAACGCAAAAAATGATTAACGGTCATGGCGAGGCAGTGAATATGGTTCCTTAGGTCGTATTTGATTGCCCGGAAAAATGTTAGGCGATTCGTGTCTAGGGGGCCCAGCCCACTAGGAAGGCGTTGGCTATAGCACACGAAAATATGGGAATCGGGTGGAATTCAAATGTTTTTGCCGTTAAAAGTAAAACAATGAGGAACGGTGATAGTGAGGTAGTGACTATGGTTCCTTAGGTCGTATTTGATAGCCTAGATAAATTTTAGGCGATCCGGGTCCAGTGGGCCCGACCCACTCGGAAGGCGTGGGCTATAGCATACTAAAATATGGGAATCAGGCGGAATTCTAGTTTTTTGGCCGTAAAAAGAAAATAAACGAGGAACGATCTTGGTGGGGCGGTGAATATGGTTCCTTAGGTCGTATTTGATGGTCCTGAAAAATTTAAGGCGATCCAGTTCTGGGGGGCCGGCCCACTCGGAAGGGGAGGGCTATAGCACACGAAAATATGGGAATCGGGCGGAATTCTAGTTTTTCTTCCATAAATTACAAAACAATGAGGAACGGTCTTAGCAGGGCGTTGACTATGGTTCCATAGGTCGTATTTGATGGCTCAGAAAAATTTTAGGTGATCCGGGTCCGAGGGGTCCTGCCCACTCGAAAGACTTGGGCTCTATCACACGAAAATATGGGAATCTGGCAGAATTCTAGTAATTTGGCCATAAAACACAAATAAATAAGGAAAAGTCATGGCGGGGCGGTGGCTATGGTATCTTAGGTCATATTTGATGGTCCGGATATATTTAAGGCGATACGGGTTCGGGGGCCCGGGCTCACTTGGAAGGCGAGGGCTATAGCACACGAAAATATCGGAATCAGGCGAAATTCAAATTATTTTGCCATAAAACGCAAAAAATGATTAATGATCATGGAGAGGCAGTGACTATGGTTCCTTAGGTCGTATTTGATGGCCCGGAAAAATATTAGGCGATCCGTGTCCGGGGGCCCCTGCCCACTTGGAAGGCGTGGATAGCACACGCAAATATGGGAATCGGGCAGAATTCTAGTGTTTTGGCCCTAAAACGCAAAAACAAACAAGGAACGGTTATGGCAGGGTGGTGACAATGGTTCCTTAGATCGTTATTGATGGCCCAAAAAAACTTTAGGCAATACGGGTTCGGGGGACAGGGCCCACTTGGAAGGCATGGGATATAGCATATGAAAATATGGGAATCAGGCATAATTCAAATTTGTTTGCCATAAAAAGCAAAACAATGAGGAACGGTCATGGCGAGGCAGTGACTATGGTACTTTAGGTCGTATTTGATGGCTTAGCAAATTTTTAGGCTATCCGGGTCTGAGGGACCCGACCCACTCGGAAGGTGTGGGCTATAACACACTAAAATATGGGAATCAGGCAGAATTCTAGTTTTTCTTCCGTAAATTGCAAAACAATGAAGAACGATCTTGGCAGGGCGGTAACTAAGGATCCATAGGTCATATTTGATGGCCCGAAAAATTGTTAGGTAATCCAGGTCCGGGGGGTCCGCGCCACTCGGAAGACGTGGGCTATATCACACGAAAATATGGGAATATGGTAGAATACAAGTTTGTTTCCCGTAAAACACAAAATAACGAAGAAAGGTCAAGGCGGGGCGGTGAGTGTGGTTCCATAGGTCATATTTGATGGTCCAAAAATATTTAAGGCGATCTGGGTTCGGGGGCCCGGGCTCACTCGGAAGGCGTGGGCTATAGCAAAAGAAAATATGGGAATCAGTTGGAATTCGAATTTATTTGCCGTAAAACAAAATAAATGATTAACGGTCATGGCGAGGCAGTGACTATGATTCCTTAGGTCGTATTTGATGGACCAAAAAAATGTTAGGCGATCCGTGTCTGGGGGGCCCAGCCCACTAGGAAGGCGTGGGCTATAGCACACGAAAATATGGGAATCGGGCGGAATTCAAATTATTTTACCATAAAACGGAAAAAATGATTAACGGACATGGTGAGGCAGTGACTATGGTTCCTTAGGTCGTATTTGATGGCCCAAAAAAATATTAGGCGATCCGTGTCTAGGGGGCCCAGCCCACTAGGAAGGCGTTGGCTATAGAAAACGAAAATATGGGAATCAGGTGGAATTCAAGTTCTTTGCCAGTAAAACACAAAACAATAAGGGAACGGTCATGGCGGGGAGATGACTATGGTTCCTTCGGTCCTATTTGATGGCCCAGAAAAATTTAAGGCGATCCAGGTTCGGGGGACCCGGGCCCACACAAATATGGGAATCATGCGAAATTCAATTTTTTTTGCCGTTAAAAGTAAAAAAATGAGGAACGGTCATAGTGAGGCAGTGACTGTGGTTCCTTAGGTCGTATTTGATAGCCCAGTAAACTTTTAGGCAATCCGGGTCCGGGGGGCCTGACCCACTTGAAAGGCGTGGGCTATAGCACATGAAAATATGAGAATCACGCGGAAATCTAGTTTTTTGGCCGTAAAAAGCAAAAAAGCGAGGAACGGTCATGGTGGGGCGGTGAATATGGTTCCTTAGGTCGTATTTGATGGTCTTGAAAAATTTAAGGCGATCCAGTTCCGAGGGGCCGACCCACTCGGAAGGCGAGGGTAAGGGTGGCAAGTGGGCCGGACCAGGCCCGGGACCGCAGGCCAAACGGTCCAAATGGGCTAAACGGGCCAGGACCGTTTGGCCCGGTTTTAGCGGTCCTGAGCCGGTCTCGTAGGCCGGTCCTATGATTTGGGCGTGTCAGGCCTGGGACCGTTTAGCTCGCCAGGGCCCGGGACCGGCTCGGTCCCTTAGCGGGCCAAAAAAAAAATTAAAAAAATAAATATATATATCCGTTGGGCTTTCAGAAATAGCAAAATAGCCAACTTAACCCCCCCCCCCCCAACTTTGTTTTAATCCCAAACTATTTATAATTACACTTTTTTCCTATTTTCAACTATAAATACCCCATTATTCTTTCATTTTTTCTTACAAAATCATCAATCTATCACAATCTGTCTCTAATTTTCTTCTATAATTGCTACTATTGCTTACTTTATTGTTACAATTTGTGAAACAATTGTGAAGTTGGTGAATTGAAGCCTTCAACGATAATCAATTTCCAACAAGTTGTTCGTCAATTCGGTAAACTCGTTCCAACTCTTAAGTTTTAATATTATAATTTTGTTTGTTTGTTTTATTTTCTATTACTTTATTAATTAAGATGGCTTCCTTAAAAAAACTTTTTGGTAAAAATAAGGGAAAATCCAAGAGTGACGAATCTAGTGCTCAATCTGTTCCCCTTCCCCCCCCCCTCCCGGGCTCCCCGAACCAAACTCCATATACGTCCTACACCTGTTATTCTTGATAGCGATAATAGTTTATTACAATTTACTGAAAGTCAATTTTGCCATAATATTAGATCTAGTGAACAATTAGACCATGAATTAATGAATGCTCTTTATTCTAATCCAACTATTGATGAAAATGATGACGAGGAAATAGATTTTGATGAAACTCAACCAGATGATGATACACCAACTAGTCATGCTCCTGATGTTAACCCAACTAATGGTAACCCTGCTAATCCAAATGATGCCCCATTTGATACTCCTGTTACTACCCCTACTTTTTCTAGACAACCTAGCAAACGGACGGAAACATCTCCCGTTTGGCCATTTTTTACTCAACTAATTCCAGAAAATAAGGCTAAGTGTAAAACTTGTGGCACGGAGTTAGTTTTTAAATATTTTGGATCGCGGGGGGGGGGGGGGGGGACAGGAACTTTGGCTAGACACATAATGAAACACCCTCAAGATAAAGTGAGATATCTTCGTCTGAAAGCTTTGGCCGAGGGGAAAAGTCTACCTACTCCTAGTCAGGTTGACCCTAGTACCGGTTCATATCAATTTCAACAGGGAATTAACACTGTTACCGGTGGTATTTTATATTATGATCCAAAAAATGATCGGGAAGAATTGGCAGAAATGGTAACTGTTTTGTGTTTACCCTATAATTTTCCTTCTGATCCTAACTTTGTGCATTATATTAGAAAATTTTTTAATCCTACTTATAATGGTTTTCCTCGCACAACCGTAAAGAGCAATATTTATAAATATAAACATGAATATGAACAATATTTGCGCTATTGATTTACTCATATAAATTGTCGTGTTGCTATTACAACTGATATTGGTAGAAGTGGTAACGACTGTGATTACCTTACTGTTACCAGTCATTGGATTGATGAGGATTGGATAATATAAAAGTGCATTATTTCATATAGAATAATTAATTCACGTCACATAGGGCAGTTTATTGCTAGCACAGTTACAGATATTTGTAGATATTTTTGCATTAGTGATAAAATAATATCAATTTCAATGGATAATGCTACTAGTAACAAAAATGCTATAGCCTTGCTTATCACTACGCTAAATCCTACATTTAGTGATATTTTTCATGTTATATGTATTTGTCATATTTACCATTTAATTGTGGGTTATGGTATGAGAATTTTAAATATTGAACTTAAAAAGGTTAAAATGGCTCTTAACTGGATTTTTTTATTCAAACCGTAGAAGTAGACATAGAGAATATTTTAAAAGATGCGATGAATTTGGCCTAAGAGAAAGAAAGGTTCCAGGGGTTCGAGGGTCCCGGGACCACTTGGAAGGCATGGGTTATAGCACACGAAAATACGAAAATCGGGCGGAATTCTAGTTTTTTGGCCGTAAAATGCAAAACGTGAGGAACGATCATGGTGGGGCGATGACTATGGTTCCTTAGGTCATATTTAATGGCCCAAAAACCTTTTAGGCAATCCGAGTCCGGGGTCCCGACCCACTCGGAAGGCGTGGGCTATAGCACACGAAAATATGAGAATCAGGCAGAATTCTAGTTTTTTGGCCGAAATACGCAAACAATGAGGAACGATCATGACGGGGCGGTGACTATGATTCCTTAGGTCATATTTGATGGCCCAGAAAAATTTTAGGCGATCCGGCTCCGGGGGCCCCTACCCACTGGGAAGGTGTGGGCTATAACACACGAAAATATTGGAATTAGGCATAATTCTAGTTTTTTGGCCGAAAAATGCAAAAAATGAGGAATGATCATGGCGGGGCGGTGACTATGGTTCTTTAGGTCATATTTTATGGCCCGAAAAAATTTAGGAGATCGGGGTCCGGGGGTCCCGGCACCACTTGGAAGGCGTGTCTATAGCATACGAAAATATGGGAATCGGGCGAAATTCTAGTTTTTTGGCCGAGAAATGCAAAAAATGAGGAACGATCATGGCGGGGCGGTGACTATGGTTCCCTAAGTCGTATTTGATGGCCCAAAAAAATTTTAGGCTATCCGAGTCAGGGGGTCCGGCCCACTCGGAAGGCATGGGCTATTGCACGCGAAAATATGGGAATCAGGCAGAATTCTAGTTTTTTGGCCGAAAAACATAAAAAAATGAGGAACGAACTTGGCAGGGCGGTGACTATGGTTCCTAAGGTCTTATTGGATGGCCCAAAAAATTTTAGGCTATCTGAGTCCAGGGGGCCCGGCCCACTTTGAAGGCGTGGGCTATAGCACACGAAAATATGGGAATCGGGCGAAATTCTAGTTTTTTGGCCGAAAAATGCAAAACATGAGGAACGATCATGGCTGGGAGGTGACTATGGTTCCTTAGGTCGTATTTGATGGACCAGAAAATTTTTAGGTGATTGGCCCCTCGGACCACTCGGAAGGAGTGGGCTATAGCACACGAAAATATAGGAATTGGGCGCAATTCTAGTTTTTTGGCCAAAAAACGTAAAAAATGAGGAACGATCATGGCAGGGCGGTTACTATGGTTTTTAGGTCATATTTGATGGCTCGAAAAATTTTTAGGCAATCACAGTGCGGGGGGGCCGGTCTACTCGGAAGGCGTAGGCGCACACAAAAATATGGGAATTACGCGAAATTCTAGTTTTTTGGCCGAAAAATGCAAAAAATGAGGAACGATCATGACGGGGCCGTGACTATGGTTCCTTAGGTCGTATTTGATGGCCCGGAAAAATTTAAGGCAATCCGTCTCCGTGGGGCTCTACCCATTGGGAAGGCGTGGGCTATAGCACACGAAAATATGGGAATCAGTCGGAATTCTAATTGTTTGGCCGAAAAATGCAAAAAATGAGGAATGATCATGGAGGGGCGGTGACTATGGTTCCCTAGGTCATATTTGATGGCCCGAAAACTTTTTAGGTGATCCGTGTCAGAGGGGCCCGGCACACTCAGAAGGCGTGGGCTATTGCACCCGAATATATGGGAAACGGGAGGAATTCTAGTTTTATGGCCAAAAATCGTAAAAAATGAGGAATGATCATGGAGGGGCGGTGACTATGGTTCCTTAGGTCGTATTTGATGGCCCGAATTTTTTTTAGGTAATCCCAGTACGGGTGGCCCGGCCCACTCGGTAGGCGTGGGCGCACGCGAAAATATGGGAATCGGGCGGAATTCTAGTATTTTGGCCAAAAAACGCATAAAATGAGGAACGATCATTGCGGGGCGGTGACTATGGTTCCTTAGGTCGTATTTGTTGGACCGAAAAAATTTTAGGCGATCGGGGTCCGGGGACCACTTGGAAGGCGTGGGCTATAGCACACGAAAATATGGGAATCGCAGGGAATTCAAGTTTTTAGGCCGAAAAATGCAAAATATGAGGAACGATCATGGCGGGGCGTTGACTATGTTTCCTTAGGTTGTATTTGATGGCCCGAAAAAAATTTAGGAGATCGGGGTTCGAGGGTCCCGGGACCACTTGGAAGGCGTGGGTTATAGCACACGAAAATATGGGAATCGGGCGGAATTCTAGCTTTTTTGCCGTAAAATGCAAAACGTGAGGAACGATCATTGCAGGGCAGTGACTATGGATTCTTAGGTCGTATTTAATGGCCTAGAAAAACTTTAGGAGATCCGAGTCCGGGGGTTCCGGGACCACTTGGAAGGCGTGGGCTATAGCACACGTAAATATGAGAATCAGGCGGAATTCTAGTTTTTTGGCCGAAAAATGCAAAACATGAGGAGCGATCACGGTGGGGCTGTGACTATGGTTCCTTAGGTCATATTTGATGGCCCAAAAAACTTTTAGAAAATTCGAGTCCGGGGGGGGCGTCCCACTTCCCACTTGGAAGGCGTGGGCTATAGCACACGAAAATATGGGAATCGGGCGGAATTCTAGTTTATTGGCCGAAAAATGCAAAAACTGTGGAACGATCATGATGGGGCAGTGACTATGGTTCCTTAGGTCGTATTTGATGGCCCGGAAAAATTTTAGGCGATCCGGTTCCGGGGGGCCCAACCCACTGGGAAGGCTTGGGCTATAGCACACGAAAATATTGGAATCAGGCATAATTCTAGTTTTTTGGCCAAAAAACGCAAACAATGAGGAACGATCATGGCGGGGCGGTGACTATGGTTCTTTAGGTCGTATTTTATGGCCCGAAAAAATTTAGGCGATCGGGGTCCGGGGGTCCCGGGACCACTTGGAAGGCGTGCGCTATAGCACACAAAAATATGGGAATCGGGCTAAATTCTTGTTTTTTGGCCGAAAAATGCAAAACATTAGGAACAACCTTGGTGAGGTGGTGACTATGGTTCCATAGGTCGTATTTGATGGCCTGAAAAAATTTTAGGCGATCTGAGTCAGGGGACCCGGCCCACTCGGAATGCGTGGGCTATTGCACGCGAACATATGGAAATCGGGCGGAATTCTAGTTTTTCGGCCGAAAAACGTAAAGAATGAGGAACGCTCATGGCGGGGCGGTGACTATGGTTCCTTAGGTCTTATTTGATGGCCCGAAAAACTTTTAGGCAATCTGAGTCCAGGGGTCCCGGCCCACTCGGAAGGCGTGGGCTATAGCACACGAAAATATGGGAATCGGGTGAAATTCTAGTTTTTTTGGCTGAAAAATGCAAAACATGAGGAACGATCATGGCTGGGAGGTGACTATGGTTACTTAGGTCGTATTTGATAGACCAGAAAAATTTTAGGTGATTGGGGTCCGAGGGGCCGGGGACCACTCGGAAGGAGTGGGCTATAGCACACGAAAATATGGGAATCGGGCGCAATTCTAGTTTTTTGGCAAAAAAACGTAAAAAATGAGAAATGATCATGGCGGGGTGGTGACTATGGTTTTTAGGTCATATTTGATGGCCCGAAAAATTTTTAGGCGATCACAGTGCGGGGCCGCCGGTCCACTCGGAAGGCGTAGGCGCACACAAAAATATGGGAATTAGGCGGAATTCTAATTGTTTGGCCGAAAAATGCAAAAAATGAGAAATGATCATGGAGGGGCGGTGACTATGGTTCCCTAGGTCATATTTGATGTCCCGAAAATTTTTTAGGCGATCCGTGTCAGAGGGGCCCGGCCCACTCGGAAGGAGTGGGCTATTGCACACGAAAATATGGGAAACGGGCGGAATTCTAGTTTTATGGCCGAAAATCGTAAAAAATGAGGAATGATCATGGTGGGGCGGTGACTATGGTTCCTTAGGTCGTATTTGATAGCCCGAAAATTTTTTAGGCGATCCCAGTACGGGTGGCCCGGCCCACTCGGAAGGCGTGGGCGCATGCAAAAATATTAGAATCTGGCGGAATTCTAGTATTTTGGCCGAAAAACGCATAAGATGGCCCGAAAAAATTTTAGGCGATGCTAGTCCGGGGGGCCCGGCCCACTCGAAAGGCGTGGGCGCACACGAAATTATGGAAATCAGGCGGAATTCAAGTTTTTTGGCCGAAAAACGCAAGAAATGAGGAATGATCATGGAGGGGAAGTGACTATGGTTCCTTAGGTCGTATTTGATGGCCCAAAATATTTTTAGGAGATCGGGGTTCGAGGGTCCCGGGACCACTTGGAAGGAGTGGGTTAGCACATGAAATTATGGAAATCAGGCGGAATTCAAGTTTTTTGGCCGTAAAACGCAAAAAATGAGGAATGATCATGGCGGGGAAGTGACTATGGTTCCTTAGGTCATATTTGATGGCCCATAAATTTTTTAGGAGATCGGGGTTCGAGGTTCCCGGGACCACTTGGAAGGCGTGGGCTATATAGCACACGAAAATATGGGAATCAGGCGGAATTCTAGTTTTTTGGCCGAAAAATACAAAAAATGAGGAAAGGTCATGGAGGAGCGGTGACTATGGTTCCTTAGATCGTATTTGATGGCCTAGAAAAGTTTTAGGCGATTCCGCTCCGGGGGGTCCTACCCACTTGGAAGGCGTGGGTTATAGCACACGAAAATATGGGAATCGGGCGAAATTCTAGCTTTTTTGCCGTAAAATGCAAAAGGTGAGGAACGATCATTGCAGGGCAGTGACTATGGTTTCTTAGGTCGTATTTAATGGCCTAGAAAAACTTTAGGAGATCCGAGTCCGGGGGTTCGGGGACCACTTGGAAGGCGTGGGCTATAGCACACGTAAATATGGGAATCAGGCGGAATTCTAGTTTTTTGGCCGAAAAATGCAAAACATGAGGAGCGATCATGGTGGGGCTGTGACTATGGTTCCTTAGGTCATATTTGATGGCCCAAAAACTTTTAGGAAATTCGAGTCCCGGGGGGGCGTCCCACTTGGAAGGCGTGGGCTATAGCACACGAAAATATGGGAATCGGGCGGAATTCTAGTTTATTGGCCGAAAAACGCAAAAAATGTGGAACAATCATGATGGGGCAGTGACTATGGTTCCTTAGGTCGTATTTGATGGCCCGGAAAAATTTTAGGCGATCCGGTTCCGAAAGGGCCCAACCCACTGGGAAGGCTTGGGCTATAGCACACGAAAATATTGGAATCAGGCATAATTCTAGTTTTTTGGCCGAAAAACGCAATCAATGAGGAACGATCATGGCGGGGCGGTGACTATGGTTCTTTAGGTCGTATTTTATGGCCCGAAAAAATTTAGGCGATCGGGGTCCGGGGGTCCCGGGACCACTTGGAAGGCGTGCGCTATAGCACACGAAAATATGGGAATCGGGCAAAATTCTTGTTTTTTGGCCGAAAAATGCAAAACATTAGGAACAATCTTGGCGAGGCGGTGACTATGGTTCCATAGGTCGTATTTGATGGCCCGAAAAAATTTTAGGCGATCTGAGTCAGGGGACCCGGCCCACTCGGAATGCGTGGGCTATTGCACGCAAAAATATGGAAATCGGGAGGAATTCTAGTTTTTCGGCCGAAAAACATAAAAAATGAGGAACGCTCACGGCGGGGCGGTGACTATGGTTCCTTAGGTCTTATTTGATGGCCCGAAAAACTTTTAGGCAATCTGAGTCCAGGGGTCCCGGCCCACTCGGAAGGCGTGGGCTATAGCACACGAAAATATGGGAATCGGGTGAAATTCTAGTTTTTTTGGCTGAAAAATGCAAAACATGAGGAACGATCATGGCTGGGAGGTGACTATGGTTACTTAGGTCGTATTTGATAGACCAGAAAAATTTTAGGTGATTGGGGTCCGAGGGGCCGGGGACCACTCGGAAGGAGTGGGCTATAGCACACGAAAATATGGGAATCGGGCGCAATTCTAGTTTTTTGGCAAAAAAACGTAAAAAAATGAGAAATGATCATGGCGGGGTGGTGACTATGGTTTTTAGGTCATATTTGATGGCCCGAAAAATTTTTAGGCGATCACAGTGCGGGGCCGCCGGTCCACTCGGAAGGCGTAGGCGCACACAAAAATATGGGAATTAGGCGGAATTCTAATTGTTTGGCCGAAAAATGCAAAAAATGAGAAATGATCATGGAGGGGCGGTGACTATGTTCCCTAGGTCATATTTGATGTCCCGAAAAGTTTTTAGGCGATCCGTGTCAGAGGGGCCCGGCCCACTCGGAAGGAGTGGGCTATTGCACACGAAAATATGGGAAACGGGCGAAATTCTAGTTTTATGGCCGAAAATCGTAAAAAATGAGGAATGATCATGGCGGGGCGGTGACTATGGTTCCTTAGGTCGTATTTGATAGCCCGAAAATTTTTTAGGCGATCCCAGTACGGGTGGCCCGGCCCACTCGGAAGGCGTGGGCGCATGCGAAAATATTGGTAATCGAGCGAAATTCTAGTTTTTTGGCCGAAAAATGCAATAAATGAGGAACGATCATGGCGGGGCGATGACTATGGTTCCTTAGGTCGTATTTGATGGACCGGAAAATTTTTATGCGATCGGGGTACGGGGACCACTTGGAAGGCGTGGGCTATAGCACACGAAAATATGGGAATCGCAGGGAATTCAAGTTTTTAGGCCGAAAAATGCAAAATATGAGGAATGATCATGGCGGGGCATTGACTATGGTTCCTTAGGTTGTATTTGATGGCCCGAAATTTTTTTAGGAGATCGGGGTTCGAGGGTCCCGGGACCACTTGGAAGGCGTAGGTTATAGCACACGAAAATATGGGAATCGGGCGGAATTCTAGATTTTTTGTCGTAAAATGCAAAACGTGAGGGACGATCATGGCGGGGCAGTGACTATGGTTTCTTAGGTCGTATTTAATGGCCTAGAAAAACTTTAGGCGATCCGAGTCCGGGGGTTCCGGGACCACTTGGAAGGCGTGGGTTATAGCACATGTAAATATGGGAATTAGGCGGAATTCTAGTTTTTTGGCCGAAAAATGCAAAACATGAGGAGATATCATGGCGGGGCGGTGATTATGGTTCCTTAGGTCATATTTGATGGCCCAAAAAACTTTTAGGCAATCCGAGTCCGGGGGGGGGGGGGGGGGGGGCGGCCCACTTGGAAGGCGTGTGCTATAACACACGAAAATATGGGAATCGGGCAGAATTCTAGTTTATTGGCCGAAAAACGCAAAAAATGTAGAACGATCTTGACTGGCATTGACTATGGTTCCTTAGGTCGTATTTGATGGCCCGAAAATTTTTTAGGCGATCCGGTTTTGGGGGGCCCAACCCACTAGGAAGGTGTGGGCTATAGCACACGAAAATATTGGAATCAGGCATAATTCTAGTTTTTTGGCCGAAAAACGCAAAACATGAGGAACGATCATGGCGGGGCGGTGACTATGGTTGTTTAGGTCGTATTTTATGGCCCGGGAAAAATTTAGGCGATCGGGGTCCGGGGGTCCCTGGACCACTTGGAAGGCGTGGGCTATAGCACACGAAAATATGGGAATCGGGCAAAATTCTAGTTATTGGCCAAAAAATGCAAAACATTAGGAACAATCTTGGCGAGGTGGTGACTATGGTTCCCTAGGTCGTATTTGATGGCCCGAAAAAATTTTAGGCGATCCGAGTCAGGGGGCCCGGCCCATTCGGAATGCGTGGGCTATTGCACGCGAAAATATGGGAATCGGGCAGAATTCTAGTTTTTCGGCCAAAAAACGTAAACAATGAGGAACGCTCACGGCGAGGCGGAGACTATGATTCCTTAGGTCTTATTTGATGGCCCAAAAAACTTTTAGGCAATCTGATTCCAGGGGTCCCGGCCCACTCGGAAGGCGTGGGCAATAGCACACGAAAATATGGAAATCGGGCGAAATTCTAGTTTTTTGGCCGAAAAACGCAAAACATGAGGAACGATCATGGCTGGGAGGTGACTATGGTTCCTTAGGTCATATTTGATGGACCAGAAAAATTTTAGGTGATTGGGGTCCGAGGGGCCGGGGACCACTCGGAAGGAGTGGGCAATATCATACGAAAATATGGGAATCGGGCGCAATTCTAGTTTTTTGGCCAAAAAACGTAAAAAAAATGAGGAACGATCATGGCGGGGCGGTGAATATGGTTCCCTATGTTTTATTTGATGGCTTGAAAAAATTTTAGGCGATCTGAGCAAGGGGCCCCGGCCCACTCGGAAGGCGTGGGCTATAGCACACGAAAATATGGGAATCTGGCGGAATTCTAGTTTTTGGCTGAAAAACATAAAAAACGAGGAACGATCATGGCGGGGCGGTGCTCATGGTTCCTTAGGTCCTATTTGATGGCCCGAAAAATTTTTAGGCGATGCTAGTCCCGGGGGCCCGGCCCACTCGAAAGGCGTGGGCGCACACGAAATTATGGAAATCAGGCGGAATTCAAGTTTTTTGGCCGAAAAACGCAAGAAATGAGGAATGATCATGGCGGGGAAGTGACTATGGTTCCTTAGGTCGTAGTTGATGGCCCAAAAATTTTTTAGGAGACCGGGGTTCAAGGTTCCCGGGACCACTTGGAAGGCGTGGGCTATATAGCACACGAAAATATGGGAATCAGGCGAAATTCTAGTTTTTTGGCCGAAAAATACAAAAAATGAGGAAAGGTCATGGCGGGGCAGTGACTATGGTTCCTTAGGTCGTATTTGATGGCCTAGAAAAATTTTAGGCGATTCCGCTCCGGGGGGTCCTACCCATTTGGAAGGCGTGGGCTATAGCATACGAAAACATTGGAATCAGGCAAAATTCTAGTTTTTTGGCCGTAAAATGCAAAACATGAGGAATGTTAATAGCGGGGCAGTGACTATGGTTCCTTAGGTCGTATTTAATGGCTCGGAAAAATTTTAGGCGATCCGAGTCCGGCGGTCCCGGGACGACTTGGAAGGCGTGGGCTATACGAAAATTTGGGAATCAGGCGGAATTCTAGTTTTTTTGCCGTAAAATGCTAAAGTTGAGGAAAGGTCATGGCAGGGCTGTGACTATGGTTCCTTAGGTCGTATTTGATGGCCCGAAAATTATTTAAGAGATCGGGGTTCGAGGGTCCCGGGACCACTTAGAAGGCGTGGGTTATAGCACACGAAAATATAGGAATCGGGAGAAATTCTAATTGTTTGGCCTAAAAATGCAAAAAATGAGGAACGATCATGGTGGGGCGATGACTATGGTTCCCTAGAGCGTATTTGATGGCCAAAAAAAATTTTAAGCGATCCGAGTCAGGGGGCCCGACGCACTCGGAAGGCGTGGGCTATTGGCCGCGAAAATATGGGAATCTGGCGGAATTCTAGTTTTTGGCCGGAAAACATAAAAAATGAGGAACGATCATGGCGGGGCAGTGCCTATGGTTCCTTAGGTCCTATTTGATGGCCCGAAAAAATTTAGGCGATGCTAGTCCGGAGGGCCCGGCGCACTCGGAAGGCGTGGGCGCACACGAAATTATGGGAATCAGGCGGAATTCAAGTTTTTTGGCTGAAAAACGCAAAAAATGAGGAATGATCATGGCGGGGAAGTGACTATGGCTCCTTAGATCGTATTTGATGGCCCAAAATGTTTTTAGGAGATCGGGGTTCGAGGGTCCCGGGACCACTTGGAAGGCGTGGGTTATAGCACACGAAAATATGGGAATCGAGCGGAATTCTAGTTGTTTGGCCGTAAAATGCAAAATGTGAGGAACGATCATGGCGTGGCTGTGACTATGGTTCCTTATGTTGTATTTAATGGCCCAGAAAAGCTTTATGTGATCCGAGTCCGGGAGTCCCGGGACAACTTGGAAGGCGTGGGCTATATAGCACACGAAAATATGGGAATCGGGCGGAATTCTATTTTTTTGGCCGAAAAAGGCAAAAACTTAGGAACGATCATGGCGGGGTGGTGACTATGGTTCTTAAGGTCGTATTTTATTGCCCGAAAAATTTTAGGCGATCGGGGTCCGGGGGTCCCGTGACCATTTGGAAGGCGTATAGCACACGAAAATATGGGAATCGGAAGGAATTCTAGTTTTTGGGCCGTAAAATACAAAAATTGAGGAAAGGTCATGGCGGGGCGATGACTATGGATCATTAGGTCTTATTTGATGTCCTAGAAAAATTTTAGGCTATCGGGGTCCAGGGGTCCCGGAACCACTTGGAAGGCAGCACACGAAAATATGGGAATCGGGAGGAATTCTAGTTTATTGAGCCGAAAAATGCAAAAAATGTGGAACGATCATGGCGGGGCGGTGACTATGGTTCCCTATGTTTTATTTGATGGCCTGAAAAATTTTTAGGCGATCTGAGCAAGGGGCCCCGGCCCACTCGGAAGGCGTGGGCTATAGCACACGAAAATATGGGAATCTGGCGGAATTCTAGTTTTTGGCCGAAAAACATAAAAAACGAGGAACGATCATGGTTGGGCGGTGCTTATGGTTCCTTAGGTCCTATTTGATGGCCCGAAAAATTTTTAGGCGATGCTAGTCCAGGGGGCCCTGCCCACTCGAAAGGCGTGGGCGCACACGAAATTATGGAAATCAGGCGGAATTCAAGTTTTTTGGCCGAAAAACGCAAGAAATGAGGAATGATCATGGAGGGGAAGTGACTATGGTTCCTTAGGTCGTATTTGATGGCCCAAAATATTTTTAGGAGATCGGGGTTCGAGGGTCCCGGGACCACTTGGAAGGCGTGGGTTAGCACATGAAATTATGGAAATCAGGCGGAATTCAAATTTTTTGGCCGTAAAACGCAAAAAATGAGGAATGATCATGGCGGGGAAGTGACTATGGTTCCTTAGGTCATATTTGATGGCCCAAAAATTTTTTAGGAGATCGGGGTACAAGGTTCCCGGGACCACTTGGAAGGCGTGGGCTATATAGCACACGAAAATATGGGAATCAGGCGGAAATTCTAGTTTTTTGGCCGAAAAATACAAAAAATGAGGAAAGGTCATGGAGGGGCGGTGACTATGGTTCCTTAGATCGTATTTGATGGCCTAGAAAAATTTTAGGCGATTCCGCTCCGGGGGGTCCTACCCACTTGGAAGGCGTGGGCTATAGCACACGAAAATATTAGAATCAGGCGAAATTCTAGTTTTTTGGCCGTAAAATGCAAAACATGAGGAATGTTAATGGCGGGGCAGTGACTATGGTTCCTTAGGTCGTATTTAATGGCTCGAAAAAATTTTAGGCGATCCGAGTCCGGGGGTCCCGGGACCACTTGGAAGGCATGGGCTATACGAAAATTTGGGAATCAAGCGGAATTCTAGTTTTTTTGCCGTAAAATGCTAAAATTGAGGAAAGGTCATGGCGGGGCGGTGACTATGTTTCCTTAGGTCGTATTTGATGGCCCGAAAATTATTTAAGAGATCGGGGTTCGAGGGTCCCCGGACCACTTGGAAGGCATGGGTTATAGCACACGAAAATATGGGAATCGGGCGAAATTCTAATTGTTTGGCCTAAAAATGCAAAAAATGAGGAACGATCATGGCGGGGCGATGACTATGGTTCCCTAGAGCGTATTTGATGGCCCAAAAAAATTTTAGGCGATCCGAGTCAGGGGGCTCGTCCCACTCGGAAGGCGTGGGCTATTGGCCGCGAAAATATGAGAATCTGGCGGAATTCTAGTTTTTGGCCGGAAAACATAAAGAACGAGGAACGATCATGGCGGGGCAGTGCCTATGGTTCCTTAGGTCCTATTTGATGGCCCGAAAAAATTTAGGCGATGCTAGTCCGTAAGGCCCGGCCCACTCGGAAGGCGTGGGCGCACACGAAATTATGGGAATCAGGCGGAATTCAAGTTTTTTGGCCGAAAAATGCAAAAATTGAGGAATGATCATGGCGGGGAAGTGACTATGGTTCCTTAGGTCGTATTTGATGGCCCAAAATATTTTTAGGAGATCGGGGTTTGAGGGTCCCGAGACCACTTGGAAGGCGTGGTTTATAGCACACAAAAATATGGGAATCGGGCGGAATTCTAGTTTTTTGGCCGTAAAATGCAAAATGTGAGGAACGATCATGGCGGGGCTGTGACTATGGTTCCTTATGTTGTATTTAATGGCCCAGAAAAGCTTTATGTGATACGATTCCGGGGGTCCCGGGACCACTTGGAAGGCGTGGGCTATATAGCACACGAAAATATGGGCATCAGGCGGAATTCTAGTGTTTTGGCCGAAAAATACAAAAAATGAGGAAAGGTCATGGCGGGGCGGTGACTATGGTTCCTTAGGTCGTATTTGATGGCCTAGAGAAATTTTAGGCGATTCCGCTCCGGGGGGTCCTACCCACTTGGAAGGCGTGGGCTATAGCACACGAAAATATTGGAATCAGGCGAAATTCTAGTTTTTTGGCCGTAAAATGCAAAACATGAGGAATGTTAATGGCGGGGCAGTGACTATGGTTCCTTAGGTCGTATTTAATGGCTCGGAAAAATTTTAGGCGATCCGAGTCCGGGGGTCCCTCGACCACTTGGAAGGCGTGGGCTATACGAAAATTTGGGAATCAGGCGGAATTCTAGTTTTTTTGCCGTAAAATGCTAAAATTGAGGAAAGGTCATGGCGAGGTGGTGACTATGGTTCCATAGGTTGTATTTGATGGCCCGAAAATTATTTAAGAGATCGGGGTTCGAGGGTCCCGGGACCACTTGGAAGGCGTAGGTTATAGCACACGAAAATATGGGAATCGGGCGAAATTCTAATATTTTGGCCTAAAAATGCAAAAAATGAGGAACGATCATGGCGGGGCGATGAATATGGTTCCCTAGAGCGTATTTGATGGCCCAAAAACATTTTAGGCGATCCGAGTCAGGGGGCCCGACCCACTCGGAAGGCGTGGGCTATTGGCCGCGAAAATATGGGAATCTGGCGGAATTCTAGTTTTTGGCTGGAAAACATAAAAAACGAGGAGCGATCATGGCGGGGCGGCGCCTATGGTTCCTTAGGTCCTATTTGATGGCCCGAAAAAATTTAGGCGATGCTAGTCCGGAGGGCCCGGCCCACTCGGAAGGCGTGGGCGCACACGAAATTATGGGAATCAGGCGGAATTCAAGTATTTTGGCCGAAAAATGCAAAAAATGAGGAATGATCATGGCGGGGCAGTGACTCTGGTTCCTTAGGTCGTATTTGATGGCCCAAAATATTTTTAGGAGATCAGGGTTCGAGGGTCCCGGGACCACTTGGAAGGCGTGGTTTATAGCACACAAAAATATGGGAATCGGGCGAAATTCTAGTTTTTTGGCCGTAAAATGCAAAATGTGAGGAACGATCATGGCGGGGCTGTGACTATGGTTCCTTATGTTGTATTTAATGGCCCAGAAAAGCTTTATGCGATCCGAGTCCGGGGGTCTTGGGACCACTTGGAAGGCGTGGGCTATATAGCACAAGAAAATATGGGAATCGGGCGGAATTCTAGTTTTTTGGCCGAAAAAGGCAAAAACTTAGGAACAATCATGGTGGGGTGGTGACTATGGTTCTTAAGGTCGTATTTTATGGCCCGAAATATTTTAGGCGATCGGGGTCCGGGGGTCCCGTGACAACTTGGAAGGCGTATAGCACACGAAAATATGGAAATCGGACGGAATTCTAGTTTTTGGGCCGTAAAATACAAAAAATGAGGAAAGGTCATGGCGGGGCGATGACTATGGATCATTAGGTCTTATTTGATGTCCTAGAAAAATTTTAGGCTATCGGGGTCCAGGGGTCCCGGAACCACTTGGAAGGCAGCACACGAAAATATGGGAATCGGGCGGAATTCTAGTTTATTGGCCGAAAAATGCAAAAAATGAGGAACGATCATGGCGGGGCGGTGACTATGGTTCCCTATGTTTTATTTGATGGCCTGAAAAAATTTTAGGCGATCTGAGCAAGGGGCCCCGGCCCACTCGGAAGGCGTGGGCTATAGCACACGAAAATATGGGAATCTGGCGGAATTCTAGTTTTTGGCCGAAAAACATAATAAACGAGGAACGATCATGGCGGGGCGATGCTTATGGTTCCTTAGGTCCTATTTGATGGCCCGAAAAAATTTTAGGCGATGCTAGTCCGCGGGCCCCGGCCCATTCGAAAGGCGTGGGCGCACACGAAATTATGGAAATCAGGCGGAATTCAAGTTTTTTGGCCGAAAAACGCAAAAAATGAGGAATGATCATGGCGGGGAAGTGACTATGGTTCCTTAGGTCGTGTTTGATGGCCCAAAATTGTTTTAGGAGATCGGGGTTCGAGGGTCCCGGGACAACTTGGAAGGCGTGGGTTATAGCACACGAAAATATGGGAATCGGGCGAAATTCTAGTTGTTTGGCCGTAAAATGCAAAATGTGAGGAACGATCATAGCGAGGTTATGACTATGGTTCCTTATGTTGTATTTAATGGCCCAGAAATGCTTTATGCGATCCGAGTCCGGGGGTCCCGGGACCACTTGGAAGGCGTGGGCTATATAGCACACGAAAATATGGGAATCGGGCAGAATTCTAGTTTTTTGGCCAAAAAAGGCAAAAACTTATGAACGATCATGGCGGGGTGGTGACTATGATTCTTAAGGTCGTATTTTATGGCCCGTAAAATTTTAGGCGATCGGGGTCCGGTGGTCCCGTAACCACTTGGAAGGCGTGTAGCACACGAAAATATGGAAATTGGACGGAATTCTAGTTTTTGGGCCGTAAAATACAAAAAATGAGGAAAGGTCATGGCGGGGCGATGACTATGGATCATTAGGTCATATTTGATGTCCAAGAAAAATTTTAGGCTATCGGGGTCCAGGGGTCCCAGAACCACTTGGAAGGTAGCACATGAAAATATGGGAATCGGGCAGAATTCTAGTTTATTGGCCGAAAATGCAAAAAATGAGGAACGATTATGGCAGGGCGGTGACTATGGTTCCTTAGGTCGTATTTGATGGCCAGAAAAAAATTTAGGAGATCGGGGTTCGGGGGTCCCGGGACAACTTGGAAGGCGTGGGCCATAACTCACGAAAATATGGGAATCGGGCGGAATTCTAGTTTATTGGCCGTAAAATACAAAACGTGAGGAACGTTAATGGCGGGGCAGTGACTATGGTTCCTTAGGTCATATTTAATGGCTCGGAAAAATTTTAGGCGATCCGAGTCCGGGGGTCCCGGGACCACTTGGAAGGCGTGGGCTATACGAAAATTTGGAAATTAGGCGGAATTCTAGTTTTTTTGCCGTAAAATGCTAAAATTGAGGAAAGGTCATGGCGGGGCGGTGACTATGGTTCCTTAGGTCGTATTCGATGGCCCAAAAATTATTTAAGAGATCGGGGTTCGAGGGTCCCGGGACCACTTGGAAGGCGTGGGTTATAGCACACGAAAATATGGGAATCGGCCGAAATTCTAATTTTTTGACCTAAAAATGCAAAAAATGAGGAACGATCATGGCGGGGCGATGAATATGGTTCCCTAGAGCGTATTTGATGGCCCAAAAAAAATTTAGGCGATCCGAGTCAGGGGGCCCGACCCGCTCGGAAGGTGTGGGCTATTGCACGCGAAAATATGGGAATCTGGAGAAATTCTAGTTTTTTGGCCGTAAAACGCAGAAAAACTGAGGAATGGTCATGGCGGGGTGGTGACTATGGTTCTATAGGTCGTATTTGATGGTCTAGAAAAATTTTAGGCGATCCGAGTCCAGGGGCCGGAAGACGTGGGCTATAACACACGAAAATATGGGAATCGGGCGGAATTTAAGTTTTTTGGTCATAAAATGCAAAAAAAGAGGAAAGGTCATGGAGGGTAAGTGAGTATGGTTACTTAGGTCATATTGGATGGCCCGAAAAAATTTTAGGCGATCCGGCTCCAGGGGGTCCTACCCACTGGGAAGGCATGGGCTATTGCACACGAAAATATTGGAATCAGGCGAAATTCTAGTTTTTTGGCCGAAAAACGCAAAAACATAGGAATGATCATGGCGGGGTGCTGACTATGATTCCTTAGGTAATATTTAACGGCCCAAAATATTTTTATGCGATCCGAGTCCGGGGGTCCCGGGACCACTTGGAAGGCGTGGGCTATAGCACACGAAAATATGAGAATAGGGTGGAATTCTATTTTTTTTGCCGAAAAATGCAAAAACTGAGGAACGATCATGACGGGGTGGTGAGTATGGTTCCTTAGGTCATATTTGATGGCCTGAAAAAATTTTAGGCGATCCGGCTCAGGGGGCCCTACCCACTGGGAAGGCGTGGGCTATAGCACACGAAAATATTGGAATTAGGCATAATTCTAGTTTTTTGGCCGAAAAACGCAAACAATGAGGAACGATCATGGCGGGGAGGTGACTATGGTTCTTTAGGTCATATTTTATTGCCCTGAAAAATTTAAGCGATCGGGGTCCGGGGGTCCCGAGACCACTTGGAAGGCGTGGGCTATATCACACAAAAATATGGGAATCGCGCGGAATTCTAGTTGTTTGGCCGAAAAATGCAAAAAATGAGGAACGATCATGGCGGGGTGATTACTATGGTTCCTTAGGTCGTATTTGATGGCCCGAAAAATTTTTAGGCGAACCGAGCCCGGGGGGGCCGACACACTCGGAAGACGTGGGCTATAGTACACGAAAATATGGGAATCGGGCAGAAGTCTAGTTTTTTGGCCAAAAAACGCAAAAAATGAGAGAACGGTCATGGCGGGGCAGTGGTTATGGTTCCTTAGGTCGTATTTGATGGCCTCAAAAAATTTTAGGCGATCGGGGTCCGGGGGGCCAGGGACCACTCGAAGGCGTGATCTATAGCACACGAAAATATGGGAATCAAGCCGAAATCTAGTTTTTTTGGTCGTAAAACGCAGAAAAACTGAGGAATGGTCATGGCGGGGTGGTGACTATAGTTTTATAGGTCGTATTTGATGGCCCAAAAAACTTTTAGGCGATCCGATCCTGGGGCCCGGAAGACGTGGGCTATAGCACACGAAAATATGGTAATCGGGCGGAATATAAGTTTTTTGGTCATAAAATGCAAAATATTAGGAAAGGTCATGGCGGGGAGGTGAGTATGGTTACTTAGGTCGTATTTGATGGCCCAGAAAAATTTTAGGCTATCCGGCTCCGGGGGTCCCACCCACTGGGAAGGCGTGGGCTATAGCACACGAAAATATTGGAATCACGCGAACTTCTAGTTTTTTGGCCAAAAAAGGCAAAAACTTAGGAACGATCATGGCGGGGTGGTGACTATGGTTCTTAAGGTCGTATTTTATGGCCCGAATAGTTTTAGGCTATCGGGGTCCGGGGGTCCCGTGACCACTTGGAAGGCGTATAGCACACGAAAATATGGGAATCGGACGGAATTCTAGTTTTTGGGCCGTAAAATGCAAAAAATGAGGAAAGGTCATGGCGGGGCGGTGACTATGGATCATTAGGTCGTATTTGATGTCCTAGAAAAATTTTAGGCTATCGGGGTCCATGGGTCCCGGGACCACTTGGAAGGTAGCACACGAAAATATGGGAATCGGGCGGAACTCTAGTTTATTGGCCGAAAAATGCAAAAAATGAGGAACGATCATGGCGCGGCGGTGACTATGGTTCCCTATGTTGTATTTGATGGCCTGAAAAAAATTTAGGCGATCTGAGCAAGGGGCCCCGGCCCACTCGGAAGGCGTGGGCTATAGCACACGAAAATATAGGAATTTGGCGGAATTCTAGTTTTTGGCCGAAAAATGTAAAAAACGAGGAACGATCATGGCGGGGCGGTGCCAATGGTTCCTTAGGTCCTATTTGATGGCCCGAAAAATTTTTAGGCGATGCTAGTCCGGCGGACCCGGCCCATTCGGAAGGCGTGGGCGCACACGAAATTATGGAAATCAGGCGGAATTCAAGTTTTTTGGTAGAAAAACGCAAAAAATGAGGAATGATCATGGCGGGGAAGTGAATATGGTTCCTTAGGTCGTATTTGATGGTTCAAAATATTTTTAGGAGATCGGGGTTCGAGGGTCCCGGGACCACTTGGAAGGCGTGGGTTATAGCACACGAAAATATGGGATTCGGGCGGAATTCTAGTTGTTTGGCCGTAAAATGCAAAATCTGAGGAACGATCATGGCGGGGCTGTGACTATGGTTCCTTATGTTGTATTTAATGGCCCAAAAAAGCTTTATGCGATCCGAGTCTGGGGGTCCCGGGACCACTTGGAAGGCGTGGGCTATATAGCACACGAAAATATGGGAATCGGACGGAATTCTAGTTTTTTGGCCGAAAAATGCAAAAAATGAGGAAAGGTCATGGCGGGGCGGTGACTATGGTTCCTTAGGTCGTATTTGATGGCCTAGAAAAATTTTAGGCAATTCCGCTCTGGGGGGGTCCTACCCACTTGGAAGGCGTGGGCCATAGCACACGAAAATATTGGAATCAGGCGAAATTCTAGTTTTTTGTCGTAAAATGCAAAATATGAGGAACGATCATGGCGGGGCTGTGACTATGGTTCCTTATGCCGTATTTATTGGCCTAGAAAATCTTTATGCGATCCGAGTCCGGGGGTCCCGAGACCACTTGGAAGGCGTGGGCTATATAGCACACAAAAATATGGGAATCGGGCGGAATTCTATTTTTTTGGCCAAAAAATGCAAAAAATGAGGAAAGGTCATGGCGGGGCGGTGACTATGGTTCCTTAGGTCGTATTTGATGGACTAGCAAAATTTTAGGCTATCGGGGTACGGGGGTCACGGGACCACTCGGAAGGCATGGGCTATAGCACACGAAAATATGGGAATCACGCGGAATTCTAGTTTTTTGGGCATAAAATGCAAAACGTGAGGAACGATCATGGCGGGGCAGTGACTATGGTTCCTTAGGTTGTATTTGATGGCACGAAAAATTTTAGGCTATCGAGGTCCGGTAGTCCCGGAACCACTTGGAAGGCGTGGGCTGGCGCACACAAAAATATGGGAATCGGGCGGAATTCAAGATTTTTGGCCGTAAAATGCAAAACGTGAGGAACTATTATGACGGGGCGGTGACTATGGTTCCTTAGGTCGTATTTAATGGCCCGGACAAGCTTTATGCAATCCGAGTCCGTGGGTCCGGGGACCACTTGGAAGGCGTGGGCTATAGCACACGAAAATATGGGAATCAGGAGGAATTCTAGTTTTTTGGCCGAAAAATGCAAAAAATGAGGAGCGATCACGGCGGGGCGGTGACTATGGTTCCTTAGGTCATATTTGATGGCCCAAAAAACTTTTAGGCAATCCGAGTCGGGGGCCCGACCCACTCGGAAGGCGTGGGCTATAACACACGAAAATATGGGAATCGGGTGGAATTGTAGTTTTTTGGCCGAAAAATGCAATAATTGAGGAACGATCATGACGGGGTTGTGAGTATGGTTCCTTAGGTCGTATTTGATGGCCTGAAAATTTTTTAGGCGTTCCGGCTCCGGGGGGCCCTACCCACTGGGAAGGCGTGGGCTATAGCACACAAAAATATTGGAAACAGGCATAATTCTAGTTTTTTGGCCTAAAAACGCAAAAAATGAGGAACGATCATGGCGGGGAGGTGACTATGGTTCTTTAGGTCGTACTTTATGGCCCGAAAAAATTTAGGCGATCGGGGTCCGGGGGTCCCGAGACCACTTGGAAGGCGTGGGCTATAGCACACGAAAATATGGGAATCGGGCAAAATTCTAGTTTTTTGGCCTAAAAATGCAAAAACTGAGGAACGATCATGGAGGGGATTTGACTATGGTTCCCTAGAGCGTATTTGATGGCCCGAAATTTTTTTAGGTGAATCGAGTCAGGTGGCCTGACCCACTCGGAAGGCGTGGGCTATTGCACCCGAAAATATGGGAATCTGGCGGAATTCTAGTTTTTTAGCCGAAAATCGTAAAAAATGATGAACGATCATGGCGGGGTGGTGACTATGGTTCCTTAGGTATTATTTGATGGCCCGAGAACCTTTTAGGCTATCCGAGTCCAGGGGGCCCGACCCACTCGGAAGGCGTGGGCTATCGCACACGAAAATTTGGGAATCGGGCGGAATTCTAGTTTTATGGCCGAAAAATGGAACAAATGAGGAACGATCATGACGGGGCGGTGACTTTGGTTCCTTAGGTCGTATTTGATGGCCCGGAAAAATTTTAGGCGACCCCAGTCCGGGGGGCCAATCCCACTCGGAAGGCGTGGGCTATAGCACATGAAAATATGGGAATCGGGCGAAATTCTAGTTTTTTGGCCAAAAAACGCAAAAAATGAGGAATGATCATGACGGGGCGATCATTATAGTTCCTTAGGTTGTATTTGATGGCCCAGAAAAATTTTAGGCGATCCGGCTTCGGGGTGCCTTACCCACTGGGAAGGCGTGGGCTATAGCACACGAAAATATGGAAATCGGGCGAAATTCTAGTTTTTTGGCCAAACAATGCCGAAAAAATGAGGAATGGTCATGGCCGGGCGGTGACTATGGTTCTCTAGGTCGTATTTGATGGCCCTGAAAAATTTTTAGGCGATCTGAGTCAGGGGGCCCGTCCCACTCGGAAGGCGTGGGCAATAGCACACGAAAATATGGGAATCGGGCGGAATTCTAGTTTTTTGGCCGAAAAACACAAAAAATGAGGGAACGGTCATGGCGGGGCGGTGACTATGGTTCCTTAGGTCGTATTTGATGGCCTGGAAAACTTTTAGGCGATCGGGGTCCGGGGGGCCAGGAACCACTCAGAATGCGTGATTTGTAGCACACGAAAATATGGGAATCAGGCGGAAATCTAGTTTTTTGGCCGTAAAACGCAGAAAGACTGAGGAATGGTCATGGTGGGGCGGTGACTATGGTTCTATAGGTCATATTTGATGGCCCGAAAATTTTTTAGGCGTACCGAGTCTAGGGGGCCTGGAAGACGTGGGCTATAGCACACGAAAATATGGGAATCAGGCGGGATTTAAGTTTTTTGGTCATAAAATGCAAACAATGAGGAAAGGTCATGGCGGGGCGGTGCGTATGGTTACTTAGGTCGTATTTGATGGCCCGGAAAAATTTTAGGCTATCCGGCTCCTGGGGGTCCTACCCACTGGGAAGGCGTGGGCTATAGCACACGAAAATATTGGAATCAGGCAAAATTCTAGTTTTTAGGCCGAAAAACGCAAAATATTAGGAACAATCATGGCGGGGTGGTGACTATGGTTCTTAAGGTCATATTTTATGCCCCGGAATATTTTAGACGATCGGGGGTCCGGGGGTCCCGGGACCACTTGGAAGGTGTATAGCACACGAAAATATGGGAATTAGACGGAATTCTAGTTTTTTGGCCGTAAAATGCAAAAAATGAGGAAACGTCATGGCGGGGCGGTGACTATGGATCATTAGGTCGTATTTGATGGCCTAAAAAAATTTTAGGCCATCGAGGTCCAGCGGTCCGGGGACCACTTGGAAGGCGTGGGCTATAACACATGAAAAAATGGGAATCAAGCGGAATTCTAGTTTTTTGGCACTAAAATGCAAATAATGAGGAAAGGTCATGGCGGGGCGGTGAATATGGTTCCTTAGGTAGTATTTGATAGCCCAGAAAAACTTGGAAGACGTGGGTTGGCGCACACGAAAATATGGGAATCGGGCGAAATTCTAGTTTTTTGGCCGAAAAATATAAAAAATGAGAAACGATCATGGCGGGGCGGTGACTATGGTTCCCTATGTTGTATTTGATGGCTTGAAAAATTTTTAGGCGATCTGAGTCAGGGGGCCTGACCCACTCGGAAGGCGTGGGTTATAGCACATGAAAATATGGGAATTGGGCGGAATTAGTGTTTTTTGGCCGTAAAATGCAAAACGTGAGGAACGATCATGGCGGGGCGGTGACTATGGTTCCTTAGGTCGTATTTAATGACCCGAAAAAGCTTTATGCGATCCGAGTCCAGGGGTCACGGGACCACTTGGATGGTGTGGGCTACGGCCAAAACACTTGAATTTCGCCCTATTCCAATATTTTTATTTGCTATAGCCCTCTCCTTCCGAGTGGGCCCGGGCCTGGGCCCCCGGACCCCGATCGCCTAAAAGTTTTCCAGGCCATCAAATACAACTTAAGGAACTATAGTCTTAACCCCGCCTTGACCGTTCCTCATTGTTTTTGTGTTTTACGGCCAAAAAACTAGAATTCCACCTAATTCCCATATTTTCGTGTGCTATAGCCCACGCATTCCGAGTGGGCCTGGGCCCCCGGAATCTAATCGCCTAAAATTTTTCCTGTCTATCAAATACGACTTAAGGAACCATATTCAATGCCGCATCATGACTGCTCCTCATTTTTTTGCATTTTACGGCCAAAAACTAGATATCTGTCCGATTCCCATATTTTCGTGTGCTATAGCCCACGCAATCCAAGTGGGCCCGGGCCCCCCCAGAACCGGATCGCCTAAAATTTTTCCGGGACATTGAAAATGACCTGAGGAACCATGGTCACCGCCCCAGTCATTATTGCTCCTTGTTTGTTTGTATTTTACGTCCAAAAACTAGAATTCCACCCGATTCCCATATTTTCATGTGATATAGCACACGCCTTCCGAGTGGGTCGGGCCCCCAGAACTGGATCGTCTAAAAATTTTTCGGGCCATCAAATACAACCTAAGGAATCATAGGCATCGCCTCGCCATGTCCGTTTCTCGTTTATTTGCGTTTTATGACCAAAAAACTAGAATTCTGCCCGATTCCCATATTTTCGTGTGCTATAGCCCATGCCTTCCCAGTGGGCAGGGCCCCGCGGACCCCGGATCGCCTAACATTTTTCCGGGACATCTAAAACGACCTATGATAAAATAGTCACCGCCCCGCCATGACCTTTCCTCGTTGTTTTTTTTCTTTTTACGGCCAAAAAACTAGAATTCTGCCCGATTCCCATATTTTTATGTGCTATAGCCCACGCCTTTCGAGTGGGCCCGGGCCCCCCGAAGCCCCGATCGCCTAAACTTTTTTCGGGCCATCAAATATGATTTAAGGAATCATAGTTACCGCCCCACCATGACCGTTCCTTATTTTTTGTGTTGTACGGCCAAATAACTAGAATTCTTCCCGATTCCCATATTGTCGTGCGCTACAGCCTACGCCTTCTTAGTGGGCCCAGGCCCCCCAGAAAAGCGGATCGCTTAAAATTTTTACGGGCCATCAAATACGACCTAAGGAACAATAGTCACTACCCCGTCATGACTGCTCCTCATATTTTTGCGTTTTATGGCCAAAAAACTAGAATTCCGGCCGATTCCCATATTTTCTTATGTTATAGCCCACGCCTTCCGAGTGCGCCCGGGCCCCCCCGAACCGGATCATCAAATATTTTTTTGGGAGATCAAATATGACCTAAGGAACCATAGTCACCATCCCGCCATGACCGTTCCTTGTTTATTTGCATTTTACGGCCAAAAAATAGAATTCCTCCCGATTCCCATATTTTTGTCTGTTATATCCCACGCATTCCGAGTGGGCTCGGGCCCCCTGGAACTGAATCGCCTAAACTTTTTTTGGGCCATCAAATACAACCTAAGGAACCATAGTCACCGCCCCGTCATGAATACTCCATGTTCTTTTTGCATTTTACATCCAAAAAAACTAGAATTCTGCCTGATTCCCATATTGTCGTGTGCTATAGCCCACGCCTTTCCGAGAGTGCACGGGCCCCCTAGACATGCGAATCGCCTAAAAAATTTTCAGGCCATCAAATACGACCTAAGAAACCGTAGTCATCGCCCCGTCATGACTGCTCCTCATTGTTTTGCATTTTACGGCCAAAAAACTAGAATTCTGCCCTATTCCCATATTTTCGTGTGCTATAGCCCACGCCTTCCGAGTGGGTCGGGCCCCCCAAAATCGGATCGCCTAAAATTTTTCCGGGCCATCGAATACAACCAAAGGAACCATAGTCACCGCCCCTCCATGACCGTTCCTCGTTTAATTGAGTTTTACGGAAAAAAAACTAGAATTCAGCCCGATTCCCATATTTTCGTGTGCTATAGCCAATGCCTTCCGAGTGGGCCCGGCCCCCATCATCGGATCGCCTAGAATTTTTTTGGGCCATCAAATACAACTTAAGGAACTATAGTCACCACCCTGTCATGACTGCTCCTCGTTTTTTTTGCGTCTTACGGCCAAAAAACTAGAATTCCGCCCGATTCCCATATTTTTCATGTGTTATAGCCCACGCCTTCCGAGTGGGCCCAGGCCCCCTAGAAAAGCGGATCGCTAAAATTTTTTTTGGGCCATCAAATACTACCTAAGGAACCATAGTCACCGCCCCGTCATGACTGCTCCTCATGTTTTTGTGTTTTATGGCCAAATAACTAGAATTCCACCGGATTCCCATATTTTCTTGTGCTATAGCCCACGCCTTTCGAGTGGGCCCGTGCCCCCTAGAACCGGATCACCTAAAAAATTTTTGGGCCATCAAATATGACCTAAGGAACCATAGTCATCGCCCCATCAGGATTGCTCCTCATTTCTTTGCATTTTACGGTAAATAAAACTAGAATTCCGCCCGATTCCCATTTTTTCGTGTGCTTTAGACCACGCCTTCTGTGTTGTTCGGGCCCCCCAGAACCGGATCGCCTAAAAAATTTTCGGGCCTTCAAATACAACCTAAGGAATCATAGTCATCGCCCCGCTATGACCGTTCCTCTTTTACTTGCGTTTTACGGCCAAACAATTAGAATTCCGCCTAATTCCCATATTTTCGTGTGCTACTTCCCAGTGGGAAGGGCCCCCGGACACGAATCGCCTAAAATGTTTCCTTGCCATCAAAAATGACCTAAGGAAAAATAGTCACCGCCCATCTATGACCTTTCCTCATTTTTTTGCGTTTTGCGGCCTAAAAACTAAAATACTGCCTGATTCCCATATTTTTATGTGCTATAGCCTACGCCGTCCGAGTGGGCCCGGGCCCCCCAGACCCCGATCACCTAAAATTTTTCCAGGACATCAAATACAACTTAAGGAACCATAGTCAATGACTCGTCATTAATGCTCCTCATTTTTTTGCATTTTACGGCCAAAAAACTAAAATTCTGCCCGATTCCCATATTTTCGTGTGCTATAGCCCACGCATTCCGAGTGGGCCCGGACCCCCCAGACCCGGATCACCTACAATTTTTCCCTGCCCTGCAATACGGCCTAAGGAACCATAGTCACCGCCCCGACATGACTTCTCCTCGTTTGTTTGCATTTTACGTCCAAAAAACTAGAATTCTGCCCCATTCCCATATTTTCGTGTGCTAGCCCACGCCTTCCGAGTGGGCTCGGGCCCCCAGAATCGGATCGCCTAAAATTTTTTCGGGCCATAAAATACAACCTAAGGAACCATAGTCTCTGCCCCGCCATGACCGTTCCTCATTTATTTGTATTTTACGGCCAAAAAACTAGAATTTCGCCCGATTCCCATATTCACTGCCACGCCTTCCCAGTGGATAGAGCCCCCCGGACACGGATCGCCTAAAATATTTCCGGGCCAACACAAATGACCTAAGGAAATCTATTCACCGTCCCTCCATGACCTTTCCTTATTTATTTGCATTTTATGGCCAAAAAACTAGAATTCCACCTAATTCTCATATTTTCATGTGCTAGCCCACGCCTTCCGAGTGGGCCCGGGCCCGCGGACCCCGATCACCTAAAATTTTTCCAGGCCATCAAATACGACTTAAGAAACCATTGTCACCGGCCCACCATAACAGTTCCCCGTTGTTTTGAATTTTATGGCCAAAAAATAATAATTCCACCCGATTCCCATATTTTCATATGCTTATAGCCCACGCATTCCGAGTGGGCTCGAGCCCTCGGAATCCGGATCGCCTAAAAAATTTTTGGACCATCAAATACGACCTAAGAAACCATATTCACCTCCCCGTCATGACTGCTCCTACTTGTTTTGCATTTTATGGCTAAAAAACTAGAATTTCGCCCGATTACCATATTTTCGTGTGCCACGCCTTCTGAGTGGGTCGGGCCCCCCAAAATCGGATCGCCTAAAAGTTTTCTGGGCAATCAAATACGACCTAAAGAACCATAGTCATCGCCCCTCCATGACCGCTCCTCGTTTGTTTTGCGTTTTACGGTCAAAAAACTAGAATTCCGCCTGATTCCCATATATTCGTGTACTATATCCCACGCATTCCGAGTGGGCTCGGGCCCCCCGAAACCGAATCGACTAAAAATTTTCCGGACCATCAAATATGACCTAAGGAACCATAGTCAATGACCCGTCATGAATGCTCCTCATTTCTTTGCATTTTACGGCCAAAAAATTAGAATTCTGCCCGATTCCTATATTTTCGTGTACTATAGCCCACACATTCCGAGTGGGCCCGGACCCCCAGACCCGGATCACCTACAATTTTTCAGGGCCATGAAATACAACCTAAGGAACCATAGTCACCGCCCCGTTATGACCGCTCCTCATTTCTTTGTGTTTTACGGCCAAAAAACTAGAATTCCGCCCGATTCCCATATTTTCATGTGCTATAGACCACGCCTTCCGTGTGGGTCGAGCCCCCCAGAACCGGTTCGCCTAAAAATTTTTTGGCCCATCAAATACAACCTAAGGAACCATAGTCATCGCCCCGCCATGAGTGTTCCTCGTTGTTTTGCATTTTAAGGCCAAAAAACTAGAATTTTGCCCGATTCCCATATTTTCGTGTGCTATAGCCCACGCCTTCCCAGTGGGCAGAGCCCCCCGGACAAGGATCGCCTAAAATGTTTCGGGGCCAACAAAAACGGCCTAAGGAAAACTAGTCACCGCCCCGCCATGATCATTCCTCATTTTTTGCGTTTTATGGCCAAAAAACTAGAATTTCGCCCGATTCCCATATTTTCGCGTGATATAGCCCACGCATTCCGAGTGGGCCCGAGCCCCCTGGAACAGGATCGCCTAAAAACGTTTCGGGCCATCAAATAAAACATAAGAACCATAGTCACCGCCCCTCCATGATCATTCCTCATTTTTTGTGTTTTATGGCCAAAAAACTAGAATTCCGCCCGATTTCCATATTTTCGTGTGCTATAGCCGACGCCTTCCGAGTGAGTCGGGCTCCCCAGAACCGGATTGCCTAAAAGTTTTCCGGGCCATCAAATACGACCTAAGGAACCATAGTCACTGCCCCTCCATGACCGTTCCTCCTTTATTTGCGTTTTATGGCCAAAAAACTAGAACTCCACCCGATTCCCAAATTTTCGTGTGCTATAGCCCACGCCTTCCGAGTGGGCCCGGATCCCCGATCATCGAATCGCCTAAAAATTTTTCGGGCCATCAAATATGACCTAAGGAACCATAGTCACCACCCTGTCATGACTGCTCCTCATTTGTTTGCGTCTTACGGCCAAAAAACTAGAATTCTGCCTGATTCCCATATTTTCGTGTGCTATAGGCCACGTTTTCCTAGTGGGCCCGGGCCCCCTAGAAAAACGGATAGCTTAAAAATTTTCTGGGCCATCAAAATATGACCTAAGAAACCATAGTCACTGCCCCGTCATGACTGCTCCTCATTGTTTTGCGTTTTATGGCCAAAAAATTAGAATTCCGCCCGATTTCCATATTTTCTTGTGCAATAGCCCACACCTTCCGAGTGCGCCCGGCCCCCCCGAATCGGATCATCTAAAATTTTTTTGGGCCATCAAATATGACCTAAGGAACCATAGTCACCGCCCCTCCATGACTGTTCCTCATTTATTTGAGTTTTACGGACAAAAAACTATAATTCCGCCCGATTCCCATTTTTTCGTATGCTTATAGCCCACGCCTTCCGAGTGGGTCTGGGCCCCCTAGAACCGGATCGCCAAAATTTTTTTCGGGCCATCAAATATGCCCTAAGGAACCATAGTCACCACACTATCATGACTGCTCCTCGTTGTTTTGCGTCTTACGGCCAAAAAACTAGACTTCCGCCCGATTCCCATATTTTCGTGTGCTATAGCCCATGCCTTCCTAGTGGGCCCGCCCCCCTAGAAAAGTGGATCGCTAAAAAATTTTCCGAGCCATCAAATACGACCTAAGGAACCATATTCACCGCCCCGTCATGACTGCTCCTCTTTGTTTTGCGTTTTATGGCAAAAACACTAGAATTCCGCCCGATTCTCATATTTTCTTGTGCTATAGCCCACGCCTTTCGAGTGGGCCTGTACCCCCCAGAACCGGATCACCTAAAATTTTTTAGGGCCATCAAAAAAGACCTAAGGAACCATAGACATCGCCCCGTCATGACTGCTCCTCATTGCTTTGCGTTTTACGGCCAAAAAACTAGAATTTTGCCCGATTCCCATATTTTCGTGTGCTATAGCCCACGCCTTCCGTGTGGGTCGGGCCCCCCAGAACCGGATCGCCTAAAAGTTTTCCGGGCCATCAAATATGACCTAAGGAACCATAGTCACTGCCCCTCCATGACCGTTCCTCATTTATTTGCGTTTTACGGCCAAAAAACTAGAATTCCGCAAGATTCCCATATTTTCGTGTGTTATAGCCCACGCATTCCGAGTGGGCCCGGACGCCCCATCATCGAATCACCTAAAAAAATTTTGGGCCATCAAATACGACCTAAGGAACCAAAGTCACCACCCTGTCATGACTGCTCCTCGTTTTTTCTCGTCTTACGGCCAAAAAATTAGAATTCTGCCCGATTCCCATATTTTCGTGTTCTATAGCCCACGCCTTCCGAGTGTGCCCGGGCCCCCTAGAAAAGCGGATCGGTTAAAAATTTTTTGGGCCATCAAAATACGACCTAAGGAACCATAGTCACCACACCGTCATGACTGCTCCTCATTCTTTTGCATTTTATGGCAAAAAAACTAGAATTCTGCCCGATTCTCATATTTTCTTGTGCTATAGCCTACGCCTTCCCAGTGGGCCCGGGCCCCCCCGAACCGGATCTTCTAAAATTTTTTTGAGCCATCAATTATGACCTAAGAAACCATAGTCACCGCCCCTCCATGACCGTTCCTCGTTTATTTGAGTTTTACGGACAAAAAACTAGAATTCCGCCCGATTCCCATATTTTCGTGTGCTATAGCCCACGCCTTCGGAGTGGGCCCGGGCCCCCAAGAACCGGATCGCCAAAAAACTTTTTGGGCCATCAAATACAACCTAAGAAACAATAGTCACCACCCTGTCATGACTGCTCCTCGTTGTTTTGGGTCTTACGGCCAAAAATCTAGAATTCCGCCTGATTCTCATATTTTTGTGTGCTATAGCCCACGCCTTCCAAGTGGGCCCGGGCCCAAAGGACCCCTATCGCCTAAAAATTTTCCAGGCCATCAAATACGACTTAAGGAACCATAGTCACCACCCCTCCATGACTGCTCCTCGTTTGTTTTGCGTTTTACAGCCAAAAAACTAGAATTTTGCATGATCCACATATTTCTGTGTGCAAGCCCACGCATTCCGAGTGGGCGCGGTCCCCCCGGAACCGAATCGCCTAAATTTTTTTCGGGATATCAAATACGACCTAAGGAACCATAGTCAACACCCCGTCATGAATGCTCCTTGTTTGTTTGCATTTTACGGCCAAAAAACTAAAATTCTGCTTGATTCCTATATTTTCGTGTGCTATAACTCACGCATTCCGAGTGGGCCCGGACCCCCCAGACCCGGATCACCTACAATTTTTTTGGGCCATGAAATATGACCTAAGGATCCATATTCACCGCCCCGTCATGACTGCTCCTTGTTGTTTTGCATTTTACGTACAAAAAACTAGAATTTCGCCCGATTCCCATATTTTCGTATGCTAGCCCACGCCTTCCGAGTGGGCCCAGGCCCCCAGAACAGGATCACCTAAAATTTTTTTGGGCCATCAAATACAACCTAAGGAACCGTAGTCACCACCCCTCCATTACCGTTCCTCATTTATTTTTATTTTACGGCCAAAAAACTAGAATTCCGCTTGATTCCCATATTTTCGTGTGCTATAGCCCACGCCTTCCCAGTAGGCAGAGCCCCCTGGACACGGAACGCCTAAAATGTTTCCGGGCCAACAAAAATGACCTAAGGAAAACTAGTCACCACCACGCCATGACCTTTCCTCGTTTATTTGTGTTTTATGGCCAAAAAACTAGAATTCTGCCTGATTCCCATATTTTCGTGTGATATAGCCCACGCCTTCCGAGTGGGCCAGGTCCCCCTAGAAAAGCGGATCGCTAAAAAAAATTTTGAGTCATCAAATACGACTTAAGTAACCATAGTCACCGCCCACCATGACCGTTCCTCGTTGTTTTGCATTTTATGACCAAAAAACTATAATTCCGCCCGATTCCCATATTTTCGTATGCTATAGCCCACGCATTCCGAGTGGGCTCGGGCCCCGTGGAACCGGATCCCCTAAAACTTTTTCGGGCCATCAAATACAACCTAAGGAACCATTGTCACCGCCCCATCATGACTGCTCCTCATTGTTTTGCGTTTTATAGCCAAAAAACAAGAATTCCGACCGATTCCCATATTTTCGTGTGCTATAGCCCACGCCTTCCGAGTGGGCCCGGCCCCCCATCATCAAATCGCCTAAAAGTTTTTTGGGCCATCAAATATGACCTAAGGAACCATAGTCACCACCCTGTCATGGCTGCTCCACGTTGTTTTGCGTCTTACGGCCAACAAACTAGAATTCCACCCGATTCCCATATTTTCGTGTGCTATAGCCCACGCCTTCCGAGTGGGCCCGGGCCCCCCATCATCGAATCGCCTAAAAAAATTTTGTGCCATCAAATACGACTTAAAGAACCATAGTCGCCGCCCCGCAATGACTGCTCCTCATTTATTTGCGTTTTACGGCCAAAACACTAGAACTCCGCCCGATTCCCATATTTTCGTGTGCTATAGCCCACACATTCCGAGTGGACCCGAGCCCCAAGACTCGGATCTCCTAAAACATTAATGCTCCTCATTTTTTTGCATTTTACGGCCAAAAAACTAAAATTCTGCCCGAGTGGGCCTGGACCCCACAGACCCAGATCACAGTGGGCCTGGACCCCACAGACCCAGATCACCTACAATTTTTCCCGGCCCTGCAATACGGCCTAAGGAACCATAGTCACCGCCCCGACATGACTGCTCCTCGTTTGTTTGCATTTTACGTCCAAAAAACTAGAATTCTGCCCGATTCCCTTATTTTCGTGTACTATAGCCCACGCCTTCTGAGTGGGCCCGGGACTCCCAGAACCGGATCGCCTAAAAAATTTTCGTGCCATCAAATACGACCTAAGGAACCATAGTCACCACCCCATCATAATTGCTCCTCGTATTTTGCGTTTTACAGCCAAAAAACTAGAATTCCGCCTGATTCAAATATTTTCGTGTGATATAGCCCACGCCTTCCGAGTGGACCCGGGCCCCTAGAACCGGATCGCCTAAATTTTTTTCGGGATATCAAATATGACCTAAGGAAAAATAACCAACACCCCTTCATGACTGCTCCTCGTTTTTTTGCATTTTACGGACAAAAAACTAGAATTCCACCCGATTCCCATATTTTTGTGTGCTATAGCCCACGCCTTCCGAGTGGGCCCGGTTCCCCCAGAACCGGATCGCCTAAATTTTTTCTGGGCCATCAAATACGACCTAAGGAACCATAGTCACCGCCCCTCCCTGACTGCTCCTCGTTGTTTTTCGTTTTACGGCCAAAAAACTAGAATTCTGCTTGATTCCCTTATTTTTGTGTGTTATAGCCCTCGCCTTCCGAGTGGGTCGGGGACCCCCAGAACCGGATCGCCTAAAAATTTTCGCACCATCAAATTCGACCTAAGGAACCATAGTCATCGCCCCGTCATGATTGCTCCTCGTATTTTTGCATTTTACGGCCAAAAAACTTGAATTCCTCCTGATTCAAATATTTTCGTGTGCAGCCCACGCCTCTGAGTGGCCTCGGGCCCCTAGAACCGGATCGCCTAATACAATAGAAAATTGGCACTTTCCTCCTAAATCCGAGTCTCTTTCTTTCATAGATTTTTTGCTTGTTTCGTGTGATTGCTATTGCTTTAGCACAATTGTGCTATTTATTGTCTAAGGGCTGAAGCTAAGTAGCAGTCAGGCTAACTTCTTTGTCCTCACCGAACACTCAGAAAAATGGTTCTGCGACAATTGGTACCAGAGCCTAGGTTCTTGCATGGCTAAGAACTCACAGCGTAACATTGATTAAACCCACATTGAAGAGAATCCAGAACCACAAAGAGGTATGGGTCGAAAGCGCGACAAAAGTAGGTCCAGGGACGCATCTCCGCCTGAAAGCGAGTTGCTACCCTATGTAGAACCCGAAACTTCCGAAGCTACATCTCTCGATGCGAGAGTTGGTATGATAGAAAAGGGTCTGAAGGTCCTACACCGTCATATTTCTGCTGCAGAAAACAATATCTGTTCACTTGAGTTAGTTGGCATGGACTTGGAGAAGTTAAAGGGAACGTTCAGGAGCAAGACGAAGGGATAACCAACCTTGAACTCAAGCTCACTGAGGATTTGTCTTCCTTACAGGCAGAAGTTGAAACTTTAAAACTGCGGCTAGAGGAGACAACAGGAACCACTGGGTGAGGTCCCATCACTGTCCGAGAAACACGTATTGAGGCTCCTAAACCCAAAGAATTTCGGGGAGAAAGAAGCACTCAAGACGTGGAGAACTTCTTGTGGCAGCTAGATGCTTATTTCGAACATGTAAGCATTACCAACGATGCTGCCAAAATACAAACGGTAGCCATGTACTTATCAGAAACCGCCATACTTTGGTGGCGCAAAAAGAAGGCAGATATGGAGAAAGGAACGTGCTCCATTGACACTTGAAAGCATTTCAAAGAGGAGCTAAACGACAGTTTTATCCTCAAAACGTTGTGCACGAGGATTGCCGACAGTTGAGGGAACTTATGTAAACATCCTCTATATGTGAGTACGTGAGGGATTTCATAAAACTCACCCTTCAGATCCCCAACTTGACCAGTGAGGATTTATTGTTCCATTTCTTGGATGGCTTGCAACATTGGGCCAAACAAGAATTGCAAAGGCGACAGATCAACAACGTCAATGAGGCTATTGTAGTAGCCGAATCATTGTCAGATTTCCAGACTGGAGTGTCTAAGGGAAATAACAATCAGAGCCAAGATGCTGCTGCTCCAAAGACGGACACCCACCGAGGCAAAGGCAAATTTGTTCCCCATCGGAACAACAATAACATAGGCAACCGCAACTACTCTTCTAATTACCGCAAGGATTATGATGAGAAGAGGAAAGGAGGCGCACATAAGGCTGCTCAGCGAGATGTTTGCTACCTTTGCGGAGACCCTTCTCATGTTGCTCGAAATTTCCCTACGCTAAAAAAATTAGGAGCAATTGTTGCAGCCCACCAGCAGCAAGGACAAACTGCTGCACCTACTGACAAGCAACCCGATGAGCGAAGAGAACCAGTTGATGGTGCAGGACAAGGGAAGAACAAGGCCGTAGGCTTGTTCAATCATATGGCCTTGATAAACCATATGACCATTGTCGCTGTTGCTGCCCAACCGCCTCGTGTGAGGCCCCGTGAATCTTTATTTGTCGATGCCAAGTTAAACGGCAAAGACATGCGCATCATGGTGGATACAGGTGCGACACATAATTTTGTGACAGAGGAACGAGCTAGGGAGCTTGGACTTGTCTTTATATCGAGCGACACGATAATGAAGACTGTCAATGCCCTTCCCACTACCGTTCATGGCTTTACTCCTAACGTAGTAACGTACACATTGCTTTAGGAGGCTGGCAGGGATTGACGGACTTCACCATTGCTCCCATGGACGTCTTTGACATCATTCTGGGATTAAACTTTTGGTACGAGGTCAACGCACTTATTGTATCACGTATCAACCAGCTTCACATAAGCGATCCCGGAGGCTCGTGTATTGTGCCCCTTGTTCGGGTACCACAAACTGGAATGCATCTGTCAGCGATGCAACTTGTGAAAGGTTTCAAGAAAGGGGAACCAACATTTCTTGCAACCTTGACAGGAATCGTTGAGCATTCCCTTGATGCAGTAGCATTGCCTCCCCGCATTGAGCAAGTCCTTGATGATAATAAGGACGTGATGCCGGAAGAACTTCCCAAACAATAGCCACCACGAAAGGAAGTTGATCATTAGATCGAGCTGGTTCCAGGGGCAAAGCCACCTGCTATGTTGCCTTATCGCATGGCACCCCCGGAATTTGAGGAATTGAGGAAGCAACTCAAGGAGTTGCTAGAGGCTGGCCACATACGACCATCCAAGGCACCATACGGAGCTCCTGTCTTATTTCAGAAGAAGAAGGAGGGTACCATGCGCTTATGTATTGATTATCGGGCCCTTAACAAGGTCACTGTGAAGAATAAGTAATCACCGCCCCCCATGATTGCTCCTCTTTGTTTTGCGTTTTACGGCCAAAAAAATAGAATTCTGCCCTATTCATATTTTTTCGTGTGCTATAGCCCACGCCTTCTAAGTGGTCCCGTGCCCCCCTAGAACCGGATCGCCCAAAACTTTTCCGGGCCATCAAATATGACCTAAGGAACCATAGTCACCGCCCCGTCATGACTGCTTCTAATTTCTTTGTGTTTTACGGCCAAAAAACTAGATTTCCGCCCGATTCCCACATTTTCGTGTGCTATGGCCCACGCCTTCCGAGTGGGTCGGGCCCCCAAGAACCGGATCGCCTAAAAAAAATTTCCGAGCCATCAAATATGACCTAAGGAACCATCGTCGCCGCCCCGTCATGACTGCTCCTCATTTCTGTGTTTTACGGCTAAAAAACTAGAATTCCGCCCGATTCCCATATTTTCGTGTGCTATAGCCCACGCATTCCGAGTGGGCCCGAGCCCCATAGACTCCGATCGCCTAAAACACTTTTTCCAAGCCATCAAATACAACCTAAGGAACCATAGTCACCGCCCTGCCATGACTGTTCCTCATTCTTTTGCGTTTTTCGGCCAAAAAACTAGAATTCCGCCTAATTTGCATATTTTCGTGTGCTATAGCCCACGCCTTACGAGTGGGCCCTGGCCCCCAGAACCGGATCGCCTAAAAGTTTTTTGGGAAGTCAAAATACGACCTAAGGAACCATAGTCATCGCCCCGTCATGACTGCTCCTCGTGTTTTTGCGTTTTATGGCCAAAGAACTAGAATTCCGCTTGATTCCCATATTTTTGTGTGCTATAGCGCACGCCTTCGGTGTGGGCCCGGGTCCCCAGAACCGGATCGCCTAAATAAAATTTTCGAGCCATCAAATACAACCTAAGGAACCATCGTCACCGCCCCGCCATGACCGTTCCTCGTTTTTTTTGCGTTTTACGGCCATAAACTAGAATTCCGCCCGATTCCCATATTTTCATGTGCTATATAGCCCATACCTTCCGAGTGGGCCCGGGCCCCCAGAATCAGATCGCCTAAAATTTTTTCGGGCCATCAAATACGACCTATAGAACCATAATCACTACCCCGTCATGACTACTCCTAGTTGTTTTGCGTTCTAGTGCCAAAAAACTAGAATTCTTCCCTATTCTCATATTTTCGTGTGCTATAGTCCACGCCTTCCGAGTGGACCCGGGCCCACTAGAATTGGATTACCTAAAATTTTTCTAGGCCATCAAATATGACCTAAGGAACCATAGTCACCGCCCTGTCATGACTGCTCCTCATTGTTTTTGCATTTTATGGCCAAAAAAATAGAATTCTGCTCGATTCCCATATTTTCGTGTGCTATAGCCCACGCCTTCCGAGTGAGTCGGGCCCTGCAGAACCGGACCGCCTAAAAATTTTTCGAGCCATCGAATACGACCTAAGGTACCATCGTCACCGCCCCGCCATGACCGTTCCTCGTTTTTTTGCTTTTTACGGCCAAAAAACTTGAATTCCGCCCGATTCCCATATTTTCATGTGCTATATAGCCCACGTCTTCCAAGTGGGCTCGGGCCCCCCGAATCGGATCGCCTAAAATTTTTTCGGACCATCAAATAGGACCTACGAAACCATAATCACAGCCCTGTCATGACTACTCCTCGTTGTTTTGCGTTCTACGGCCAAAAAACTAGAATTCTGCCCGATTCCCACTTTTTCGTGTGCTATAGCCCACGCCTTCCGAGTGGGCCCGGGCCCACCAGAACTGGATTGCCTAAAAACTTTTTGAGGCCATCAAATACGACCTAAGGAATCATATTAACCGCCCCGTCATGACTGCTCCTCATTTATTTTGCGTTTTATGGCCAAAAAAATAGAATTCTACCCGATTCCCATATTTTCATGTGCTATTGCCCACGCCTTCCGAGTGGGTCGGGCCCCCCAGAATCGGACTGCCTAAAATTTTTTGGGCCATCAAATACTACTTAAGGAGCCATAGTCACCGCCCCTCCATGAGCGGTGCTCATTTATTTGCGTTTTACGGCAAAAGAACTAGAATTCCGTGCGATACCCATATTTTCGTGTGCTATAGCCCACGCCTTCCGCGTTGGCCCAGGCCCCCCAGAACCGAATCGCCTAAAAATTTTTTGGGCCATCAAATTCGACCTAAGGAAACATAGTCACCGCCCCGTCATGATTGCTCCTTATTTTTTTTTGTTTTACGGCCAAAAAACTAGAATTCCGCCTGATTCAAATATTTTCATGTGCTATAGCCCAAGCCTTCCGAGTACGATCTAAGGAACCATAATCACCGCTCCACCATAACCGTTCCTCTTTTTTTTTGTTTTACGTCCAAAAAACTACAATTCAGCCCGATTCCCTTATTTCTGTGTGCTTTAGCTAACGCCTTCTGAGTGGGCCCGAGACCCCCAGAATCGGATTGCCTAAAATTTTTTCGGGCCATCAAATACGACCTAAGGAAACATAGTCACCGCCCCGTCAAGAATTCTTCTCGTGTTTTTGCGTTTTATGGTGAAATAACTAGAATTCCCTCCGATTCTCATATTTTCGTGTGTTATAGCCCACGCATTCCGAGTGGGCCCGGACCCCCGAAACCGGATCGCCTAAAATTTTTTCGGGCCATCAAATATGACCTAAGTAACCATAGTCACCGCCCCGTCATGACTGCTCCTCGTGTTTATGCGTTTTACGACCAAAAAACTATAATTCTGCCTAAATCAAATATTTTCGCGTGCTATATCCCACGCCTTCCGAGTGGCCCCGTGCCCCCAGAACTGGATCGCCTAAAATTTTTCCAGGCCATCAAATACAACCTAAGGAACCATACTCACCGCCCTGTCATTATTGCTCCTCGTGTTTTGCATTTTACGGCCAAATAAGTAGTATTCTGCCCGATTCCCATATTTTCGTTTGCTATAGCGCACGCCTTCGGTGTGGTCCCGGGCCCCCAGAACCGGATCGCCTAAATTTTTTTCGGGCCATCAAATACAACCTAAGGAACCATAGTCACCGCCCCGCCATGACCGCTCCTCTTTTATTTTGCGTTTTACGGTCAAATAACTAGAATTCCCCCCGATTCCCATATTTTCGTGTGTTATGGCCCAGGCATTCCAAGTGGGCCCGGACCCCCGGAACCGGATAGCCTAAAATTCTTCCGGGCCATCAAATATGACCTAAGTAACCATGGTCACCGCCCTGTCATGACTGCTCCTCGTTTGTTTTGCGTGTTACGGCCAAAAAACTAGAATTCTGCCCGATACCCTTATTTTCGGCCCACGCCTTCCGAGTGGGCCGGGGACCCCCAGAACCGGATTGCCTAACAAATTTTTGCGCCATCAAATACGACCTAAGGAACCATAGTCTCCGCCACATCATGATTGCTCCTCGTATTTTTGCGTTTTACGGCCAAAAAACTAGAATTCTGCCTGATTCAAATATTTCGTGTGCTATAGCCCTTGCCTTCCGAGTGGCCCCGGGCCCCCAGAACCGGATCGCCTAAAATTTCTCCGGGCTATCAAATACGACCTAAGAAAAAATAGCCAACGCCCTGTCATGACTGCTCCTCATTTTGATGCATTTTACGGCCAAAAAACTAGAATTCTACCCGATTCCCATATTTTCGTGTGCTATAACCCACGCATTCCGAGTGGGCCCGGGCCCCCCAGACCCGGATCACCAAAAATATTTCCGGGCCATCGAATATGACCTAAGGAACCATAGTCACCGCCCCATCATGACTGCTCTTCATGTTTTAGCGTTTTACTGCCAAAAAACTAGAATTCCGCCCGATTCCCAGATTTTTGTGTGCTATAGCCTAAGCCTTCCGAGTGGGCCCCGTCCCCCCAAAACCGGATCGCCTAAAATTTTTTTGGGGTATCAAATACGACCTAAGGAACCATAGTCACTGCCCCTCCATGACTGCTCCTCGTTGTTTTGCGTTTTACGGCCAAAAAACTAGAATTTCGCCCTATTCCCATATTTTCGTGTGTTATGGCCCAGGCATTCCGAGTGGGCCCGGGCACCCGGAACCGGATCGCCTAAAATTTTTCTGGGCCATCAAATACGACCTAAGTAACCATAGTCACCACCCCGTCATGACTGCTCCTCGTGTTTTTGCGTTTTACGGCCAAAAAACTAGAATTACGCTTGATTCAAATATTTTCGGGTGCTATAGCCCACGCCTTCCGAGTGGCAACGTGCACCCAGAACCGGATCGCCTAAAAATTTTTCGAGCCATCAAATACGACCTAAGGAACCATACTCACTGCCCCGTCATGATATCTCCTCGTCTTTTTGTGTTTTACGGCCAAATAACTCGAATTCCGACCGATTCCCATATTTTCGTATGCTATAGCGCACGCCTTCGGTGTGGGCCCGGGCCCTTAGAACCGGATCGCCTAAATTTTTTTCGGGCCATCAAATACGACCTAAGGAACCATAGTCACCGCCCCGCCATGACCGCTCCTCTTTGTTTTGCGTTTTACGGCCAAATAACTATAATTCTCCTCAATTCCCATATTTTCGTGTGTTATGGCCCACGCATTCCGAGTGTGCCCGGACCCCCGGAACCGGATCGCCTAAAATTTTTCCTGTCCATCAAATATGACCTAAGTAACCATAGTCACCGCCTCATCATGACCGCTCCTCTTTATTTTTGCGTTTTACGGCCAAATAACTAGAATTCCCCCCGATTCTCATATTTTCGTGTGTTATAGCCCACGCATTCCGAGTGGGCCCGGACCCCCAAAACTGGATCGCCTAAAATTTTTCCGGGCCATCAAATACGACCTAAGTAACCATAGTCACCGCCCCATCATGACTGCTCCTCGTGTTTATGTGTTTTACGGCCAAAAAACTAGAATTCCGCCTGATTCAAATATTTTCGTGTGGTATATCCCACGCCTTCCGAGTGGCCTCAGACCCCCAGAAGCGGATCGCCTAAAATTTTTCCGGGCCATCAAATACGACCTAAGGAACCATACTCACTGCCTCGTTATGAATGCACCTCGTGGTTCTGCGTGTTACGGCCAAATAACTAGTATTCCGCCCGATTCCCATATTTTCGTGTGCTATAGCCCACGCATTCCGAGTGTGCCCGGACCCCCGAAACCGGATCGCCTAAAATTTTTCCGGGTCATCAAATACAACCTAAGTAACCATAGTCACCGCCCCATCATGACTGCTCCTTGTGTTTATGCATTTTACGGCCAAAAAACTAGAATTCCGCCTGATTCAAATATTTTCATGTGCTATAGCCCACGCCTTCTGAGTGGCCTCAGGCCCCAAGAACCGGATCGCCTAAAAAGTTTTCCGGGCCATCAAATACGACCTAAGTAACCATATTCACTACCCCGTCATGACTGCTCCTTGTGTGTTTGCGTTTTACGGCCAACAAACTAGAATTTCGCCTGATCCAAATATTTTCGTGTGCTATAGCCCACTCCTTCCGAGTGGCCCCGGGCCCCCTGAACCGGATCGCCTAAAATTTTTTCTGAGCCATCAAATACGACCTAAGGAACCATACTCACCACTCCGTCATGATTGCTCCTCGTGTTTTTGCGTTTTACGGCCAAATAAGTAGTATTCTTCCTGATTCCCATATTTTCGTTTGCTATAGCGCACGCCTTCAGTGTGGGCCCGGGCCCCTAGAACCGGATCGCCTAAATTTTTTTCGGGATATCAAATACAACCTAAGGAACCATAGTCACCGCCCCGCCATGACTGCTCTTCTTTTTTGTGTTTTACGGCCAAATAACTAGAATTCCCCCCGATTCCCATATTTTCGTGTGTTATGGTCTAGGCATTCCGAGTGGGCCCGGACACCCAGAACCGGATAGCCTAAAATTTTGATGGGCCATAAAATATGACCTAAGTAACCATAGTCACCACCCCGTCATGACTGCTCCTCATTTATTTTCGTGTGCTATAGCCCACGCCTTCCGAGTGGGCCGAGGACCCCCAGAACCGGATTGCCTAAGAATTTTTTGTGCCATCAAATATGACCTAAGGAACCATAGTCTCCGCCCCGTCATGATTGCTACTCGTATTTTTGCGTTTTACGGCCAAAAAACTAGAATTCTGCCTGCTTCAAATATTTTGTGTGCTATAGCCCTCGCTTTCCGAGTGGCCCCGGGCCCCTAGAACCGAATCGCCTAAAATTTCTCCAGGCTATCAAACACGACCTAAGAAAAAATAGCCAATGCCCCGTCAGGACTGCTCCTCGTTTTTATGCATTTTACGGCCAAAAAACTAGAATTTTACCCGATTCCCATATTTTTGTGTGCTATAGCCCACTCATTCCGAGTGGGCCCGGGCCCCCAGTCCCGGATCACTAAAAATATTTCTGGGCCATCGAATACGACCTAAGGAACCATAGTCACCTTCCCATCATGACTTCTCCTCGTGTTTTAATGTTTTACTGCCAAAAAACTAGAATTCCGCCCGATTCCCATATTTTTGTGTGCTATAGCCCACGCCTTCCGAGTGGGCCCCAGCCCCCCAGAACCGGATCGCCTAAATTTTTTCTGGGCCATAAAATATGACCTAAGGAATCATAGTCACTGCCCCGCCATGACTGCTCCTCGTTGTTTTGCGTTTTACAGCCAAAAAACTAGAATTCCGCCCTATTCCCATTTTTTCGTGTGCTATCGCCCACGCCTTCTGAGTGGTCCCATGCCCCCGTGGAACCGGATCACCTAAAACTTTTCCGGGCCATCCAATACGACCTAAGGAACCATAGTCACTACCCCTCCATGACTGCTCTAAATTTTTTTGCGTTTTACGGCCAAAAAACAAGAATTTTGCCCGATTCCCACATTTTCGTGTGCTATGGCCCACGCCTTCCGAGTGGGTCGGACCCCCAAAACCGGATCGCCTAAATAAATTTTTCGAGCCATCAAATACAATCTAAGAAACCATCTTCACCGCCCCACCATGACTGTTCCTTGTTTTTTTGCGTTTTACGGCCAAAAACAAGAATTCCGCCCAATTCCCATATTTTCATGTGCTATATAACCCACCCCTTCCGAGTGGGCCCGGGCCTCCCGAATCGGATCGCCTAAAATATTTTAGGTCCATCAAATATGACCTACGGAACCATAATCACCTCCCCGTCATGACTACTCCTCGTTGTTTTGCGTTCTACGGCCAAAAAACTAGAATTCTGCCTGATTCCCATATTTTCGTGTGCTATAGCCCACGCCTTCCGAGTGGGCCCGGGCCCACCAGAACTGGATCGCCTAAAATTTTTTCGAGCCATCAAATATGACCTAAGGAACCATAGTCACCGCCCCATCATGACTGCTCCTCATTGTTTTTGCGTTTTATGGCAAAAAGAAATAGAATTCCGCCTGATTCCCATAATTTCGAGTGCTATAGCCCATGCCTTCCGAGTGAGTCGGGCCCCTCAGAACCGGACCGCCTAAAATTTTTTTGGGCCATCAAATATGACCTAAGGAACCATAGTCACTATCCCTCCATGACCTGTCCTCGTTTATTTGCATTTTACGGCCTAAAAACTAGAATTCCGCCCGATTCCCTTATTTTCGTGTGCTATTGCCCATGCCTTCGAGTTGGCCCGGGCCCCCCAGAATCGGATCGCCTAAAATTTTTTCGGGCCATCAAATACGACCTAAGGAACCATAGTCACTGCCCCATCATGATTGCTCCTCCTTGTTTTGCATTTTACAGCCAAAAAGCTAGAATTCCGCCTCATTCAAATATTTGCGTATGATATAGCCCACGCCTTCCGAGTGGACTCGGGCCCCCAGAACTGGATCGCCTAAAATTTTTCCGGGCCATCAAATACGACCTAAGGAACTATACTCACCGACCCGTCATGATTACTCCTCGTGGTTTTGCGTTTTACGGCCAAATAACTAGAATTCCGCCCGATTCCCATATTTTCGTGCGCTTTAGCCGAGGCCTTCCGAGTGGAACCGAGCTCCCCAGACCCGGATTGCCTAAAACTTTTCTGGGCCATAAAATACGAACTAAGGAACCATAGTCACCGCCCCGCCATGATCGTTCCTTATTTGTTGCATTTTACGGCCAAAAAACTACAATTCCACCAGATTCCCATATTTTCGTATGCTATAGCCCAGGCATTCCGAGTGGGCCGGCCTCCTGAATCGGATCGCCTAAAATTTTTTCGCACCATCAAATACGACCTAAGTAACCATAGTCACCGCCCCGTCATGACTGCTCCTCGTTTATTTTGTGTTTTACGGCCAAAAAACTAGAATTCTGCCCGATTCCCTTATTTTAGTGTCCTCTAGCCCACGCCTTCCGAGTGGCCCCGGGCCCCTAGACCTGGATCGCCTAAAAAAATTTCGGGCTATCAAATACGACCTAATAAAAAATAGCCAACACCCCATCATGATTTCTCCTCATTTGTTTTTGCATTTTACGGCCAAAAAACTAGAATTCTGCCCGATTCCCTTATTTTCATGTGCTATAGCCCATGCCTTCCCAGTGGCCCTGGGCCCCCAGAACCAGATCGCCTAAAATATTTTTGGGCTATCAAATACGACCTAAGAAAAAATAGCCAACGCCCCATCATGACTGCTCCTCGTGTTTTTGCATTTTACGGCCAAAAAACTAGAATTCTGCCCAATTCCCATATTTTCGTGTGCTCTAGCCCACGCATTCCGAGTGGGCCCGGTCCCCCAGACCCGGATCACCAACAAACTTTCCGGGCCATCAAATACGACCTAAGGAACTATAGTCACCGCCCCGTCATGACTGCTCCTCATGTTTTAGCGTTTTACTACCAAAAAACTAGAATTTTGCCCGTTTCCCAAATTTTTGTGAGCTATAGCCCATGCCTTCCGAGTGGGCCTAGGCCCCCAGAACCGGATTGCCTAAATTTTTTCCGGGCCATCAAATACGACCTAAGGAACAATAGTCACCGCCCGCCATGACTGCTCCTCGTTGTTTTGAGTTTTACTGCCAAAAAACTAGAATTCAGCCCTATTCCTATTTTTTCGTGTGCTATAGCCCACGCCTTCTGAGTGGTCTTGTGCCCCCTTGGAACCTGATCGCCTAAAACTTTTCCGGGCCTTCAAATATGAACTAAGGAACCATAGTCACTGCCCCGTCATGATGGCTCCTAATTTCTTTGTGTTTTACGGCCAAAAAACTAGAATTCCGCACGATTCCCACATTTTCGTGTGCTATGGCCCACGCCTTCCTAGTGGGTGTGGCCCCCCCCGAACCGGATAGCCTAAGAAAAATTTTCAGGCCATCAAATACGAACTAAGGAGCCATAGTCACCGCCCCTTCATGACTGCTCCTAATGACTTTGCGTTTTACAGCCAAAAAACTAGTATTCCGCCCGATTCCCATATTTTCGTGTGCTATAGCGCACGCATTTGGTGTGGGCTCGGGCCCCCAGAACCGGATCGCCTAAATTTTTCCGGGCCATCAAATATGACCTAAGGAATGATAGTCACTGCCCCACCATGACCGCTCCTCTTTTCTTTACGTTTTACGGCCAAAAAACTAGAATTCTGCCCAATTCCAATATTTTTGTGTGCTATAGCCCACGCCTCCCGAGTGGGCCCGGGCCCCAAGAACCGAATCGCCTAAAATTTTTCTGGGCCATCAAATACGAACTAAGGATCCATAGTCACCGCCCTGTCATGACTGCTCCTAATGTTTTTGCGTTTTACAGCAAAAAAACTAGAATTCTGCCTGATTCCCATATTTCCGTGTGCTATAGCGCACTCCTTCGGTGTGGGCCCGGGCCCCCAGAACTGGATCGCCTAAATTTTTTCGAGCCATCAAATATGACCTAAGGAACGATAGTCACTGCCCCACCATGACCGCTCCTCTTTTCTTTACGTTTTACGGCCAAAAAACTAGAATTCTGCCCTATTCCAATATTTTCGTGTGCTATAGCCCACGCCTTCCGAGTGGGCCCGGGCCCCCAGAACCGAATCGCCTAAAATTTTTCTGGGCCATCAAATACGAACTAAGGATCCATAGTCACCGCCATGTCATGACTGCTCCTAATATTTTTGCGTTCTACAGCAAAAAAACTAGAATTCTGCCTGATTCCCATATTTCCGTGTGCTATAGCGCACTCCTTCGGTGTGGGCCCGGGCCCCCAGAACTGGATCACCTAAATTTTTTACGGGCCATCAAATATGACCTAAGGAACCATAGTCACCGCCCCACCATGACCGCTCCTCTTATATTTGCATTTTACGGTAAGAAAACTACAATTCCACCTGATTTCCATATATTCATATGCTATCGCCCACGTAATCCTAGTGGGCCGGGCCCCCAGAATCGGATCGCCTAAAAATTTTTCGGGCCATCAAATACGACCTAAGTTACCATAGTCACCGCCCCGTCATGACTGCTCCTCGTTTTTTCTGCGTTTTATGGCCAAAAAACTAGAATTCTGGATGATTCCCTTATTTTCGTGTCCTATAGCCCACGCCCTTCGAGTGGCCCCGGGCCCCCAGAACCGGATCGCCTAAAATTTTTTCGGGCTATCAAATTCGAACTAAGAAAAAATAGCCAACACCCGGTCATGACTGCTCCTTGTTGTTGTTTGCATTTTACGGCCAAAAAACTAGAATTCTGCCCGATTCCCTTATTTTCGTGTGCTATAGCCCATGCCTTCCGAGTGGCCTCAGGCCCCCAGGACCGGATCGCCTAAAATTTTTTTGGGCTATCAAATACGACCTAAGGATAAATAGCCAACGTCCCGTCATGATTGCTCCTCTTTTTTTGCATTTTACAGCCAAAAAACTAGAATTCTGCCCGATTCCCATATTTTCGTGTGCTATAGCCCACACATTCCGAGTGGGCCCGGGCCCCCAGACTCGGATGACCAAACAAATTTCTAGGCAATCGAATACGACCTAAGGAACCATAGTCACCGCCCCGTCATGACTGCTCCTCATGTGTTTAGCATTTTACTGCCAAAAAACTAGAATTCCGCCTGATTCCCATATTTTTGTGAGCTATAGTCCACGCCTTTCGAGTGGGCACGGGCCCCCCAGAACCGGATCGCCTAAATTTTTTTCGGGCCATCAAATACTACCTAAGGAACCATAGTCACCGCCCCGCCATGACTGCTCCTCATTTTTTTGTGTTTTATGGCCAAAAAACTAGAATTCCGCCCTATTCCCATTTTTTCGTGTACTATAGCCCACGCCTTCTGAGCGGTCTCGTGCCCCTTTGGAACCAGATCGCCTAAAACTTTTCTGGGCCATCAAATATGACCTAAGGAACCATAGTCACCACCCTGTCATGAATGCTCCTAATTTCTTCGCGTTTTACGGCAAAAAAATAGAATTCCGCCCTATTCCCACATTTTCGTGTGCTATGGCCCACGCCTTCCGAGTGGGTCGGGCCCCCCAGAACCGGATCGCCTAAATTTTTTCGGGCCATCAAATTTTAACTAAGGAACCATAGTCACCGCCTTGTCATGACTGCTCCTAATGTCTTTGCGTTTTACAGCCAAAAAACTAGAATTTAGCCCGATTCCCATATTTTTGTGTGCTATAGCGCATGCATTTGGTGTGGGCCTAGGCCCCCAGAACTGGATCGCCTAAATTTTTTTGGACCATCAAGTACGACCTAAGGATAGTCACCGCCCCGCCATGACCTCTCCTCTTCTCTTTACGTTTTACGGCCAAAAAACTAGAATTCCGCCCTATTCCCATATTTTCGCGTGCTATATCCCATGCCTACCGAGTGGGCCCGGGCCCCCAGAACCGGATCGCCTAAATTTTTCCGGGCCATCAAATACAAACTAAGGAACCCTAGTCATCGACCCGTCATGACTGCTCCTAATGTCTTTGCATTTTATAGCCAAAAAACTAGCATTCCGCCTGATTCCCATATTTTCGTGTGCTATAGCGCACGCCTTCGGTGTGGGCCCGGGCCCCCAGAACCGGATCGCCTAAATTTTTTCCGGGCCATCAAATACGACCTAAGGAACCATAGTCACTACCCCGCCATGACTTCTCCTCGTGTTTTAGCCTTTTACTGCCAAAAAACTAGAATTCTGCCAGATTCCCATATTTTTGTGTGCTATAGCCCACGCCTTCCGAGTGGGCCCCGGCCCCCAAGAACTGGATCGCCTAAATTTTTTCCGGGCCATCAAATACGACCTAAGGAACCATAGTCACTGCCCCACCATGACTGCTCCTCGTTGTTTTGTGTGTTATGGCAAAAAAACTAGAATTCCGCCCTATTCCCATTTTTTTGTGTGCTATAACCCACGCCTTCTGAGTGGTCCCGTGCTCCCGTGGAACCGGATCACCTAAAACTTTTCAAGGCCATCCAATATGACCTAAGGAACCATAGTCACCACCTCGCCATGATTGCTCCTAATTTCTTTGCATTTTACGGCCAAGAAACTAGAATTCTGCCCGATTCTCACATTTTCGTGTGCTATGGCCCACGCCTTCCGAGTGGGTTGGGCCCCCCAAAACAAGATCGCCAAAATAAAATTTCAGAGCCATCAAATACATCCTAAGGAACCATCGTCACCGCCCCGCCATGACCGTTCCTCTTTTTTTTGCGTTTTACGGCCAAAAACTAGAATTCCGCCCGATTCCCATATTTTCATGTGCTATATAGCCCACGCCTTTTGAGTGGGCCCGGGCCTCCCGAATCGGATCGCCTATAATTTTTTTGGGCCATCAGATACGACCTATGGAACCATAATCACCACCCTGTCATGACTACTCCTCGTTGTTTTGCGTTCTACGGCCAAAAAACTAGAATTCTGCCCGATTCCCATATTTTCGTGTGCTATAGCCCACGCCTTCCGAGTGGGCACGGGCCCACCAGAACTGGATCGCCTAAAATTTTTTCGAGCCATCACATATGACCTAAGGAACCATATTCACCACCCCGTCATGACTGCTCCTCATTGTTTTTGCGTTTTATGGCCTGGAAAATAGAATTCCGCCTGATTCCCATATTTTCGTGTGCTAGCCCACGCCTTCCGAGTGAGTCGGGCCCCTCAGAACCGGACCGCCTAAAATTTTTTCGTGCCATCAAATACGACCTAAGGAACCATAGTCACCACCCCTCCATGACCGGTCCTCGTTTATTTGCATTTTACGGCCAAAAAATTAGAATTCCGTCTGATTCCCATATTTTCGTGTGCTATAGCCCACGCCTTCGGAGTTGGCCCGGGCACCCCAAAACCGGATCGCATAAATTTTTTCGGGCCATCAAATACAACCTAAAGAACCATAGTCACCGCCCCGTCATGATTGCACCTCGTTGTTTTGCATTTTACGGCCAAAAAACTAGAATTCCACCTAATTCAAATATTTTCGTATGCAATAGCCCACGCCTTCCGAGTGGCTCCGGGCCCCCAGAACCAGATCGTATAAAATTTTTACGGTCCATCAAATACGACCTAAGGAACCATACTCACCGCCCCGTCATGATTGCTCCTCGTGTTTTTGCGTTTTACGGCCAAATAACTAGAATTCTGCCAGATTCCCATATTTTCTTGTGCTTTAGCCGAGGCCTTCCGAGTGGACCCATGCTCCCCAGACCCGGATCGCCTAAAACTTTTCCGAGCCATAAAATACAAACTAAGGAACCATAGTCACCGCCCCGCCATGTTTGTTCCTTATTTTTTGCATTTTATGGCAAGAAAACTACAGTTCCACCTGATTCCCATATTTTCGTATGCTATAGCCCACGCATTCCGAGAGGCCCGGGCCCCCTGAACCGGATCACATAAAATTTTTTTTGGCCATCAAATACGACCTAAGTAACTATAGTCACCACCCCGTCATGATTGCTCCTCCTTTGTTTTGCGTTTTACGGCCAAAAAACTAGAATTCTACCTGATTCCCTTATTTTCATGTCCTATAGCCCACGCCTTTCGAGTGGCCACGGGCCCCCAGAACCGGATCGCCTAAAACTTTTTTGGGCTATAAAATACGAACTAAGAAAAGATAGCCAATGCCTCGTCATGACTGCTCCTTGTTGTTGTTTGCATTTTATGGCCAAAAAACTAGAATTCTGCCCGATTCCCTTATTTTCGTGTGCTATAGCCCATGTCTTCCGAATGGCCCCGGGCCCCCAGAACCGGATCGCCTAAAAATTTTTCGGGCTATCAAATACGTCCTAAGGAAAAATAGCCAACGCCCCGTCATGACTGCTCCTCATTTTTTTTGCATTTTACGGCCAAAAAACTAGAATTCTGCCCGATTCCCATATTTTCGTGTGCTATAGCCCACGCATTCCGAGTGGGCCCGGTCCCCCAGACCCGAATCACCAAAAAAATATTCGGGCCATCGAATATGACCTAAGGAACCATAGTCACTGCCCCGTCATGACTGCTCCTCATGTTTTAGTGTTTTACTGCCAAAATACTAGAATTCCGCCCGTTTCCCATATTTTTGTGAGCTATAGCCCACGTCTTCTGAGTGGGCCTGGGCCCCCCAGAACCGAATCGCCTAAATTTTTTCCGAGTAATCAAATACGACCTAAGGAACCATAGTCACCGCCCCGCCATGACTGCCCCTCGTTGTTTTGCATTTTACGGCCAAAAAACTAGAATTCCGCCCTATTCCCATTTTTTCGTGTGCTATAGCCCACACCTTCTGAGTAGTCCCGTGCCCCCTTGAAACCGGATCGCCTATAACTTTTCTGGGCCATCAAATACGACCTAAGGAACCATAGTCACTGCCCCATCATGACTTCTCATAATTTCTTTGCGTTTTACGGCCAAAAACTAGAATTCTGTCCGATTCCCACATTTTCGTGTGCTATGGCCCACGCCATCCAAGTGAGTCGGGCCCCCCAGAATCAGATCGCCTAAGAAAAATTTTCGGGCCATCAAATACGAACTAAGGAACCATTGTCACCGCCCCGTCATGACTGCTCCTAATGTCTTTGCATTTTACAGCCAAAAACCTAGAATTCCGCCCGATTCCCATATTTTCGTATGCTATAGCGCACGCATTTGGAGTGGTCCCAGGCCCCCAGAATGGGATCGCCTAAATTTTTTCCGGGCCATCAAATTTGACCTAAGGAACGACAGTCACCGCCCCTCCATGACCGCTCCTCTTTTCTTTACGTTTTACGGCCAAAAAATGAGAATTCCGCCCTATTCCCATATTTTCGTGCGCTATAGCCCACGCCTCCCGAGTGGGCCCGGGCCCCCCAGAACCGGATCGCCTAAAAATTTTCCGGGCCGTCAAATACGAACTAAGGATCCATAGTCACCGCCCCGTCATGACTGCTCCTAATGTCTTTGCGTTTTACAGCCAAAAAACTAGAATTATGCCTAATTCCCATATTTTCGTGTGCTATAGCGCACGCCTTGGGTGTGGGCCCGGGCCCCCAGAACCGAATTGCCTAAATTTTTTCTGGGCCATGAAATACGACCTAAGGAACCATAGTCACCGCCCCGCCATGACCGCTCCTCTTTTTTTTTTTTGCGTTTTACGGGCAAAAAACTACAATTCCGCCCAATTCCCATATTTTCGTATGCTATAGTCCACGCATTCCGAGTGGGCCGGGCATCCGAAACCAGATCGCCTAAAATTTTTCCAGGCCATCAAATACGACCTAAGTAACCATAGTCACCGCCCCGTCAAGACTGCTCCTCATTTGTTTTGTGTTTTACGGCAAAAAAACTAGAATTCTGCCCGATTCCCTTATTTTTGTGTCCTATAGCCCACGCTTTCCGAGTGGCCCATGGCCTCCAGAACCGAATCACCTAAAAAAATTTCGAGCTATCAAATACCACCTAAGGAAAAATAGCTAACGCCCTGTCATGACTGCTCCTCGTGTTTTTTGCATTTTACGGCCAAAAAACTAGAATTCTGCCTGATTCCCTTATTTTCATGTGCTATAGCCCACGCCTTCCGAGTGGCCCCGGGCCCCCAGAACCGGATCGCCTAAAAAATTTTCGGTCTATCAAATATGACCTAAGGAAAAATATCCAATGCCCCATCATGACTGCTCCTCATTTGTTTGCATTTTACGGCCAAAATACTAGAATTCTGCCCGATTCCCATATTTTCGTGTGTTATAGCCCACACATTCCGAGTGGGCCTGGGCCCCCTAGACCCGGATCACCAAAAAAAAATTCGGGCCATCGAATACGACCTAAGGAACCATAGTCACCGCCCCGTCATGACTGCTTCTCGTGTTTTAGCGTTTTACTGCCAAAAAACTAGAATTCCACCTGATTCCCATATTTTTGTGAGCTATAACCCACGCCTTCCGAGTGGGCCCGGGCCTCCCAGAACCGGATCGCCTAAATTTTTTCCGGGCAATCAAATACGACCTAAGGAACCATAGTCACCGCCCCGCCATGACTGCTCCTCGTTGTTTTGTGTTTTACGGCAAAAAAACTAGAATTCTGCCCTATTCCCATTTTTTCGTGTGCTATAGCCCACGCCTTCTGAGTGGTCCCGTGCCTCTTTGGAACCGGATCGCCTAAAACTTTTCCGGTCCATCAAATATGACCTAAGGAACCATAGTCACCGCCCCGTCATGACTGCTCCTAATTAATTTGTGTTTTACGGCCAAAAAATTAGAATTCCGCCTGATTCCTACATTTTCGTGTGCTATGGCCCACGCCTTCCGGGTGGGTCGGGCCCCCAGAACCGGATCGCCTAAGAAAAATTTTTGAGCCATCAAATACGAACTAAGGAACCATAGTCACCGCCCCATCATGACTGCTCCTAATGTCTTTGCATTTTACAGCCAAAAAAGTAGAATTCCGCCCGATTCCCATATTTTTGTGTGTTATAGCGCACACATTTGGTGTGGGCCAGGGCCCCCAGAACCGGATCGCCTAAATTTTTTTTGGGCCATCAAATACGACCTAAGGAACCATAGTCATCGCCCGGCCATGACCTCTCCTCTTTTCTTTACGTTTTACGGCCAAAAAAGTAGAATTCCGCCCTATTCCAATATTTTCGTGTGTTAAAGCCCACGCATCCCGAGTGGGCCCGGGCCCCCCAGAACCGGATCGCCTAAATTTTTTCGGGCCATCAAATTTTAACTAAGAAACCATAGTCACCGCCTTGTCATGACTGCTCCTAATGTCTTTGCGTTTTACAGCCAAAAAACTAGAATTTCGCCCGATTCCCATATTTTCGTGTGCTATAGTGCACGCCTTCGGTGTGGGCCCAGGCCCCCAAAACCGGATCGCCTAAATTTTTTCAAGGCCATTAAATACGACCTAAGGAACCATAGTCTTCGCCCCGCCATGAACGCTCCTCTTGTTTTTGCGTTTTACGGCCAAATAACTAGAATTCCCTCTGATTCCAATATTTTCGTGTGTTATAGCCCACGCATTCCGAGTGGGCCCAGACCCCAGGAACCGGATCGCCAAAATATTTTTCCGGGCAATAAAATACGACCTAAGTAACCATAGTCACCGCCCCGTCATGACTTCTCCTCGTTTCTTTTGCGTTTTACGGCCAAAAAACTAGAATTCTACTCGATTCCCTTATTTTCGTGTGCTATAGCCCACGTCTTCCGAGTGGCCCCGGGCCCCCATAACCAGATCGCCTAAAAATATTTTGGGCAATCAAATACGACCTTAGGAAAAATAGCCAACGCCCCGTCATGACTGCTCCTCGTTTTTTTGCGTTTTACGGCCAAAAAACTAGAATTCTACCCGATTCCCATATTTTCGTGTGCTATAGCCCACGCATTCCGAGTGGGCCCGGGCCTCCCAGACCCGGATCACCAAAAATATTTCTGGGCCATCGAATACAACCTAAGGAACCATAGTCACCGCCCCATCATGATTGCTCCTTGTGTTTTAGCGTTTTACTGCCAAAAACTAGAATTCCGCCCGATTCGCATATTTTTGTGTGCTATAGCCCACGCCTTCCGAATGGGCCCGGGCCCCCCAAAACTGGATTGCCTAAATTTTATCCGGGCTATCAAATATGACCTAAGGAACCATAGTCACCGCCCAGCCATGACTGCTCCTCGTTGTTTTGCGTTTTACGGCCAAAAAACTAGAATTCTGTCCTATTCCCATTTTTTCGTGTGCTAGCCCACGCCTTCTGAGTGGTCCCGTGCCCCCTTGGAACCGGATCGCCTAAAACTTTTCCGGGCCATCAAAAATGAACTAAGGAACCATAGTCACCGTCCCGTCATGACTTCTCCTAATTTCTTTGCGTTTTACGGCCAAAAAACTAGAATTCCACCTGATTCCCACATTTTCGTGTGCTATGGCCCACGGCTTCTGAGTGGGTCGGGCCCCCCAGAACCGGATTGCCTAAATAAGTTTCTGAGCCATCAAATACGACCTAAGGAACCATCGTCACTGCCCCGCCAAGACCATTCTGCATTTGTTTTGCGTTTTACAGCCAAAAAACTAGAATTCCGCCTGATTCCCATATTTTCATGTGCTATATAGCCCACGCCTTCCGTGTGGGTCCGGGCCCCCGAATCGGATCGCCTAAAATTTTTTTGGGCCATCAAATACGACCTACGGAACCATAATCACTGCCCCGTCATGACTACTCCTCGTTGTTTTGCGTTCTAATGCCAAAAAACTATAATTCTGCCCGATTCCCATATTTTCGTGTGCTATAGCCTACGCCTTCCGAGTGGGCCCGGGCCCACCAGAACTGGATCGCCTAAAATTTTTCTGCGCCATCAAATACGACCTAAGGAACCATAGTCACTGCCCCGTCATGACTTCTCCTCATTGTTTTTGCGTTTTATGGCCAAAAAAATAGAATTCCGCCCGATTCCTATATTTTCGTGTGCTATAGCCCACGCCTTCCGAGTGAGTCGAGCCCCCCAGAACCGGACCGCCTAAAAATTTTTCGGGCCATCAAATACGACCTAAGAAACCATAGTCACTGCCCCTCCATGACCGGTCCTCGTTTATTTGCATTTTACAGCCAAAAAACTAGAATTTCGCTTGATTCCCATATTGTCGTGTGTTATAGCCCACGCCTTCGGAGTTAGCCCGGCCCCCCAGAACCGGATCGCCTAAAATTTTTTCAGGGCATCAAATACGACCTAAGGAACCATAGTCACTGCCCCGTTATGATTGCTCCTTGTTGTTTTGTTTTTTACGGCCAAAAAACTAGAATTCCGCCTGATTCAAATATTTTCGTGTGCTATAGCCCACGCCTTCCGAGTGGCCCCGGGCCCCTAGAACCGGATCGCCTAAAAATTTTTCGGGTCATTAAATACTACCTAAGGAACCATGCTCTCCACCCCGTCATGATTGCTACTCATATTTTTGCGTTTTACGTTGAAAAATCTAGAATTCTGCCCGATTCCCTTATTTTCGTGTCCTATAACCCACGCCTTCCAAGTGGCCTCGGGCCCCCAAAACCGGATCGCCTAAAATATTTTCGGGCTATCAAATACGACCTAAGGAAAAATAGCCAATGCCCCGTCATGACTGCTCCTCTTTTTTTTTTTTTGCATTTTACGGCAAAAAAACTAGAATTCTGCCCGATTCCCTTATTTTTGTGTGCTATATCCCATGCCTTCCGAGTGGCCCCGGGCCCCCAGTACCAGATTGCCTAAAAAAATTTTGAGCTATCAAATACGACCTAAGGAAAAATAGCCAATGCCCCGTCATGACTGCTCCTCATTTTTTGCATTTTACGGCCAAAAAACCAGAATTCTGCCCGATTTCCATATTTTCGTGTGCTATAGCCCACGCATTCCGACTGGGCCCGGGGCCCCCAGACCCGGATCACCAAAAAATGACCTAAGGAACAATAGCCAACGCCCCGTCATGACTGCTCCTTGTTGTTTTTTGCATTTTACAGCTAAAAAACTAGAATTCTGCCCGATTCCCTTATTTGCGTGTGCTATAGCCCACGCCTTCCGAGTGGGCCCGGCCCTCCAGAACCGGATTGCCTAAAAATTTTTCGGGCCATCAAAAACGAACTAAGGAACCATAGTCACCGCCCCGTCATGACTCTTCCTAATGTCTTTGCGTTTTACAGCCAAATAACTAGAATTATGCCCGATTCTCATATTTTCGTATGCTATAGCTCACGCCTTCCGAGTGGGTCGGGCCCCCCAGAACCGAATTGCCTAAAAATTTTCTAGGCCATCAAATACAACCTAAGGAACTATAGTCACCGCCCTGCCATGACTGTTCCTTGTTTATTTGCGTTTAGTAGCCAAAAAACTAGAATTCCGCCTGATTCCCATATTTTCGTGTGCTATATTCCATGCCTTCCCAGTGGGCAGGGCCCCCGGGACCCGGATCGCATAAAATGTTTCCGGGCCATAAAAAACGACCTAAGGAAAAATAGTCACCGCCCCGCCATGACCTTTCCTAATTGTTTTGCGTTTTACGGCCAAAACACTTGAATTCCGCCCTATTCCCATATTTTCATTTGCTATAGCCCACGCCTTCCGAGTGGGCCCGGGCCCCCCGGACCCCGATCGCCTAAAAATTTTCCAGGCCATCAAATACGACTTAAGGAACCATAGCCTCCACCCCGCCCCAACCGTTCCTCATTGTTTTTGCATTTTACGGCCAAAAAACTAGAATTCCTCCTGATTCCCATATTTTCGTGTGCTATGGCCCATGCATTCCGAGTGGGCCCGGGCCCCCTGGAACCGAATATCCTAAAATATTTCCAGGCCATCGAATACGACCTAAGGAACCATAGTCACCACCCTGCTATGATTGCTCCTCATTTCTTTAAGTTTTACGGCCAAAAAACTAGAATTCCGCCCTATTCCCATATTTTCGTGTGCTATAGCCCACGCCTCCCGAGTGGGCCCGGGCCCCTAGAACCGGATGGCCTAAATTTTTTCTGGGCCATCAAATATGAACTAAGGAACCGTAGTCACCGCCCCGTCATGAGTGCTCCTAATGTCTTTGCGTTTTACAACCAAAAAACTAGAATTATGCCCGATTCTCATATTTTCATATGCTATAGCTCACGCCGTCCGAGTGGGTCGGCCCCCCCAGAACCGGATCGCCTAAAATTTTTCCAGGCTATCAAATACATCCTAAGGAACTATAGTCACCTCTCCGCAATGACTGTTCCTCGTTTATTTGCGTTTAACGGCCAAAAAACTAGAATTCCGCATAATTCCCATATTTTCGTGTGCAGGAACCCCCGAACCCGGATCGCATAAAATGTTTCCGGGCCATAAAAAATGACCTAAGAAAAACTATTCACCGCCCCTCCATGACCTTTCCTCATTGTTTTGCATTTTACGGCCAAAACACTTGAATTCTGCCCTATTCCCATATTTTTATTTGTTATAGCCCACGCCTTCCGAGTGGGCCCGGGGACCCCGTACCCCGATCGCCTAAACTTTTTGCAGGCCATCAAATACAACTTAAGTAACCATAGTCTCCAACCCGCCCTGACCGTTCCTCGTTGTTTTTGCGTTTTACGGCCAAAAAACTAGAATTCCGCCTGATTCCCAAATTTTCATGTGCTATAGCCCACGCCTTCCGAGTGGTCGGCCCCCCCAGAACCGGATCGCCTAAAATTTTTCCGGGCCATCAAATACAACCTAAGGAACCATAGTCATCGCCTCGCCATGACCGTTCCTCGTTTATTTGTGTTTTATGGCCAAAAAACTAGAATTCCACCCGATTCCCATATTTTCGTGTGCTATAGCCCATGCCTTCCTAGTGTGAAGGGCCCCGCAGACCCGGATCGCCTAACATTTTTCGGGGACATCAAAAATGACCTAAGGAAAAATAGTCACTGCCCCGCCATGACCTTTCCTCGTTTTTTCGCGTTTTACGGCCAAAAAACTAGAATTTCGCCCGATTCTGATATTTTTATGTGCTATAGCCCACGCCTTTTGAGTGGGCCCGGGCCCCCGAACCCCGATCTCCTAAACTTTTTTTGGGCCATCAAATATGACTTAAGGAATCATAGTGACCGCCTCACCATGATCGTTCCTCATTTTTTGTGTTTTACGGCCAAATAACTAGAAATCCGCCTGATTCCCATATTTTCGTGTGCTATATAGCCCACGCCTTCCCAATGTGTAGGGCCCCGCGAACCCGGATCGCCTAACATTTTTCGGGGACATCAAAAATGACCTAAGGAAAAATAGTCACTGCCCCGCCATGACCTTTCCTCGTTTTTTGGCATTTTACGACCAAAAAACTAGGATTCCGCCCGATTTCCATATTTTTATGTGTTATAGCCCACGCCTTCCGAGTGGGCCGGCCCCCCCGAACTCCGATCGCCTAAACTTTTTTCGGGCCATCAAATACGACTTAAGGAATCATAGTCACCGCCCCGCCATGACCATTCCTCATTTTTGTGTTTTACAGCCAAATAACTAGAAATCTGCCTGATTCCCATATTTTTGTGTGCTATTGCCCACGCATTCCGAGTGGGCCCGGGCCCCCTGGAACCGAATCGCCTAAAATTATTTTGGGCCATCAAATACAACCTAAGGAACCATGTTCACCGGCCCGTCATGACTGCTCCCCATTATTTCGCATTTTACGTCCAAAAAACTAGAATTCCGCCCGATTCCCATATTTTCATGTTATATACCACACGCCATCCGAGTGGGTCGGGCCCCCAGAACCGGATCGCCTAAAATTTTTTTGGGACATTAAATACAACCTAAGGAACCATAGTCATCGCCTCGCCATGACCGTTCCTCATTTAGTTTCATTTTATGGCCAAAAAACTAGAATTCCACCCGATTCCCATATTTTCGTGTGCTATAGCCCATGCCTTCCCAGTGTGCAGGGCCCCGCAGACCCGGATCACCTAACATTTTTCGGGGACATCAAAAATGACCTAAGGAAAAATAGTCACTGCCCCTCCATGACCTTTCCTCATTTTTTCGCGTTTTATGGCCAAAAAACTAGGATTCCGCCCGATTCTCATATTTTTATGTGCTATAGCCCACGCCTTCTGAGTGGGCCCGGGCCCCCGAACCCCGATCGCCTAAACTTTTTTTGGGCCATCAAATATGACTTAAGGAATCATAGTCACTGCCCCACAATGACCGTTCCTCGTTTTTTGTGTTTTACGGCCAAATAACTAGAAATCCGCCTGATTCCCATATTTTCGTGTGCTATATAGCCCACGCCTTACGAGTGGGCCCGGTCCCCCTAGAATCATATTGCCTAAAAAATTTTCGGGCCATCAAATATGACCTAAGGAACCATAGTCACCACCCCGTCATGACTACTCCTCGTGGTTTTTGCGTTTTACGGCCAAAAAACTAGAATTCCACCCGATTCCCATATTTTCGTGTGCTATATAGCCCATGCCTTCCGAGTGGGTCGGGCCCCCCAGAACCGGATCGCCTAAAATTTTTTTTGGCCATCAAATACAACCTAAGGAACCATAGTCACCGCCCTGCCATGACCATTCCTCGTTTATTTGTGTTTTACGGCCAAAAAATTAGAATTCTGCTTGATTCCCATATTGTCGTGTGCTATAGCCCATGCCTTCTGAGTGGGCTCGGGCCCCCTAAAAATGCGGATTGCCTAAAAATTTTCTAGGCCATTAAATACGACATAAGGAACCATAGTCACCGCCCCGACATGACTGCTCCTCATTCTTTTGCGTTATATGGCCAAAAAACTTGAATTCTGCCTGATTCCCATATTTTTGTGTGCTATAGCCCACGCCTTCCGAGTGGGACCGGGCCCCTCAGAATCGGATCGCCTAAAATTTTTCTGGGCCATCAAGTACGACCTAAGGAACCATAGTCACCGCCCCTCCATGACAGTTCCTTGTTTATTTGAGTTTTACGAACAAAAAACTAGAATTTTGCCCAATTCCCATATTTTCGTGTGCTATATCCCACGCCTTCCGAGTGGGCCCGGGACCCCATCATTGGATCGCCTAAAATTTTTTCGGGCCATCAAATACGACCTAAGGAACCATAGTCACCACCCTGTCATGACTGCTCCTCGCTTTTTTGCGTCTTACGGCCAAAAAACTAGAATTCTGCCTGATTCCCATATTTTCGTGTGCTATAGCCCACGCCTTCCAATTGGGCCCGGGCCCCCAGACCCCGATCGCCTAAAAATTTTCCAAGCCATCAAATACGACTTAAGGAACCATAGTCTCCACCCCGCCCCGACCGTTCCTCATTGTTTGGGAATTGGGCGAAATTTTAGTTTTTTGTTCGTAAAACTCAAATAAATGAGGAACGGTCATGGAGGGGCGGTGACTATGGTTCCTTAGGTCGTACTTGATGGCCCGGAAAATTTTTAGGCGATCCGGTTTTGGGGGGCCCGACCTTCTCGGAAGGCGTGGGCTATAGCACATAAAAATATGGGAATCGGGCAGAATTCTAGTATTTTGGCCATAAAACGCAAAACAATGAGGAGAAGTCATGACGGGGCGGTGACTATGGTTCCTTAGGTGGTAGTTGATGGCCCGAAAAATTTTTAGGCGATCCGCTTTTCTAGGGGATCGGGCCCACTCGGAAGGCGTGGGCTATATCACACGACAATATGGGAACCAGGTAGAATTCTAGCTTTTTGGCCGTAAAATGCAAAACAAGCATGGAGTAGTCATGACGGGGCGGTGACTATGGTTCCTTAGGTCGTATTTGCCAAAAAACTAGAATTTCGCCTAATTCTCATATTTTCGTGTGCTATAGCCCACGCCCTCCGAGTGGGCCCGGGCCCCCCAGAACCGGATCGCCTAAAAATTTTCTGGGCCATCAAATACAACCTAAGGAACCATAGTCACCGCCCCGCCATGACCGTTCCTCGTTTACTTGCGTTTTACGGCCAAAAAACTAGAATTCTGCCCGATTCCCATATTTTCGTATGCTATAGCCCACGCCTTCCTAGTGAGCAGAGCCCCCGGACATGGATCGCCTAAAATCTTTTCGGGCCAAAAAAATGACCTAAGGAAAAATAGTCACCGCCCCGCCATGACCTTTCCTCGTTTATTTGCGTTTTACGGCCAAAAAACTAGAATTCCTCCCGATTCCCATAATTTCGTGTGCTATAACCCACACATTCCTCCCGGATTGCCTAAAAAATTTTCGGGCCATCAAATACGACCTAAGGAACTATAGTCACTACCCCGTCATGACTACTCCTCATTTATTTGCGTTTTATGGCCAAAAAACTAGAAATCCGCCCGATTCCCATATCCCACGCCTTCCGAGTGGGTCGGGCCCCCCCAGAACTGGATTGCCTAAATTTTTTCCGAGCAATCGAATATGACCTAAGGAACCATAGTCACTGCCCCTCAATAACCGTTCCTCGTTTATTTGCGTTTTACGGCCAAACAACTAGAATTCTGCCTAATTCCTATATTTTCGCGTGCTATGCCCACGCTTTCTGAGTGGGCCCGAGCCCCCATCATCAGATCGCCTAAAATATTTTTGGGTCATTAAATACGAACTAAGGAACCATATTCACCACCCTGTCATGACTGCTCCTCGTTATTTACGTATTACGGCCAAAAAACTAGAATTCCGCCCAATTCCCATATTTTTGTATGCTATAGCCCACGCATTCCGAGTAAGCCCGACCCCCCTAGAAAATCGGATCGCTTAAACATTTTTTAGGGCCATTAAATACGACCTAAGAAAGCATAGTTGTCGCCCCGTCATGACCATTCCTCGTTTGTTTTGCATTTTACGGCAAAAAACTAGAATTCCGTCTGATTCCCATATTTTCGTGTGCTATAGCCCACACATTCCGAGTTGGCACGGGCCCTCTGGAATCGGATCACCTAAAAGTTTTTCGGGCCATCAAATACGACCTAAGGAACAATAGTCACTGCCCCGTCATGACTTCTCCTCATTTCTTTTTGCGTTTTACGGCCAAAAAAGTAGAATTCTGCCTAATTCCCATATTTTCATGTGCTATAGCCTTCGCCTTCTGAGTGGGCTCGGGCCCGTAGGACCCCGATTACTTAAAAAATTTTCAGGCCATCAAATACGACTTAAGGAACCAAAGTCACCGCCCCGCCATGACTGTTCCTCATCTTTTTGCGTTTTACGGCCAAACAAATATAATTCCGCTTGACTCCCATATTTTCGTGTGCTATAGCCAAAGCATTCCGAGTCGTCCCGGGCCTCCCAAACTCGGATCGCCTAAAAAAAATTTTCGGGCCATCAAATACGACATAAAGAACGATAGTCACCACCCCATCATGACTTCTCCTCGCGTTTTTGCGTTTTACGGCAAAAAAAAATAGAATTCAGCTCGATTCCCATATTTTCGTGTGATATAGTCCAAGCCTTCCGAGTGGGCCCGGGCCCCCTGAACCGGATTGCCTAAAATTTTTTTGGGCCACCAAATACGACCTAAGGAACCATAGTCACCGCCCCGTCATGACTGCTCCTCATTTCTTTGCGTTTTACCGCCAAAAAACTAGAATTCTGCCCGATTCCCATATTTTCGTATGCTATAGCCCACGCCTTCCTAGTATGCAGAGCCCCCCGGACATGGATCACCTAAAATCTTTTCGGGCCAAAAAGATGACCTAAGGAAAAATAGTCACCGCCCCGCCATGACCTTTCCTCGTTTATTTGCGTTTTACGGCCAAAAAACTAGAATTCCGCCCGATTCCCATAATTTCGTGTACTATAGCCCACACATTCCTCCCGGATTGCCTAAAAATTTTTCGGGCCATCAAATACGACCTAAGGAACTATAGTCACTGCCCCGTCATGACTGCTCCTCATGTATTTGCGTTTTATGGCCAAAAAACTAAAATTCTGCCCGATTCCCATATCCCACGCCTTCCGAGTGGGTCGGGCCCCCCCAGAACTGGATTGCCTAAATTTTTTCCGAGCAATCGAATATGACCTAAGGAACCATAGTCACTGCCCCTCAATAACCGTTCCTCGTTTATTTGTGTTTTACGGCAAAAAAACTAGAATTCTGCCTAATTCCTATATTTTCGTGTGCTATGCCCACGCTTTCTGAGTGGGCCCAAGCCCCCATCATCAGATCACCTAAAATTATTCGGGGCCATCAAATACGACCTAAGAAACCATAGTCACTACCCTGCCATGGCCGTTCCTCGTTGTTTTGCATTTTAAAGCCAAAAAACTAGAATTCCGCCCAATTCCCATATTTTTGTATGCTATAGCCCACGCATTCCGAGTGAGCCCGGGCCCCCTAGAAAATCGGATCGCTTAAACATTTTTTCGGGCCATCAAATATGACCTAAGGAACCATAGTCGCCGCTCCGTCATGACCATTGCTCGTTTGTTTTGCATTTTACGGCAAAAAACTAGAATTCCGTCTGATTCCTATATTTTCGTGTGCTATAGCCCACACATTTCGAGTTGGCCCGGGCCCTCTGGAACCGGATCACCTAAAAGTTTTTCGGGCCATCAAATACGACCTAAGGAACAATAATCACTGCCCCGTCATGACTTCTCCTCATTTCTTTTTGCGTTTTATGGCCAAAAAAGTAGAATTCTGCCTAATTCCCATATTTTCATGTGCTATAGCCTACGCCTTCTGAGTGCGCCCGGGCCCCCCGGACCCCGATTACCTAAAAAATTTTCAGGCCATCAAATACGACTTAAGGAACCAAAGTCACCGCCCCGCCATGACTGTTCCTCATCTTTTTGCGTTTTACGGCCAAACAAATATAATTCTGCTTGACTCCCATATTTTCGTGTGCTATAGCCAACGCATTCCGAGTGGTCCCGGGCCTCCCAAACTCGGATCGCCTAAAACATTTTTTCGGGCCATCAAATACGACCTAAGGAACCATAGTCACCGCCCCATCATGACTTCTCCTCGCATTTTTGCGTTTTACAGCCAAAAAACTAGAATTCAGCTCAATTCCCATATTTTCGTGTGATATAGTCCACGCCTTCCGAGTGGGCCCGGGCCCCCTGAACCGGATCGCCTAAAATTTTTTTAGGCCATCAAATACGACCTAAGGAACCATAGTCACTGCCCCGTCATGACTGCTCCTCATTTCTTTGTGTTTTACTGCCAAAAAACTAGAATTCTGCCCGATTCCCATATTTTCGTATGCTATAGCCCACGCCTTCCGAGTGGGCCCGGGCTTCCAGACTCAGATCACCTAAAAATATTTTTTTGAGCCATCAAATTCTACCTAAGGAACCATAGTCCCCGTCCCGTCATGACCGCTCCTCGTATTTTTGCGTTTTATGGCAAAAAAACTAGAATTCCGCCCAATTCCCATAATTTCGTGTGCGATAGCCCACGCCTTCCGAGTGGGCCCGGGCTCCCCAGAACCGGATCGCCTAAATATTTTTCAAACTATCAAATACGACATAAGGAACCAAAGTCACCGCCCTAGCATGACTGCTCCTCATTTTTTTTGGCATTTTACGGCCAAATAACTTGAATTCCGCCTAAATCCCATATTTTCGTGTGCTATAGCCTACGCCTTATTCCCATATTTTCGTGTGCTATAGCCCACGCATTACGAGTGGGCCCGGGACCCCCAGAACTGGATCGCCTAAAAAATTTTACGGCCATCAAATACGACCTAAGGAACCATAGTCACCGCCCCGTCATGACTTCTCCTCGCATTTTTGCGTTGTACGGCCAAAAAACTAAAATTTCGTACGAATCCCATATTTTCGTGTGCTATAGCCCACGCCTTCCGAGTGGGCCCGGGACCCCCAGAACCGCATCGCCTAATATTTTTTAGAGCCATCAAATACGATCTAAAGAACCATAGTTACCGCCCGGTCATGATTGCTCCTCGTGTTTTTGCGCTTTACGGCCAAAAAATTAGAATTCCGCCCGATTCCCATATTTTCGTGTGATATAGTCCACGCCTTCCGAGTGGACCTGGGCCCCCTGAACCTAATTGCCTAAAAGTTTTTCGGGCCATTAAATACGACCTATGGAACCATAGTCACCTCCCCTTCATGACTGCTCCTCATTTTGTTTTGCGTTTTATGGCCAAAAAAATAGAATTCTGCCCGATTCGCATATTTTCGTGTGCTATAGCCCACGCCTTTCGAGTAGGTCAGGCCCTCCAGAACCGGATCGCCTAAAATTTTTCCGGGCTATCAAATACAACCTAAGGAACCATAGTCACCACCCCACAATGACCGTTCCTCGTTTATTTGCATTTTACGGCCAAAACACTAGAATTCCGCTCGATTCCCATATTTCCATGTGCTATAGTCCACGCCTTCCCAGTGGGCAGGGCCCCACGTACCCGGATTGCCTAACATTTTTCTGGGCCTCAAAAACGACCTAAGGAATAATAGTCACCGCCCTGCCATGACCTTTCCTCGGTTTTTACTTTTTACGGCCAAAAAACTAGAATTCTGCCCGATTCCCATATTGTCGTGTGCTATAGCCAACGCCTTTCGAGTGGGCCTAGTCCCCTAGAAAAGCGAATCGCATAAAAATTTTCTGGGCCATCAAATACGACCTAAGGAACCATAGTCACCGCCCCGTCATGACTCCTCCTCATTGTTTTGCGTTTTTTGGCCAAAAAACTAGAATTCTGCCCGATTCCCATATTTTCGTGTGTTATAGCCCATGCCTTCCGAGTAGGTCGGGCCCCCAGAACCGGATCGCCTAAAATTTTTCGGGCCATTAAATACAACCTAAGGAACCAAAGTCACCGCCCTTCCATGACCTTTCCTCATTTATTTGAGTTTTACGGACAAAAAACTAGAATTCTGCCCGATTCCCATATTTTCATGTGCTATAGCCCACCCCTTCCGAGTGGACCTGGGCCCCCTATAAAAGCGGATGGCTAAAAAAATTTTCGGGCCATAAAATACGACCTAAGGAACCATAGTCGCCGCCCTGTCATGACTGCTCCTCTTGTTTTTGCGTTTTATGGCCAAAAATTAGAATTCCGCCTGATTCCCATATTTTCTTGTGCTATAGACCACACCTTTCGAGTGGGCCCGTGCCCCCCAGAACCGGATCACCTAAAATATTTTTGGGCCATCAAATACGACCTAAGGAACCACAGTCATTGCCCCGTCATGACTGCTCCTCATTTCTTTGCGTTTTACGGCCAAAAAATTAGAATTCCACCCGAGTCCCATATTTTTGTGTGCTATAGACCACGCCTTCCGAGTGGGTCCGGCCCCCCAGAACCGGATCGCCTAAAATTTTTTTGGTCCATCAAATACAACCTAAGGAACCATAGTCATCGCCCCGCCATGACCGTTACTCTTTTATTTGCGTTTTATGGCCAAATAGTTAGAATTCCACCCAATTCTCATATTTTCGTGTGCTACTTCCCAGTGGGCAGGGCCCCCGGACACGGATCGCCTAAAATGTTTCCTGGCCATCAAAAATGACCTAAGGAAAAATAGTCACCGCCCAGCCATGACCTTTCCTCATTTTTTTGCGTTTTACGGTCTAAAAACTAGAATTCCGCCCGATTCCCATATTTTCATGTGCTATAGCCCACGCCTTCCGAGTGGGTCAGGGCCCCCTGACCCCGATCACCTAAAAATTTTCAAGGCCATCAAATACGACTTAAGGAACCACAGTCACCACCCCTCCATGACCGCTCCTCATTTTTTTTGCGTTTACAGCCAAAAAACTAGAATTCTGCCTAATTCCCATATTTTTGTGTGCTAGCCCACGCATTCTGAGTGGGCCCGGGCCCCCGAAACCGAATCGCCTAAAATTTTTTTGGGCCATCAAATACGACCTAAGGAACCATAGTCAACGCCCCGTCATGAATGCTACTCGTTGTTTAGCATTTTACGGCAAAAAAACTAGAATTCTGCCCGATTCCCATATTTTCGTGTGCTATAGCCCACACATTCCGAGTGGGCCCGGACCCCCCAGACCCGGATCACCTATAATTTTTCCGGGACATGAAATACGACCTAAGGAACCATAGTCACCGCCCCATCATGACTGCTCCTTGTTTGTTTGCATTTTATGTCCAAAAAACTAGAATTCTGCCCGATTCCCATATTTTTGTGTGCTACAGCCCACGCCTTCCGAGTGGGCCCTGACCCCCAGAACCGGATCGTCTAAAATTTTTTTGGGATATCAAATACGACCTAAGGAACCATTGTCACCGCCCCGTCATGACTGCTCCTCATTTGTTTTGCATTTTACGTCCAAATAACTAGAATTCTGCCCGATTCCCATATTTTTGTGTGTTATAGCCCACGCCTTCCGAGTGGGCCCGGGCACCCAGAACCGGATCGCCTAAAATTTTTTCGGGCGATAAATTACGACCTAAGGAACCATAGTCACCGCTCTGTCATGACTGCTCCTCATTTCTTTGCGTTTTACGACCAAAAAACTAGAATTCTGCCCGATTCCCATATTTTCGTGTGCTATAGCCCACGCCTTCCCAGTGGACAGAGCCCCCCGGACACGGATCGCCGAAAATGTTTCCAGGCCAACAAAAACGACCTAAGGAAAACTAGTCACCGCCCCGCCATGACCTTTCCTCGTTTATTTGCATTTTACGGCCAAAAATATAGAATTCCGCTTGATTCCCATATTTTTATGTGTTATAGCCCACGCCTTCCGAGTGGGCCCAGGCCCCCCGAACCCCGATCACCTAAACATTTTCCAGGCCATCAAATATGACTTAAGGAACCATAGTCACCTCCCCTCCATATCCGTTCCTCGTTGTTTTGCATTTTACGGCCAAAAAACTATAATTCTGCCCGATTCCCATATTTTCGTGTGCTATAGCCCACGCATTCCGAGTGGGCCCAGGCCCCCTAGAACCGGATCGCCTAAAATTTTGTTGGGCCATCAAATACGACCTAAGGAACCATAGTCACCTCCCCATCATGACTGCTCCTCATTGTTTTGCATTTTATGGCCAAAAAACTAGAATTCCGCCCGTTTCCCATATTTTCTTGTGCTATAGCCCACGCCTTCCAAGTGGGTCGGTCCCCCCAGAACCGGATCGCCAAAAGGTTTTCTGCGCCATCAAATATGACCTAAGGAACCATAGTCACTACCCCTCCATGACCGCTCCTTGTTTATTTGTGTTTTACAGCCAAAAAACTAGAATTTCGCCCTATTCCCATATTTTCGTGTGCTATAGCCCACGCCTTCCGAGTGGGCCCGGGCCCCCTATCATCGGATCGCCTAAAAATTTTTTGGGCAATCAAATATGACCTAAGGAACCATAGTCACCACTCTGTCATGACTGCTCCTCATTGTTTTTCGTCTTACGGCCAAAAAACTAGAATTCCGCCCGATTCCCATATTTTTGTATGCTATATTTTCCTTCCGAGTGGGCCCGGGCCCCTAGAAAAGCGGATCGCTTCAAAAAATTTTGGGCAATCAAATACGACCTAAGGAACCATAGTCACCGCCCCGTCATGACTGCTCCTCATTGCTTTGCGTTTTATGGATAAAAAACTAGAATTCTGCCCGATTCAGATATTTTCTTGTGCTATAGCCCACGCCTTTCGAGTGGGTCGGGCCGCCCAGAACCGGGTCGCCTCGCCATAACCGTTCCTCATTTATTTGCGTTTTACAGCCAAAAAGCTAGAATTCTGCCCGATTCCCATATTTTCATGTGCTACTTCCAGTGGGCAGGGCCCCCAGATACGGATCGCCTAAAATGTTTCCGGGCCATCAAAAATGACTTAAGGAAAAATAGTCACCGCCCCGCCATGACTTTTCCTCATTTTTTTGCATTTTACGGCCAAAAAACTAGAATTCCGCCCGATTCCTATATTTTCATGTGCTATAGCCTATGTCTTCCGAGTGGGCCCGGGCCCCCCGGACCCTGATCGCCAAAATTTTTTACAGGCCATCAAATACGACTTAAGGAATCATAGTCCCCACCCTCACATGACCGCTCCTTGTTTGTTTTAGCGTTTTATGGCCAAAAAACTAGAATTCTGCCTGATTCCCATATTTTCGTGTGCTAGCCCACATATTCCGAGTGGGCCCGGGCCCCCGGAACTGAATCACCTAAAAATTTTTTGGGCCATCAAATACGACCTTAGGAACCATAATCAACGCTCCGTCATGCATGCTCCTCGTTTTTTTGCATTTAACGGCCAAAAAACTAGAATTGTGCCCGATTCCCATATTTTCGTGTTCTATAGCCCATGCCTTCCGAGTGGGTCAGGCCCCCCAAAATCGGATCGCCTAAAACTTTCTGGGCCATCAAATATAACCTAAGGAACCATAGTCACCGCACTGCCATGACCGTTCCTCGTTTATTTGAATTTTATGGCAATAAAACTAGAATTTTGCCCGATTCACATATTTTCGTGTGCTATATCCCACGCATTCCGAGTGGGCTCAGGGCCCCCGAAACCGAATCGCCTAAACTTTTTCCAAGCACTCAAATACGACCTAAGGAATCATAGTCACTGCCCCTCCATGACCGTTCCTCCTTTTTTTGCATTTTAAGGCAAAGAAACTAGAATTCCGCCCGATTCCCATATTTTCGTGTGCTATATAGCCCACGCCACAAAATTGGATCGCCTAAAATTTTTTCGGGCCATCAAATACGACCTAAGGAACCATAGTCACTACCCCGTCATTACTACTCCATGTTTTTTTTGTGTTTTACGGCCAAAAAACTAGAATTCTACCCGATTCCCATATTGTCGTGTGCTATTGCCCACGTCTTCCGAGTGGGTCGGGCCCTCCAGAACCGGATCGCCTAAAATTTTTCTGAGCCATCAAATACGACCTAAGGAACCATAATCACCGCCCCTCCATAACCGTTCCTCATTTATTTGAGTTTTTCCCGGCAAAAAGCTAGAATTCTGCCCGATTCCCATATTTTCGTGTGCTATAGCCCACGCCTTCCGAGTGGGCCCAGGCTCCTCATCATCGGATCGCCTAAAATATTTTCAGGCCATCAAATAAGACCTAAGGAACCATAGTCACCACCCTGTCATGACTGCTCCTTGTTGTTTTGCGTCTTACCGCCAAAAAACTAGAATTCCGCCCGATTCCCATATGTTTGTGTGCTATTTCTCATGCCTTCTGAGTGGGCCTAGGTCCCACATCATAGGATCGCCTAAAATTTTTCCGGACTATCAAATACGACCTAAGGAACCATAATCAACGCCTCGTCATGCATGCTCCTCGTTTTGTTTCATTTAACGGCCAAAAAACTAGAATTCTCCCCGATTTCCATATTTTCGTGTGCTACAGCCCAAGCCTTCCGAGTTGGCCCGGGCCTCCCATCATCGGATCGCCTAAGGAACCATAGTCACTACCCGGCCATGACCGTTCCTCGTTTATTTGCATTTTACGGCAAAACAACTAGAATTCCGCCCCTATTCCCATATTTTCGTGTGCTATATCCCACGCATTCCGAGTGGGCTCGGGCCCCCCGGAACCGATTTGCCTAAACTTTTTCCGAGCCATAAAATACGACCAAAGGAATCATAGTCACTGCCCCTCCATGACCGTTCCTCATTTTGTTTTTGCATTTTAAGGCAAAAAAACTAGAATTCCGCCCGATTCCCATATTTTTGTGTGCTATATAGCCCACGCCACAGAATCGGATCGCCTAAAAATTTTTCGGGCCATCAAATACGACCTAAGGAACCATAGTCACTGCCTCGTCATTACTACTCCATGTTTGTTTTGCGTTTTACGGCCAAAAACTCGAATTCTACCTGATTCCCATATTGCTGTGTGCTATAGCCCACGCCTTCCGAGTGGGCCCGGCCCCCTAGAAAAGCGGATCGCCTAAAAATTTTTTGGGCCATCAAATACGACCTAAGGAACTATAATCAATGCCCCGTCATGCATGCTCCTCATTGTTTTGCATTTAACGGCCAAAAATCTGGAATTATGCCTGATTACCATATTTTCGTGTGCTATAGCCCACGCCTTCCGAGTGGGTTGGGCCCTCCAGAACCGGATCGCCTAAAGTTTTTCCGTTCCATCAAATACGACCTAAGGAACCAAAGTCACCGCCCCTCCATGACCATTCCTTGTTTATTAGAGTTTTACCCGGCAAAAAACTAGAATTCCGCCCGATTCCCATATTTTCGTGTGCTATAGCCCACGCCTTCCGAGTGGGCCCGGGCCTCCCATCATCGGATCGCCTAAAATTTTTTCAGGCCATCAAATATGACCTAAGGAACCATAGTCACCACCCTGTTATGACTGATCCTTGTTTTTTGCGTCTTACGGCCAAAAAACTAGAATTTTGCCTGATTCCCATATTTTCGTTTGCTATAGCCCAAGCCTTCCGAGTGGGCCCGGGCCCCCCATCATAGGATCACCTAAAAAAATTTCGGGCCATCAAATATGACCTAAGTAACCATAATCAATGCCCCGTCATGCATGCTCCTCGTTGTTTTGCATTTAACGGCCAAAAATCTGGAATTATGCCCGATTCCCATATTTTCGTGTGCTATAGCCCATGCCTTCCGAGTGGGTCGGGCCCCCAGAACCGGATCGCCTAAAAATTTTTCGGGCCATCAAATACAACCTAAGGAACCATAGTCACCACCCCACCATGACCGTTCCTTGTTTATTTGCATTTTACGGCAAAAAACTAGAATTTTGCCCGATTCCCATATTTTCGTGTACTATATCCCACGCATTCCGAGTGAGCTCGGGCCCCCGGAACCGAATCGCCTAAACGTTTTCCGAGCCATCAAATACGACCTAAGGAATCATAGTCACTTCCCCTCCATGACCGTTCCTCATGTTTTTTGCATTTTAAGGTTAAAAAAAACTAGAATTCCGCCCGATTCCCATATTTTCATGTTCTATATAGCCCACGCCACAGAATCAGATCGCGTAAAAAATTTTTGGCCCATCAAATACGACCTAAGGAACCATAGTCACTGCCCCGTCATTACTACTCCATGTTGTTTTTGTATTTCACGACCAAAAAACTAGAATTCTACCTGATTCCCATATTGTCGTATGCTATAGCCCACGCCTTCCGAGTGGGCCCGACCCGCTAGAAAAGCGGATCGCCTAAAATATTTTCTGGCCATCAAATACGAACAAAGGAACCATAGTCACCGCCCTGTCATGACTGCTCCTCATTGTTTTTCGTTTTATGGCCAAAAAACTAGAATTCTGCCCGATTCCCATATTTTTGTGTGCTATAGCCCACGCCTTCCGAGTGGGTCAGGCCCTCCAGAAGCGGATCGTCTAAAATTTTCCGGGCCATCAAATACGACCTAAGGAACTATAGTCACCGCCCCTCCATGACTGTTCCTCGTTTAATTGAGTTTTACCCGGCAAAAAACTAGAATTCTGCCCGATTCCCATATTTTCGTGTGCTATAGCCCATGCCTTCCGAGTGGGCCCGGGCCCCCCATCATCGGATTGCCTAAAACCTTTTCAAGCCATCAAATACGACCTAAGGAACCATAGTCACCACCCTGTCATGACTGCTTCTTGTTTGTTTGCGTCTTTCGGCCAAAAAACTAGAATTCCGCCCGGTTCCCATATTTTCGTGTGCTCCCACGCCTTCCGAGTGGGCCCGGGCCCCCTATCATAGGATCTCCTAAAAACTTTTCGGGACATCAAATATGACCTAAGGAACCATAGTCACCACCCCATCATGACTCCTCTTCATTTATTTGCGCTTTATGGCCAAAAAGAACTAGAATTCCGCCCTATTCACATATTTTCTTGTACCATAGCCCACGCCTTCCGAGTGGGCCCGGACCCCAGTACCGGATCACCTAAAAATATTTTTGGCAATCAAATATGACCTAAGGAACCATAGTCACCGCCCCGTCATGACTGTTCCACATTTCTTTGCGTTTTACGGCCAAAAAACTAGAATTCTGCCCGATTCCCATATTTTCGTGTGTTATAGACCATGCCTTCCGAGTAGGTCGGGCCCCCCAGAACCGGATCGCCTAAAATATTTTTAGGCCATCAAATACAACCTAAGGATCCATATTCATCGCCTCACCACGACCGTTCCTCGTTTATTTACGTTTTATGGCCAAAAAACTAGAATTCCGCCCGATTCCCATATTTTCGTGTGCTACATCCCAGTGGGTAGGGCCCCCGGACATGGATCGCCTAATATATTTTCGGGCATCAAAAATGACCTAAGGAAAAATAGTCACCGCCCCGCCATGACCTTTCCTCGTTTTATTGTGTTTTACGGCCAAAAAACTAGAATTCCGCCTGATTCTCATATTTTCATGTGCTATAGCCCACGCCTTCCGAATGGGCCTGGCCCCCCGGACCCCGATCGCCTAAAATTTTTCCAGGCCATCAAATACGACTTAAGGAACCATAGTCACCGCCCCTCCATGACCGCTCCTCATTTGTTTTTTGCGTTTTACGGCCAAAAAACTAGAATTCTGCCCGATTCCCATATTTTCATATGCTATAGCCCACGCCTTCCGAGTGGGCCCGGGCCCCCCGGAACTGAATCGCCTTAAATTTTTTCGGGCCATCAAATACGACCTAAGGAACCATAGTCAATGCCCCGTCATGCATGCTCCTCGTTGTTTTGCATTTTACGGCCAAAAAATTTGAATTCTGCCCAATTCTCATATTTTCGTGTGCTATAGCCCACACATACCGAGTGGGCTCGGGCCCCCAGACCCGGGTCATCTATATTTTTTTTGGGCCATAAAATACGACCTAAGGAACCATAGTCCATGCCCTGTCATGACTGCTCCTTGTTGTTTTGCATTTTACATCCAAAAACCAGAATTTCGCCTGATTCCCAAACTTTCGTGTGCAATATATTCCACGCCTTCCGAGTGGGCCCGGTCCCCCCAGAACCGAATCGCCTAAAATTTTTATGAGCCATCAAATACGACCTAAGGAACCATAGTCACTGCCCCGTCATGATTGCTCCTCATTTCTATGCGTTTTACGGCCAAAAAACTAGAATTCCGCATGATTCTCATATTTTCGTGTGCTATAGCCCACGCCTTCCGAGTGGGTTGGGCTCCCCAGAACCGGATTTCCTAATTTTTTTCTGAGCCATCAAATACGACCTAAGGAACCATAGTCACTGCCCCTCTATGACCGTTCCTCGTTTATTTGTGTTTTACGTCCAAAAAACTAGAATTCTGCCCGATTCCCATATTTTCGTGTGCTTTAGTCCACGCATACCGAGTGGGCTCGGGCCCCCAGACCCGGGTCATCTATATTTTTTTTGGGCCATAAAATACGACCTAAGGAACCATAGTCAATGCCCTGAAATGACTGCTCCTTGTTGTTTTGCATTTTACATCCAAAAACTAGAATTTCGCCTGATTCCCAAACTTTCGTGTGCAATATATTCCACGCCTTCCGAGTGGGCCCGGTCCCCCCAGAACCGAATCGCCTAAAATTTTTATGAGCCATCAAATACGACCTAAGGAACCATAGTCACTGCCCCGTCATGATTGCTCCTCATTTCTATGCGTTTTATGACCAAAAAACTAGAATTTCGCCTGATTCTCATATTTTCGTGTGCTATAGCCCACGCCTTCCGAATGGGTCGGGCTCCCCAGAACCGGATTTCCTAATTTTTTTCCGAGCCATCAAATACGACCTAAGGAACCATAGTCACCGCCCCTCTATGACCGTTCCTCGTTTATTTGTGTTTTACGTCCAAAAAACTAGAATTCTGCCCGATTCCCATATTTTTGTGTGCTTTAGCCCATGCCTTCTGAGTGGGCCCGGCCCCCCATCATCGGATCGCCTAAATTTTTTTTGGGCCATCAAATACGACCTAAGGAACCATAGTCACCACTTTGTCATGACTGCTCTTCATTGCTTTGCGTCTTACGGCCAAAAAATTAGAATTTTGCCCGTTTCCTAGTGGGCCAGGGACCCCTAGAAAAGCGGATCGCTTAAAATTTTTTCAGGCAATCAACTACGACCTAAGGAACCATAATCACCGCACCGTCATGATTGTTCCTCATTGTTTTGCGTTTTATGGATAAAAAACTAGAATTCCGCCCGATTCACATATTTTCTTGTGCTATAGCCCACGCCTTCCGAGTGGGCCCGGGCCTCCCATCATCGGATCGCCTAAAATTTTTTCAGGCCATCAAATACGACCTAAGGAACCATAGTCACCACCCTTTCATGACTGCTCCTTGTTTTGTTTTGCGTCTTACGGCCAAAAAACTAGAATTCCACCCGATTCCCATATTTTCGTGTGCTATAGCCCACGCCTTCCGAGTGGGCCCGGGCCCCCCATCTTAGGATCGCCTAAAATTTTTCCAGGCCATCAAATACGACCTAAGGAACCATAATCAATGCCTCGTCATGCATGCTCCTTGTTGTTTTGTATTTAACGGCAAAAAAACTGGAATTGTGCCCGATTCCCATATTTTCGTGTGCTATAGCCCATGCCTTTCGAGTGGGTCGGGCCCCCTATAACCGGATCACCTAAAAATTTTCCGGGCCATCAAATACAACCTAAGGAACCATAGTCAACGCCCTGCTATGACCGTTCCTCGTTTATTTGCTTTTTACGGCAAAAAACTAGAATTTTACCCGATTCCCATATTTTCGTGTGCTATATGCCACGCATTTCAAGTGGGCTCGGGCCCCCAGAACCGAATCGCCTAAACTTTTTCCGAGCCATCAAATACGACCTAAGGAATCATAGTCACTGCCCCTCCATGACCGTTCCTCATTGTTTTGCATTTTAAGGTAAAAAAACTAGAATTCCGCCCGATTCCCATATTTTCGTGTGCTATATAGCCCACACCACAGAATCGGATCGCCTAAAAATTTTCTGGGCCATCAAATATGACCTAAGGAACCATATTCACTGCCCCATCATTACTACTCCATTTTCTTTTGCATTTTACGGCCAAAAAAACTAGAATTCTACCTGATTCCCATATTTTCGTGTGTTATAGCCCACGCCTTCCGAGTGGGCCCGACCCCCCTAGAAAAGCGGATCGCCTAAAATATTTTCGAGCCATCAAATACGAACAAAGGAACCATAGTCACCGCCCCGTCATGACTGCTCCTCATTGTTTTGCATTTTATGGCCAAAAAACTAGAATTCTGCCCGATTCCCATATTTTCGTGTGCTATAGCCCACGCCTTCCGAGTGGGTCGGGCCCTCCAGAAGCGGATCGCCTAAAAATTTTCCGGGCCATCAAATATGACCTAAGGAACCATAGTCACTGCCCCTCCATGACCGTTCCTCGTTTAATTGAGTTTGACCCGGCAAAAAACTAGAATTCTACCCGATTCCCATATTTACGTGTGCTATAGCCCACGCCTTCCGAGTGGGCCCGTGCCCCCATAATCGGATCGCATAAAAAATTTTCAGGCCATCAAATACGACCTAAGGAACCATAGTCACCACCCTGTGATGACTGCTTCTTGTGTTTTTGCATCTTACGGCCAAAAAACTTGAATTCCGCCCGGTTCCCATATTTTCGTGTGCTCCCACGCCTTCCGAGTGGGCCCGGGCCCCCTATCATAGGATCTTCTAAAAACTTTTCAAGCAATCAAATATGACCTAAGGAACCATAGTCACCACCCCGTCATGACTCCTCTTCATTGTTTTGCATTTTTTGGCCAAAAAAATAGAATTCCGCCCGCTTCACATATTTTCTTGTACCATAGCTCACGACTTCCGAGTGGGCTCGGACCCCTAGTACCGGATCACCTAAAAATATTTCGGGCCATCAAATATGACCTAAAAACCATAGTCACCGCCCCGTCATGACTGCTCCTCATTTCTTTGCGTTTTACGGCCAAAAAGCTAGAATTCTGCCCGATTCCCATATTTGCGTGTGCTATAGACCACGCCATCCGAGTAGGTCGTGCCCCCCAGAACCGGATCGCCTAAAACTTTTTTGGGCCATCAAATACAACCTAAGGATCCATATTCATCGCCTCGCAATGTCCGTTCCTCGTTTATTTGCATTTTATGGCCAAAAAACTAGAATTTCGCCCGATTCCCATATTTTCGTGTGCTACATCCCAGTGGGTAGGGCCCCCGGACACGGATCGCCTAATATATTTTCGGGGAATCAAAACCGACCTAAGGAAAAATAGTCACCACCCCGCCATGACCTTTCCTCGTTTTATTGTGTTTTACGGCCAAAAAACTAGAATTCCGCCTGATTCCCATATTTTCATGTGCTATAGCCCACGCCTTCCGAATGGGCCCGGCCCCCCGGACCCCGATCGCCTAAAAGTTTTTCAGGCCATCAAATACGACTTAATAAACCATAGTCACCGCCCCTCCATGACCGCTCCTCATTTATTTTTTGCATTTTACGGCCAAATAACTAGAATTCCGCCCGATTCCCATATTTTCATATGCTATAGCCCACGCCTTCCGAGTGGGCCTGGGCCCCCCGGAACTGAATCGCCTAAAATTTTTCCGGGCCATCAAATACGACATAAGTCACCATAGTCAACGCCCCGTCATGCATGCTCCTCGTTGTTTTGCATTTTACGGCCAAAAAACTTTAATTCTGCCCAATTATCATATTTTCGTGTGCTATAGCCCATGCATACCGAGTGGGCTGGGGCCCCCCAGACCCGGGTCATCTATTTTTTTTCGGGCCATAAAATACGACCTAAGGAACCATAGTCAATGCCCTGTCATAACTGCTCCTTGTTGTTTTGCATTTTACGTCCTAAAAACTAGAATTTCGCCCGATTCCCAAACTTTCGTGTGTTATATAGCACACGCCTTCCGAGTGGGTCGGGCTCCCCAGAACCAGATTTCCTAATTTTTTTTGAGCCATCAAATACTACCTAAGGAACCATAGTCACCGTCCCTCTATGATTGTTCCTCGTTTATTTGTGTTTTACGTCCAAAAAACTAGAATTCTGCCCGATTCCCATATTTTCGTGTGCTATAGCCCACGCCTTCTGAGTGGGCCCGGCCCCCCCATCATCGAATCGCCTAAAAAAATTTTGGGCCATCAAATACAACCTAAGGAACCATAGTCACCACTCTGTCATGACTGCTCCTCATTGTTTTGCGTCTTACGGCCAAAAAACTAGAATTCTGCCCGTTTCCAAGTGGGCCCGGGCCCCCTAGAAAAGCGGATCGCTTAAAAATTTTCCAGGCAATCAAACACGACCTAAGGAACCATAGTCACCGCCCCGTCATGACTATTTCTCATTGTTTTGCATTTTATGGATAAAAAACTAGAATTCCGCCCGATTCACATATTTTCTTGTGCTATAGCCCACGCCTTCCGAGTGGGCCCGGGCCTCCCATCATCGGATCGCCTAAAATTTTTTCAGGCTATCAAATACAACCTAATGAACCATAGTCACCACCCTGTCATGACTGCTCCTTGTTTTTTTTGCGTCTTACGGCCAAAAAATTAGAATTCCGCCCGATTCCCATATTTTCCTGTGCTATAGCCCACGCCTTCCGAGTGGGCCCGGGCCCCCCATCATAGGATCGCCTAAAATTTTTCCGGGCCATCAAATATGACCTAAGGAACCATAATCAACGCCCAGTCATGCATGCTCCTCGTTATTTTGCATTTAACGGCCAAAAAACTGGAATTGTGCCCGATTCCCATATTTTCGGGTGCTATAACCCATGCCTTTCGAGTGGGTCGGGCCCCCCTGAACCGGATCGCCTAAAAATTTTCCGGGCCATCAAATACAACCTAAGGAACCATAGTCACCGCCCCGCCATGACAGTTCCTCATTTATTTGCATTTTATGGCAAAAAACTAGAATTTTGCCCGATTCCCATATTTTCGTGTGCTATATCCCACGCATTCCGAGTGGGCTCGGGCCCCCCGGAACCAAATTGCCTAAACTTTTTCTGAGCCATCAAATACGACCTAAGGAATCATAGTCACTGCCCCTCCATGACCGTTCATCATGTTTTTGCATTTTAAGGTAAAAACAACTAGAATTCCACCCGATTCTCATATTTTCGTATGCTATATAGCCCACGCCACAGAATCGGATCACCTAAAATTTTTTCGGGCCATCAAATACGACCTAAGGAACCATAGTCAATGCCCCGTCATTACTACTCCATGTTTGTTTTGCATTTTACGGCCAAAAAACTAGAATTCTACCTGATTCCCATATTGTAGTGTGTTATAGCCCACGCCTTCCGAGTGGGCCCGACCCCCCTAGAAAAGCGGATCGCATAAAATATTTGCGGGCCATCAAATACGAACAAAGGAACCATAGTCACCGCCCCGTCATGATTGCTCCTCATTGTGTTGCGTTTTATGGCCAAAAAACAAGAATTCTGCCCGATTCCCATATTTTCGTGTGCTATAGCCCACGCCTTCCGAGTGGGTCGGGCCCTCCGAAAGCGGATCGCCCAAAATTTTTTCGGACCATCAAATACGTCCTAAGGAACTATATTCACCGCCCCTCCATGACCGTTCCTCGTTTAATTGAGTTTTACCCGGCAAAAAACTAGAATTCTGCCCGATTCCCATATTTTCGTGTGCTATAGCCCACGCCTTCCGAGTGGGCCCGGGCCCCCATCATCGGATCTCCTAAAATTTTTTCAGGCCATCAAATACGACCTAAGGAACCATAGTCACCACCCTATCATGACTGCTTCTTGTTGTTTTGCGTCTTACGGCCAAAAAACTAAAATTCCGCCCGGTTCCCATATTTTCGTGTGCTCCCACGCCTTTCCGAGTGGGCCCGGGCCCCCTATCATAGGATCTCCTAAAAAATTTTCGGGCCATCAAATATGACCTAAGGAACCATAGTCACTACCCCGTCATGACTCCTCTTCATTTTTTTGTGTTTTATGGCCAAAAAAACTAGAATTCCTCCCGATTCACATATTTTCGTGTGCTACAGCCCACACCTTCTGAGTGGGCCCATCCCCCCATCATCGGATCGCCTAAAAAATTTTTGGGCCATCAAATACGACCTAAGGAACCATAGTCACCACTCTGTCATGAGTGCTCCTCATTGTTTTGCGTCTTACGGCCAAAAAACTAAACTTCTACCCGTTTCCGAGTGGGCCCGGGCCCCCTAGAAAAGTGGATGGCTTAAATATTTTCCAGGAAATCAAATACGACCTAAGGAACCATACTCACCGCCCGTCATGACTGTTCCTCATTGTTTTGCATTTTATGAATAAAAAACTAGAATTTCGCCTGATTCACATATTTTCTTGTGCTATAGCCCACGCCTTCCGAGTGGGCCCGGGCCTCCTATCATCGGATCGCCTAAAATTTTTTCAGGCTATCAAATACAACCTAATGAACCATAGTCACCACCCTGTCATGACTGCTCCTTGTTTTTTTGCGTCTTACGGCCAAAAAACTAGAATTCCGCCCGATTCCCATATTTTCGTGTGTTATAGCCCACGCCTTCCGAGTGGGCCCGGGCCCCCCAACATAGGGTCACCTAAAATTTTTCTGGGCCATCAAATACGACCTAAGGAACCATAATCAATGCCCCGTCATGCATGCTCCTCGTTGTTTTGCATTTAACGGCCAAAAACTGGAATTGTGCCCGATTCCCATATTTTCGAGTGCTATAGCCCATGCCTTTCGAGTGGGTCGGGCCCCCCTGAACCAGATCGCCTAAAACTTTTTCAGGCCATCAAATACAACCTAAGGAACCATAGTCACCGCCACGCCATGACTTTTCCTCATTTATTTGCATTTAACGGCAAAAAACTAGAATTTCGCCCAATTCCCATATTTTCGTGTACTATTATATCCCACACATTCCGAGTGGGCTTGGGACCCCCAGAACCGAATCGCCTAAACTTTTTTCGAGCCATCAAATACGACCTAAGGAATCATAGTCACTGCCCCTCCATGACCGTTCCTCATATTTTTGCATTTTAAGGTAAAAACAACTAGAATTCCGCCCGATTCCCATATTTTCGTGTGCTATATAGCCCACGCCACAGAATCGGATCGCCTAAAAATTTTTTGGGCCATCAAATACGACCTAAGGAACCATAGTCAATGCCCCGTCATTACTACTCCATGTTTGTTTTGCATTTTACGGCCAAAAAACTAGAATTCTACCTGATTCCCATATTGTCGTGTGCTATAGCCCACGCCTTCCGAGTGGGCCCGACCCCCCTAGAAAAGCGGATCGCCTAAAATATTTTCGGGCCATCAAATACAAACAAAGGAACCATATTCACCGCCCCGTCATGACTGCTCCTCATTGATTTTCGTTTTATGGCCAAAAAAACTAGAATTCCACCCGATTCACATGTTTTCGTGTGCTATAGCACCACGCCTTCTGAGTGGGCCCGCCCCCCCATCATCGGATCGCCTAAAACAATTTTGGACCATCAAATACGACCTAATAAACCATAGTCACAACTCTGTCATGAGTGCTCCTCCTTGTTTTGCGTCTTACCGCCGAAAAACTAGAATTCTGCCCGTTTCCGAGTGGGCACAGGCCCCCTAGAAAAGCGGATCGCTTAAAAATTTTCCAAGCAATCAAATACAACCTAAGGAACCATAGTCACTGCCCCGTCATGAGTGTTCCTCATTTTTTTGCGTTTTATGGATAAAAAACTAGAATTCCGTCCGATTCTCATATTTTCTTGTGCTATAGCCCACGTCTTCCGGGTGGGCCCGGGCCTCCCATCATCGGATCGCCTAAAATTTTTTCAGGCTATCAAATACGACCTAATGAACCATAGTCACCACCCTGTCATGACTGCTCCTTGTTGTTTTTGCGTCTTACGGCCAAAAAACTAGAATTCCGCCCGATTCCCATATTTTCGTGTGCTATAGCCCACGCCTTCCGAGTGGGCCCGGGCCCCCCATCATAGGATCGCCTAAAATTTTTTCAGGCCATCAAATACGACCTAAGGAACCATAATCAAGGCTCTGTCATGCATGCTCCTTGTTGTTTTGCATTTAACGGCCAAAAAATTGGAATTGTGGCCGATTCCCATATTTTCGGGTGCTATAGCCCATGCCTTTCGAGTGGGTCGGGCCCCCCTGAACCAGATCGCCTAAAAAATTTTAGGCCGTCAAATACAACCTAAGGAACCATAGTCACCGCCCCGCCATGACTGTTCCTCGTTTATTTGCATTTTACGCCAAAAAACTAGAATTTTGCCCGATTCCCATATTTTCGTGTGCTATATCCCACGCATTCCGAGTTGGCTCGGGCCCCCCGAAACCGAATCTCCTAAACTTTTTCTGAGCCATCAAATACGACCTAAGGAATCATAGTCACTGCCTCTCCATGACCGTTCCTCTTTTTTTTGCATTTAAAGGTAAAACAAACTAGAATTCCGCCCGATTCCTATATTTTCGTTTGCGATATAGCCCACGCCACAGAATCGGATCGCCTAAAAAATTTTCAGGCCATCAAATATGACCTAAGGAACCATAGTCAATGCCCCGTCATTACTACTCCATGTTTGTTTTGCATTTTATGGCCAAAAAACTAGAATTCTACCTTATTCCCATATTGTCGTGTGCTATAGCCCACGCCTTCCGAGTGGGCCGGACCCCCCTAGAAAAGCGGATCGCATAAAATATTTTCGGGCCATCAAATACGAACAAAGGAACCATAGTCACCACCCCGTCATGACTGCTCCTCATTGTTTTGCGTTTTATGGCCAAAAAACTAGAATTCTGCCTGATTCCCATATTTTCGTATGCTATAGCCCACGCCTTCCGAGTGGATCAGGCCCTCCAGAAGGGGATCACCTAAAATTTTTCCGGGCCATCCAATATGACCTAAGGAACCATAGTCACCGCCCCTCCATGACCGCTCCTCGTTTAATTGAGTTTTACCCGACAAAAAACTAGAATTCTGCCCGATTCCCATATTTTCGTGTGCTATAGCCCACGCCTTCCGAGTGGGCCCGGGCCCCCATCATCGGATCGCCTAAAATTTTTTCAAGCCATCAAATACGACCTAAGGAACCATAGTCACCACCCTATCATGACTGCTTCTTGTTTTTTTGCGTCTTACGGCCAAAAAACTATAATTCCGCCCGGTTCCCATATTTTTGTGTGCTCCCACGCCTTCCGAGTGGGCCCGGGCCCCCTATCATAGGATCTCCTAAAAAAATTTTGGGCCATCAAATATGACCTAAGGAACCATAGTCACCACCCCGTCATGACTCCTCTTCATTTTTTTGTGTTTTATGGCCAAAAAAACTAGAATTCCTCCCGATTCACATAATTTCGTGTGCTATAGCCCACGCCTTCTGAGTGGGCCCGTCCCCCCATCATCGGATCGCCTAAAAACTTTTTGGACCATCAAATACGACCTAAGGAACCATAGTCACCACTCTGTCATGAGTGCTCCTCATTGTTTTGCGTCTTACGGCCAAAAAACTAAAATTCTTCTCGTTTCCGAGTGGGCCCGGGCCCCCTACAAAAGCGGATGGCTTAAAAATTTTCCAGGAAATCAAATACGACCTAAGGAACCATACTCACCGCCCGTCATGACTGTTCCTCATTGTTTTGCGTTTTATGAATAAAAAACTAGAATTCCGCCTGATTCACATATTTCTTGTGCTATAGCCCACGCCTTCCGAGTGGGCCCGTGCCTCCCATCATCGGATCGCCTAAAATTTTTTCAGGCTATCAAATATGACCTAATGAACCATAGTCACTACCCTGTCATGACTGCTCCTTGTTTTTTGTGTCTTACGGCCAAAAAACTAGAATTCTGCCCGATTCCCATATTTTCGTGTGTTATAGCCCACGCCTTCCGAGTGGGCCCGGGCCCCCCAACATAGGATCACCTAAAATTTTTTCGGGCCATCAAATACGACCTAAGGAACCATAATCAATGCCCCGTCATGCATGCTCCTCGTTGTTTTGCATTTAACGGCCAAAAACCTGGAATTGTGCCCGATTCCCATATTTTCGAGTGTTATAGCCCATGCCTTTCGAGTGGGTCGGGCCCCCCAGAACCAGATCGCCTAAAAATTTTTCAGGCCATCAAATACAACCTAAGGAACCATAGTCACCGCCCCGCCATGACTATTCCTCATTTATTTGCATTTTACGGCAAAAAACTAGAATTTCGCCCAATTCCCATATTTTCGTGTACTATTATATCCCACGCATTCCGAGTGGGCTTGGGACCCCCAGAACCGAATCGCCTAAACTTTTTTCGAGCCATCAAATACGACCTAAGGAATCATAGTCACTGCCCCTCCATGACCGTTCCTCATATTTTTGCATTTTAAGGTAAAAACAACTAGAATTCCGCCCGATTCCCATATTTTCGTGTGCTATATAGCCCACGCCACAGAATCGGATCGCCTAAAAAATTTTCGGGCCATCAAATACGACCTAAGGAACCATAGTCAATGCCCCGTCATTACTACTCCATGTTTGTTTTGCATTTTATGGCCATAAAACTAGAATTCTACCTGATTCCCATATTGTCGTGTGCTATAGCCCACGCCTTCCGAGTGGGCCAGACCCCCTAGAAAAGCGGATCGCATAAAATATTTTCGGGCTATCAAATACGAACAAAGGAACCATAGTCACTGCCCCGTCATGACTCCTCTTCATTTTTTTGTGTTTTATGGCCAAAAAAACTAGAATTCCGCCCGATTCACATATTTTCGTGTGCTATAGCCCACGCCTTCTGAGTGGGCCCGACCCCCCATCATCGGTTCGCCTAAAAAATATTTGGACCATCAAATACGACCTAATAAACCATAGTCACCACTCTGTCATGAGTGCTCCTCCTTGTTTTGCGTCTTACGGCAGAAAAACTAGAATTCTGCCCGTTTCCGAGTGGGCCCAGGCCCCCTAGAAAAGCAGATCGCTTAAAAATTTTCCAGGCAATCAAATACAACCTAAGGAACCATAGTCACTGCCCCGTCATGAGTGTTCCTCATTTTTTTGCGTTTTATGGATAAAAAACTAGAATTCCGTCCGATTCTCATATTTTCTTGTGCTATAGCCCATGCCTTCCGAGTGGGCCCGGGCCTCCCATCATCGGATCGCCTAAAATTGTTTTAGGCTATCAAATACGACCTAATGAACCATACTCACCATCATGTCATGATTGCTCCTTGTTGTTTTGCGTCTTACGGCCAAAAAACTAGAATTCCGCCCGATTCCCTTATTTTCGTGTGCTATATAGCCCATGCCTTCCGAGTGGGTCGGGGACCCCGGACCCCGATCGCCTAAACTTTTTCCGAGCCATCGAATACGACCTAAGGAACCATAGTCACCGCCCCGCCATGGCTGTTCCTCGTTGTTTTGTATTTTATGGCCAAAAAACTAGAATTTCGCCCGATTCCCATATTTTCGTGTGCGCCCATGCCTTCCGAGTGGGTCCGGGCCCTCGGACCCTGATCGCCTAAAATTACTCGGGGCCATCAAATATGACCTAAGGAACCATAGTCACCTCCCCGCCATGGCCGTTCCTCGTTGTTTTGCATTTTACGGCCAAAAAACTAGAATTCTGCCCGATTCCCATATTTTCGTGTGCTATAGCCCACGCCTTCCGAGTGGGTACAGAATCCCGGACCATGATCGCCTAAAATTATTCGGGCTATCAAATACGACCTAAGGAACCATAGTCAACGCCCAGCCATGGCTGTTCCTCGTTGTTTTGCATTTTACGGCAAACAACTAGAATTTTGCCCGATTCCCATATTTTCGTGTGCTATAGCCCATACCTTCCGAGTGGGTCCGGGCCCCTGGACCCCGATCGCCTAAAATTATTCTAGGCCATCAAATACGACCTAAGGAACCATAGTCACCTCCCCGCCATAGCCGTTCCTCGTTGTTTTGCGTTTTACGGCCAAAAAACTAGAATTCCGCCTCATTCCCAAATATTCGTGTGCTATAGCCCACGCCTTCCGAGTGGGACCGGGCCCCCCGTACCCCAATTGCCTAAAAAACTTTTGAGCCATCAAATACGACCAAAGGAACCATAGTCACCGCCCCGCCGTTGCTGTTTATCATTTTTTTGCATTTTACGGCCAAAAAACTAGAATTTTGCCTGATTCCCTTATTTTTGTGTGCTATAGCCCATGCCTTTTGAGTGGGTCCGTGCCCCCGGACCCCGATCACCTAAATTTATTCGGGGCCATCAAATATGACCTAAGGAACCATAGTCACCACCAAGCCATGGATGTTCCTCGTTGTTTTGCATTCTACGGCAAAAAACTAGAATTTTGCCCGATTTCCATATTTTCGTGAACTATAGCCCATGCCTTCTGAGTGGGTCCGGGCCCCCGGACCCCGATCGCCTAAAATTATTATGGGCCATCAAATACGACCTAAGGAACCATAGTCACCTCCCCGCCATGGCCGTTCCTCGTTGTTTTGCATTTTACGGCCAAAAAACTAGAATTCCGCGTGATTCCCAAATATTCGTGTGCTATAGCCCACACCTTCCGAGTGGGACCGGGCCCCCCGTACCCCAATTGCCTAAAATTTTTTTGAGCCATCAAATATGACCTAAGGAACCATAGTCACCGCCCCGCCGTTGCCGTTTATCGTTTTTTTGCATTTTACGGCCAAAAATCTAGAATTTCGCATGATTCCCTCATTTTCGTGTGCTATAGCCCATGCCTTTTGAGTGGGTTCGGGCCACCGGACCCCGATCGCCTAAATTTATTCGGGGCCATCAAATACGACCTAAGGAACCATAGTCACCGCGCAGCCATGGCCGTTCCTCGTGGTTTTGCATTTTACTTCCATAAAACAAGAATTTCGCCCGATTCCCTTATTTTCGTGTGCTATATAGCCCATGCCTTCCGAGTGGGTTGGGGACCCCGGACCCCGATCGCCTAAACTTTTTCCGAGCCATCGAATACAACCTAAGGAACCATAGTCACCGCCCCGCCATGGCCGTTCCTCGTTGTTTTGCATTTTACGGCCAAAAAACTAGAATTTCGCCTGATTCCCATATTTTCATTTGCGCCCATGCCTTCCGAGTGGGTCCGGGCCCTCGGACCCCGATCGCCTAAAATTATTCGGGGCCATCAAATACGACCTAAGGAACCATAGTCACCTCCCCGCCATGGCCGTTCCTCGTTGTTTTGCATTTTACGGCCAAAGAACTAGAATTCTGCCCGATTCCCATATTTTCGTGTGCTATAGCCCACGCCTTCCGAGTGGGTCCAGAACCCCGGACCCCGATCGCCTAAAATTATTCGGGCTATCAAATACGACCTAAGGAACCATAGTCACCGCCCAGCCATGGCTGTTCCTTGTTGTTTTGCATTTTACGGCAAAAAACTAGAATTTTACCCGATTCCCATATTTTCGTGTGCTATAGCCCATGCCTTCCGAGTGGGTCCGGGCCCCCGGACCCCGATCGCCTAAAATTATTCTGGGCCATCAAATACAACCTAAGGAACCATAGTCACCTCCCCGCCATGGCCGTTCCTCGTTGTTTTGCGTTTTACGGCCAAAAAACTAGAATTCCGCCTCATTCCCAAATATTCGTGTGCTATAGCCCACGCCTTCCGAGTGGGACCGGGCCCCCCGTACCCCAATTGCCTAAAAAAATTTTGAGCCATCAAATACGACCTAAGGAACCATAGTCACCGCCCCGCCATTGCTGTTTATCAATTTTTTGCATTTTACGGCCAAAAAACTAGAATTTCGCATGATTCCCTTATTTTTGTGTGCTATAGCCCATGCCTTTTGAGTGGGTCTGGGCCCCCGGACCCCGATCGCCTAAATTTATTCGGGGCCATCAAATACGACCTAAGGAACCATAGTCACCGCCCAGCCATGGCTGTTCCTCGTTGTTTTGCATTTTACGGCAAAAAACTAGAATTTTGCCCGATTCCCATATTTTCGTGTGCTATAGCCCATGCCTTCTGAGTGGGTCCGGGCCCCCGGACTCCGATCGCCTAAAATTATTATGGGCCATCAAATATGACCTAAGGAACCATAGTCACCACCCCACCATGGCCGTTCCTCGTTGTTTTGCATTTTACGGCCAAAAAACTAGAATTTCGCCCGATTCCCATATTTTCGTGTGCTATAGCCCACGCGTTCCGAGTGGGACCGGGCCCCTTGTACCCCAATTGCCTAAAAAACTTTTGAGCCATCAAATACGACCAAAGGAACCATAGTCACCGCCCTGCCGTTGCTGTTTATCGTTTTTTTGCATTTTACGGCCATAAAACTAGAATTTTGCCTGATTCCCTTATTTTTGTGTGCTATAGCCCATGCCTTTTGAGTGGGTCCGTGCCCCCGGACCCCGATCGCCTAAATTTATTCGGGGCCATCAAATATGACCTAAGGAACCATAGTCACCACCAAGCCATGGTTGTTCCTCGTTGTTTTGCATTCTACGGCAAAAAACTAGAATTTTGCCCGATTTCCATATTTTCATGTGCTATAGCCCATGCCTTCTGAGTGGGTCCGGGCCCCCGGACCCCGATCGCCTAAAATTATTATGGGCCATCAAATACGACCTAAGGAACCATAGTCACCTCCCCGCCATGGCCGTTCCTCGTTGTTTTGCATTTTACGGCCAAAAAACTAGAATTCCGCGTGATTCCCAAATATTCGTGTGCTATAGCCCACACCTTCCGAGTGGGACCGGGCCCCCCATACCCCAATTGCCTAAAATTTTTTTGAGCCATCAAATACGACCTAAGGAACCATAGTCACCGCCCCGCCGTTGCCGTTAATCATTTTTTTGCATTTTACGGCCAAAAATCTAGAATTTCGCATGATTCCCTCATTTTCGTGTGCTATAGCCCATGCCTTTTTAGTGGGTTCGGGCCACCGTACCCCGATCGCCTAAATTTATTCGGGGCCATCAAATACGACCTAAGGAACCATAGTCACCGCGCAGCCATGGCCGTTCCTCGTGGTTTTGCATTTTACTTCCATAAAACAAGAATTTCGCCCGATTCCCTTATTTTCGTGTGCTATATAGCCCATGCCTTCCGAGTGGGTTGGGGACCCCGGACCCCGATCGCCTAAACTTTTTCCGAGCCATCGAATACGACCTAAGGAACCATAGTCACCGCCCCGCCATGGCCGTTCCTCGTTGTTTTGCATTTTACGGCCAAAAAACTAGAATTTCGCCTGATTCCCATATTTTCGTTTGCGCCCATGCCTTCCGAGTGGGTCCGGGCCCTCGGACCCCGATCGCCTAAAATTATTCGGGGCCATCAAATACGACCTAAGGAACCATAGTCACCTCCCCGCCATGGCCGTTCCTCGTTGTATTGCATTTTATGGCCAAAGAACTAGAATTCTGCCCGATTCCCATATTTTCGTGTGCTATAGCCCATGCCTTCCGAGTGGGTCCAGAACCCCGGACCCCGATCGCCTAAAATTATTCGGGCTATCAAATACGACCTAAGGAACCATAGTCACCGCCCAGCCATGGCTGTTCCTCGTTGTTTTGCATTTTACGGCAAAAAACTAGAATTTTGCCCGATTCACATATTTTCGTGTGCTATAGCCCATGCCTTCCGAGTGGGTCCGGGCCCCCGGACCCCGATCGCCTAAAATTATTCTGGGCCATCAAATACAACCTAAGGAACCATAGTCACCTCCCCGCCATGGCCGTTCCTCGTTGTTTTGCGTTTTACGGCCAAAAAACTAGAATTCTGCCTCATTCCCAAATATTCGTGTGCTATAGCCCACGCCTTCCGAGTGGGACCGGGCCCCCCGTACCCCAATTGCCTAAAAAAATTTTGAGCCAACAAATACGACCTAAGGAACCATAGTCACCGCCCCGCCATTGCTGTTTATCATTTTTTTGCATTTTACGGCCAAAAAACTAGAATTTCGCATGATTCCCTTATTTTTGTGTGCTATAGCCCATGCCTTTTGAGTGGGTCTGGGCCCCCGGACCCCGATCGCCTAAATTTATTCGGGGCCATCAAATACGACCTAAGGAACCATAGTCACCGCCCAGCCATGGCTGTTCCTCGTTGTTTTGCATTTTACGGCAAAAAACTAGAATTTTGCCCGATTCCCATATTTTCGTGTGCTATAGCCCATGCCTTCTGAGTGGGTCCGGGCCCCCGGACTCCGATCGCCTAAAATATTATGGGCCATCAAATATGACCTAAGGAACCATAGTCACCGCCCCGCCATGGCCGTTCCTCGTTGTTTTGCATTTTACGGCCAAAAAACTAGAATTTCGCCCGATTCCCATATTTTCGTGTGCGCCCATGCCTTCCGAGTGGGTCCGGGCCCTCGGACCCCGATCGCCTAAAATTATTCGGGGCCATCAAATACGACCTAAGGAACCATAGTCACCTCCCCGCCATGGCCGTTCCTCGTTGTTTTGCATTTTACGGCCAAAAAACTAGAATTCTGCCCGATTCCCATATTTTCGTGTGCTATAGCCCACGCCTTCCGAGTGGGTCCGGAACCCCGGACCCCGATCGCCTAAAATTATTCGGGCTATCAAATACGACCTAAGGAACCATAGTCACCGCCTAGCCATGGCTGTTCCTCGTTTTTTTGCATTTTACGGCAAAGAACTAGAATTTTGCCCGATTCCCATATTTTCGTGTGCTATAGCCCATGCCTTCCGAGTGGGTCCGGGCCCCCGGACCCCGATCGCCTAAAATTATTCGGGGCCATCAAATACGACCTAAGGAACCATAGTCACCACCCCGCCATGGCCTTTCCTCGTTGTTTTGCGTTTTACGGCCAAAAAACTAAAATTCCGCGTGATTCCCATATTTTCGTGTGCTATAGCCCACGCCTTCCGAGATGGTCTGGACCCCGATCGCCTAAAATTATTCTGGGCCATCAAATACGACCTAAGTAGTCATAGTCTCCTCCCCGCCGTGGCCGTTCCTCGTAATTTTGCATTTAACGGCCAAAAAACTAAAATTTCGCTTGATTCCCATATTTTCGTGAGCTATAGCCTTTGCCTTCCGAGTGGGTATGGGCCCCCGCACCCCGATCGCCTAAATTTATTTGGGGATGTCAAATACAATCTAAGGAACCGTAGTCACCGCCCCGCCATGGCTGTTCCTTGTTCTTTTGTATTTCACTGCCAAAAAACTAGAATTTCACCCGATTCCCATATATTCGTGTGCACGCCTTCCGAGTGTGACCGGCCCCCCCTTGCCCCGATCGCCTAAACTTTTTCCGAGCCATCGAATACGACCTAAGGAACCATAGTCACCGCCCCGCCGTGGCCGTTCCTCGTTCTTTTGCATTTTACGGCCAAAAAACTAGAATTTCGCCAGATTCCCATATTTTCGTGTGCGCCCATGCCTTCCGAGTGGGTCCGGGCCCTCAGACCCCGATCACCTAAAATTATTCGGGGCCATCCAATACGACCTAAGGAACCATAGTCACCTCCACGCCATGGCCGTTCCTCATTGTTTTGCATTTTACGGCCAAAAAACTAGAATTCTGCCCGATTCCCTTATTTTCGTGTGCTATAGCCCACGCCTTCCGAGTGGGTCCGGAACCCCGGACCCCGATCGCCTAAAATTATTCGGGCTATCAAATACGACCTAAGGAACCATAGTCAACGCCCAGCCATGGCTGTTCCTCGTTGTTTTGCATTTTACGGCAAAAAACTAGAATTTTGGCCGATTCCCATATTTTCGTGTGCTATAGCCCATGCCTTCCGAGTGGGTCCGGGCCCCTGGACCCCGATCGCCTAAAATTATTCTAGGCCATCAAATACGACCTAAGGAACCATAGTCACCGCCCAGCCGTGGCTATTCCTCGTTGTTTTCCATTTTACGGCAAAAAACTAGAATTTTGCCCAATTCCCATATTTTCGGGTGCACCCCGATCGCCTAAAATTATTCTGGGCCATCAAATACGACCTAAGGAACCATAGTCACCTCCCCGCCATGGCCGTTCCTCGTTGTTTTGCATTTTATGGCCAAAAAACTAGAATTCCGCGTGATTCCCAAATATTCGTGTGCTATAGCCCACGCCTTCCGAGTGGGACCGGGCCCCCCATACCCCAATTGCCTAACAAAATTTTAAGCCATCAAATACGACCTAAGGAACCATAGTCACCGCCCCGCCATTGCCGTTTATCGTTTTTTGCATTTTACGGCCAAAAAACTAGAATTTCGCATGATTCCCTTATTTTCGTGTGCTATAGCCCATGCCTTTTGAGTGGGTCCGGGCCCCCGGACCCCGATCGCCTAAATTTATTTGGGGCCATCAAATACGACCTAAGGAACCATAGTCACCACCCCGCCATGGCCGTTCCTCATTGTTTTGCATTTTACGGCAAAAAAACTAGAATTCAGCCTGATTCCCATATATTCGTGTGCTATAGCCCACGCCTTCCGAGTGGGACCGGACCCCCCGTACCCCGATCACCTAAACTTTTTCCGAGCCATCAAATACGACCTAAGGAACAATAGTCACCGCCCCACCGTGGCCGTTCCTCGTTGTTTTGCATTTTACGGCCAAAAAACTAGAATTTCGCTCGATTCCCATATTTTCGTGAGCTATAGCCCATGCCTTCCGAGTGGGTCCGGGACCCCGGACCCCGATCGCCTAAAATTATTCGGGGCCATCAAATACGACCTAAGGAACCATAGTCACTGCCCCGCCATGGCCTTTCCTCGTTGTTTTGCATTTTACGGCCAAAAAACTAAAATTTCGCGTGATTCCCATATTTTCTTGTGCTATAGCCCACGCCTTCCGAGAGGGTCCGGACCCCCGGACCCCGATCGCCTAAAATTATTCTGGGCCATCAAATACGACCTAAGTAACCTTAGTCTCCGCCCCGCCGTGGCCGTTCCTCGTTATTTTGCATTTTACGGCCAAAAAACTAGAATTTCGCTCGATTCCCATATTTTCGTGAGCTATAGCCTATGCCTTCCGAGTGGGTATGGGCCCCCGCACCCCGATCGCCTAAAATTATTTGGGGATGTCAAATACGACCTAAGGAACCATAGTCACCGCCCCGCCATGGCCGTTCCTCGTTCTTTTGTATTTTACTGCCAAACAATTAGAATTTCACCCGATTCCCATATATTCGTGTGCTATAGCCCACGCCTTCCGAGTGTGACCGGCCCCCCCGTACCCCGATCGCCTAAACTTTTTCCGAGCCATCGAATACGACCTAAGGAACCATAGTCACCGCCCCGCCGTGGCCGTTCCTCATTCTTTTGCATTATACGGCCAAAAAACTAGAATTTCGCCAGATTCCCATATTTTCGTGTGCGCCCATGCCTTCCGAGTGGGTCCTGGCCCTCAGACCCCGATCGCCTAAAATTATTCGGGGCCATCAAATACGACCTAAGGAACCATAGTCACCTCCCCGCCATGGCCGTTCCTCATTGTTTTGCATTTTACGGCCAAAAAACTAGAATTCTGCCCGATTCCCTTATTTTCGTGTGCTATAGCCCACGCCTTCCGAGTGGGTCCGGAACCCCGGACCCCGATCGCCTAAAATTATTCAGGGCCATCAAATACGACCTAAGGAACCATAGTAACCTCCCCGCCATGGCCGTTCCTCGTAATTTTGCATTTTACGGCCATAAAACTAGAATTCCGCCCGATTCCCATATATTTGTGTGCCATAGCCCACGCCTTCCGAGTGGGTCCGATCCCCCAGGAACCCGATCGCCTAAAATTATTCTGGGCCATCAAATACGACCTAAGGAACCATAGTCACCGCCCAGCCATGGCTGTTCCTCGTTGTTTTGCATTTTACGGCAAAAAACTAGAATTTTGCCCGATTCCCATATTTTCGTGTGCTATAGCCCATGCCTTCCGAGTGGGTCCGGGCCCCCGGACCCCGATCGCCTAAAATTATTCTGGGCCATCAAATACGACCTAAGGAACCATAGTCACCTCGCCGCCATGGCCGTTCCTCGTTGTTTTGCATTTTATGGCCAAAAACTAGTATTCCGCGTGATTTCCAAATATTCGTGTGCTATAGCCCACGCCTTCCGAGTGGGACCGGGCCCAGCGTACCCCAATTGCCTAAAAAAATTTTGAGCCATCAAATACGACCTAAGGAACCATAATCACCGCCCTGCCGTTGCCGTTTATCATTTGTTTGCATTTTACGGCCAAAAAACTAGTATTTCGCATGATTCCCTCATTTTCGTGTGCTATAGCCCATGCCTTTTGAGTGGGTCCGGGCCCTTGGACCCCGAACGCCTAAATTTATTCGGGGCCATCAAATACGACCTAAGGAACCATAGTCACCGCCCCGCCATGGCCGCTCCTCGTTGTTTTGCATTTTACGGCCAAAAAACTAGAATTTCGCTCGATTCCCATATTTTCGTGAGCTATAGCCCATGCCATCCGAGTGGGTCCGGGACCCCGTACCCCGATCGCCTAAAATTATTCCGGGCCATCGAATACGACCTAAGGAACCATAGTCACCGCCCCGCCATGGCCTTTCCTCGTTGTTTTGCGTTTTACGGCCAAAAAACTAAAATTCCGCGTGATTCCCATATTTTCGTGTGCTATAGCCCATGCCTTCCGAGAGGGTCCGGACCCCCGGACCCCGATCGCCTAAAATTATTCTGGGCCATCAAATACGACCTAAGTAACCATAGTCTCCGCCCCGCCAAGGCCGTTCCATGTAATTTTGCATTTTACGGCCAAAAAACTAGAATTTCGCTCGATTCCCATATTTTCGTGAGCTATAGCCTATGCCTTCTGAGTGGGTATGGGCCCCCGCACCCCGATCGCCTAAAATTATTCGGGGCCATTAAATATGACCTAAGGAACCATAGACATCGCCCCGCCATGGCCGTTCCTCGTTGTTTTGTGTTTTACTGCCAAAAAACTAGAATTCCGCCCGATTCCCATATTTTCGTGTGCTATAGCCCACGCCTTCCGAGTGGGTCCGAGACCCCGGACCCCGATCGCCGAAAATTATTCTGGGCCATCAAATACGACCTAAGGAACCATAGTCACCTCTCCGCCAAGGCCGTTCCTCGTTGTTTTGCATTTTACGGCCAAAAAACTAGAATTCCGCCCAATTCCCATATATTCGTGAGCTATAGCCCATGCCTTCCTAATGGGTTCCGGGCCTCCCGGACCCCGATCGCCTAAAATATTTCTGGGTTATCAAATACGACCTAAGGAACCATAGTCACCGCCCTGCCATGGCTGTTCCTTGTTGTTTTGCGCTTTACGGTCAAAAAACTTGAATTTCGCCCGATTCCCATATATTCGTGTGCCATAGCCAATGCCTTCCGAGTGGGTCCGGGGATCAAATATGACCTAAGGAACCATAGTCACTGCCCCATCATTGCCGTTCCTCGTTGTTTTGCATTTTACGGCCAAAAAACTAGAATTCCGCCTGATTCCCATATATTCGTGTGCTATAACCCACGCCTTCCTAGTGGGTTCCGGGCCCCCCGGACCCTGATCGCCTAAAATATGTTTGGGCTATCAAAAACGACCTAAGGAACAATAGTCACCGCCCCGCCATGGCCGTTCCTTATTGTTTTGTGTTTTACGGCCAAAAAACTAGAATTCCGCCCGATTCCCATATATTTGTGTGCCATAGCCAACGCCTTCAGAGTGGGTCTGGTCCCCCCGGACCCCGATCGCCTAAAATTATTCTGAGCCATCAAGTACGACCTAAGGAACCATAGTCACCACGCAGCCGTGGCCGTTCCTCGTGGTTTTGCATTTTACGGCTAAAAATCTAGAATTTCGCCCGATTCCCTTATTTTCGTGTGCTATAGCCCATGCCTTTTGAGTGGGTCCGGGCACCCGGACCCCGATCGCCTAAATTTATTCGGGGACATCAAATACAACCTAAGGAACCATAGTCACCGCCCCGCCATGGCCGTTCCTCATTGTTTTGCGTTTTACGGCAAAAAAACTAGAATTCCGCCCGATTCCCATATATTCGTGTGCTATAGCCCACGCCTTCCGAGTGGAGTGGGACCGGCCCCCCCGAACCCCGATCGCCTAAACTTTTTCCGAGCCATCAAATACGACCTAAGGAACAATAGTCACCTCCCCGCCGTGGCCGTTCCTCGTTATTTTGCGATTTACGGTCAAAAAACTAAAATTCCGCCCGATTCCCAAAGATTCATGTGCTATAGCCCACGCCTTCCTAGTGGGTTACGGGCCTCCCAGACCTCGATCGCCTAAAATATTTCTGGGTTATCAAATACAATATAAGGAACCATAGTCACCACCCCGCCATGGCCATTCCTCGTTGTTTTGAGTTTTACGGCCAAAAAACTAGAATTCCGCCAGATTCCCATATATTCGTGTGCTATAGCCCACGCCTTCCTAATGGGTTCCGGGCCTCCCAGACCCCGATCGCCTAAAATATTTTCGGGTTATCAAATACGACCTAAGGAACCATAGTCACCACCCCGCCATGGCCGTTCCTTGTTGTTTTGCGTTTTACGGCCAAAAAACTTGAATTCCGCCCGATTCCCATATATTCCTGTGCCATAGCCCATGCCTTCCGAGTGGGTCTAGGCCCCCGGACCCCGATCGCCTAAAATTATTCGAGGCCATCAAATACGACCTAAGGAACCATAGTCACCTCGCCGCCATGGCCGTTCCTCGTTGTTTTGCGTTTTATGATTAAAAAACTAGAATTCCGCCCGATTCCCATATTTTCGTGTGCTATAGCCCACGCCTTCCTAGTGGGTTACGGGCCTCCCGGACCCCGATCGCCTAAAATATTTTCGGGTTATCAAATACAACATAAGGAACCATAGTCACCACCCCGCCATGGCCATTCCTCGTTGTTTTGAGTTTTACGGCCAAAAAACTAGAATTCCGCCAGATTCCCATATATTCGTGTGCTATAGCCCACGCCTTCCTAATGGGTTCCGGGCCTCCCAGACCCCGATCGCCTAAAATATTTTCGGGTTATCAAATACGACCAAAGGAACCATAGTCACCGCCCAGCCGTGGTCGTTCGTCGTTGTTTTGCATTTTACGGCAAAAAACTAGAATTTCGCCCGATTCCCATATTTTCGTGTGCTATAGCCCATGCCTTCCGAGTGGGTCCAGGCCCCCGGACCCCGATCGCCTAAAATTATTCGGGGCCATCAAATACGACCTAAGGAACCATAGTCACCTCCCCGCCATGGCCGTTCCTCGTTGTTTTGCGTTTTACGGTCAAAAAACTAGAATTCCGCCCGATTCCCATATTTTCGTGTGCTATAGCCCACGCCTTCCGAGTGGGTCCGGGACCCCGGACCTCGATCGCCTAAAATTATTCTGGGACATCAAATATGACCTAAGGAACCATAGTCACCTCCCCGCCATGGCCGTTCCTCGTTGTTTTGCGTTTTACGGTCAAAAAACTAGAATTGCGCCCGATTCCCATATATTCTTGTGCTATAGCCCACGCCTTCCTTGTTGGTTCCGGGCCTCCCGGACCCCGATCGCCTAAAATATTTCTGGGTTATCAAATACGACCTAAGGAACCATAGTCACCGCCCCGCCATGGCTGTTCCTCGTGGTTTTGCGTTTTACGCCAAAAAAACTAGAATTCCCCCCGATTCCCATATATTCGTGTGCCATAGCCCATGCCTTCCGAGTGGGTCCGGGGATCAAATATGACCTAAGGAACCATAGTCACCGCCCCTCCATGGCCGTTCCTCGTTGTTTTGCATTTTACGGCCAAAAAACTAGAATTCCGCCAGATTCCCATATATTTGTGTGCCATAACCAACGTCTTCCGAGTGGTTCCGGTCCCCCCGGACCCCGATCGCCTAAAATTATTCCGAGCCATAAAATACGACAAAAGGAACCATAGTCACCGCCTAGCCGTGGCCGTTCCTCGTTGTTTTGCATTTTACGGCAAACAACTAGAATTTCGCCCGATTCCCATATTTTCGTGTGCTATAGCCCATGCCTTCCGAGTGGGTCCAGGCCCCCGTACCCCGATCGCCTAAAATTATTCGGGGCCATTAAATACGACCTAAGGAACCATAGTCACCTCCCCTCCATGGCCATTCCTCGTTGTTTTGCATTTTACGGTCAAAAAACTAGAATTCTGCCTAATTCCCATATTTTCGTGTGCTATACCCACGCCTTCCGAGTGGGTCCGGGACCCCAGACCCCGATCGCCTAAAATTATTCTAGGACATCAAATATGACCTAAGGAACCATAGTCACCTCCCCGCCATGGCCGTTCCTCGTTATTTTGCGTTTTACGGCCAAAGAACTAGAATTCCGCCCGATTCCCATATAGTCGTGTGCTATAGCCCACGCCTTCCTAGTTGGTTCCGGGCCTCCCGGACCCCGATCGCCTAAAATATTTTAGGGTTATCAAATACGACCTAAGGAACCATAGTCACCGCCCTGCCATGACCGTTCCTCATTGTTTTGCTTTTTATGACCAAAAATCTAGAATTTCGCCCGATTCCCATATATTCTTGTGCCATAGCCCATGCCTTCCGAGTGGGTCCGGGGATCAAATATGACCTAAGGAACCATAGTCACCGCCCCTCCATGGCCGTTCCTCGTTGTTTTGCGTTTTACGGCCAAAAAACTAGAATTCCGCCAGATTCCCATATATTTATGTGCCATAGCCAATGCCTTCCGAGTGGTTCCGGTCCACCCGGACCCCGATCGCCTAAAATTATTCCAAGCCATCAAATAGGACCTAAGGAACCATAGTCACCGCCTCGCCATGGCCGTTCCTCGTTGTTTTGTGTTTTACGGCCAAAAAACTAGAATTCCGCCCGATTCCCATATATTCGTGTGCCATAGCCCATGCCTTCCGAGTGGGCCCAGCGTACCCCAATTGCCTAAAAATATTTTGAGCCATCAAATACGACCTAAGGAACCATAGTCACCACCCCGCCGTTGCCGTTTATCATTTGTTTGCATTTTACGGCCAAAAAACTAGAATTTCGCATGCTTCCCTCATTTTCGTGTGCTATAGCCCATGCCTTTTGAGTGGGTCCGGGCCCCCGGACCCCGATCGCCTAAATTTATTCGGGGCCATCAAATACGACCTAAGGAACCATAGTCACCGCCCCGCCATGGCCGCTCCTCGTTGTTTTGCATTTCACGGCAAAAAAACTAGAATTCTGCCCGATTCCCATATATTCGTGTGCTATAGCCCACGCCTTCCGAGTGGGACCGGGCCCCCCGTACCCCGATCGTCTAAACTTTTTCCGAGCCATCAAATACGACCTAAGGAACAATGGTCACCGCCCCGCCGTGGCCGTTCCTCATTGTCTTTCATTTTACGGCCAAAAAACTAGAATTTCGCTCGATTCCCATATTTTCGTGAGCTATAGCCCATGCCTTCCGAGTGGGTCCGGGACCCCGTACCCCGATTGCCTAAAATTATTCCGGGCCATCAAATACGACCTAAGGAACCATAGTCACCGCCCCGCCATGGCCTTTCCTTGTTGTTTTGCGTTTTACGGCCAAAAAACTAAAATTCCGCGTAATTCCCATATTTTCGTGTGCTATAGCCCACGCCTTCCGAGAGGGTCCGGACCCCCGGACCCCGATCGCCTAAAATTTTTCTGGGCCATCAGATACGACCTAAGTAACCATAGTCTCCGCCCCGCCGAGGCCGTTCCACGTAATTTTGCATTTTACGGCCAAAAAACTAGAATTTCGCTCGATTCCCATATTTTCGTGAGCTGTAGCCTATGCCTTCCAAGTGGGTATGGGCCCCCGCACCCCGATCGCCTAAAATTATTCGGGGCCATTAAATATGACCTAAGGAACCATAGTCATCACCCTGCCATGGCCGTTCCTCGTTGTTTTGTGTTTTACTGCCAAAAAACTAGAATTCCGCCCGATTCCCATATTTTCATGTGCTATAGCCCACGCCTTCCGAGTGGGTCCGAGACCCCGGACCCCGATCGCCGAAAATTATTCTGGGCCATCAAATACGACCTAAGGAACCATAGTCACCTCCCCGCCAAGGCCGTTCCTCGTTGTTTTGCATTTTACGGCCAAAAAACTAGAATTCCGCCCAATTCCCATATATTCGTGTGCTATAGCCCACGCCTTCCTAATGGGTTCCGGGCCTCCCGGACCCCGATCGCCTAAAATATTTCTGGGTTATCAAATACGACCTAAGGAACCATAGTCACCGCCCTGCCATGGCTGTTCCTTGTTGTTTTGCGATTTACGGCCAAAAAACTTGAATTTCGCCCGATTCCCATATATTCGTGTGCCATAGCCAATGCCTTCCGAGTGGGTCCGGGGATCAAATACGACCTAAGGAACCATAGTCACTGCCTCATCATTGCCGTTCCTCGTTGTTTTGCATTTTACGGCCAAAAAACTAGAATTTTGCCTGATTCCCATATATTCGTGTGCTATAACCCACGCCTTCCTAGTGGGTTCCAGGCCCCCCGGACCCCGATTGCCTAAAATATGTCTGGGCTATCAAATACTACCTACGATACCATAGTCAATGCCCCGCCATGGCCGTTCCTCGTTGTTTTGCGTTTCACAGCCAAAATACTGGAATTTCGCCCGATTCTCATATATTTGTGTGCCATAGCCAACGCCTTCAGAGTGGGTCTGGTCCCCCCGGACCCCGATCGCCTAAAATTATTCTAAGCCATCAAGTACGACCTAAGGAACCATAGTCACCGCGCAGCCGTGGCCGTTCCTCGTGGTTTTGCATTTTACGGCCAAAAAACTAGAATTTCGCCCGATTCCCTTATTTTCGTGTGCTATAGCCCATGCCATTTGAGTGGGTCCGGGCACCCGGACCCCGATCGCCTAAATTTATTTGGGGACATCAAATACAACCTAAGGAACCATAGTCACCGCCCCGCCATGGCCGTTCCTCATTGTTTTGCGTTTTAAGGCAAACACACTAGAATTCTGCCAGATTCCCATATATTCGTGTGCTATAGCCCACGCCTTCCGAGTGGGACCGGCCCCCCGAACCCCGATCGCCTAAACTTTTTTCGAGCCATCAAATACGACCTAAGGAACCATAGTCACCTCCCCGCCGTGGCCGTTCCTCGTTATTTTGCAATTTACGGTCAAAAAACTAAAATTCCGCCCGATTCCCAAAGATTCATGTGCTATAGTCCACGCCTTCCTAGTGGGTTACGGGCCTCCCGGACCCCGATCGCCTAAAATATTTCCGGGTTATCAAATACAACATAAGGAACCATAGTCACCACCCCGCCATGGCCATTCCTCGATTTTTTGCGTTTTACGGCCAAAAAACTAGAATTCTGCCTGATTCCCATATATTCGTGTGTTATAGCCCATGCCTTCCTAATGGGTTCCGGGCCTCCCAGACCCCGATAGCCTTAAATATTTTTGGGTTATCAATTACGACCTAAGGAACCATAGTCACCGCCCCGCCATGGCCGTTCCTTGTTGTTTTGCGTTTTACGGCCAAAAAACTTGAATTCCGCCCGATTCCCATATATTCCTGTGCCATAGCCCATGCCTTCCGAGTGGGTCCAGGGATCAAATACGACCTAAGGAACCATAGACACCGCCCCACCATGGCCGTTCCTCGCTGTTTTGCATTTTACGGCCAAAAAACTAGTATTCCGCCCGATTCCCATATATTCGTGTGCTATAACCCACGCCTTCCTAGTGGGTTCCGGGCCCCCCGGACCCTGATCGCCTAAAATATGTCTGGGCTTTCAAACACGACCTAAGGAACAATAGTCCCTGCCCCGCCATGGCCGTTCCTCGTTGTGTTGTGTTTTACGGCCAAAAAACTAGAATTCCGCCCGATTCCCATATATTTGTGTGCCATAGCCAACGCCCTCCAAGTGGGTCCAGTCTCCCCGGACCCCGATCGCCTAAAATTATTCCGAGCCATCAAATACGACCAAAGGAACCATAGTCACTGCCCAACCGTGGTCGTTCCTCGTTGTTTTGCATTTTACGGCAAAAAACTAGAATTTCGCCCGATTCCAATATTTTCGTGTGCTAGAGCCCATGCCTTCCGAGTGGGTCCAAGCCCCCGGACCCTGATCTCCTAAAATTATTCGGGGCCATCAAATATGACCTAAGGAACCATAGTCACCTCCCCACCATGGTCGTTCCTCGTTGTTTTGCGTTTTACGATCAAAAAACTAGAATTCCGCCCGATTCCCATATTTTCGTGTGCTATAGCCCACGCCTTCCGAGTGGGTCCAGGACCCCGGACCCTGATCGCCTAAAATTTTTTTGGGACATCAAATATGACCTAAGGAACCATAGTCACCTCCCCGCCATGGCCGTTCCTCGTTATTTTGCGTTTTACGGCCAAAAAACTAGAATTGCGCCCGATTCCCATATATTCGTGTGCTATAGCCCACGCCTTCCTTGTTGGTTTCGGGCCTCCCAGACCCCGATCGCCTAAAATATTTCCGGGTTATCAAATACGACTTAAGGAACCATAGTCACCACCCCGCCATGGCTGTTCCTCGTGGTTTTGCATTTTACGCCAAAAAAACTAGAATTCCACCTGATTCCCATATATTCGTGTGCCATAGCCCATGCCTTCCGAGTGGGTCCGGGGATCAAATATGACCTAAGGAACCATAGTCACCGCCCCTCCATGGCCGTTCCTCGTTGTTTTGCATTTTACGGCCAAAAAACTAGAATTCCGCCAGATTCCCATATATTTGTGTGCCATAACCAACGTCTTCCGAGTGGTTCCGGTCCCCCCGGACCCCGATCGCCTAAAATTATTCCGAGCCATAAAATACGACAAAAGGAACCATAGTCACCGCCTAGCCGTGGCCGTTCCTCGTTGTTTTGCATTTTACGGCAAACAACTAGAATTTCGCCCGATTCCCATATTTTCGTGTGCTAGAGCCCATGCCTTCCGAGTGGGTCCAAGCCCCCGGACCCTGATCTCCTAAAATTATTCGGGGCCATCAAATATGACCTAAGGAACCATAGTCACCTCCCCTCGATGGCCATTCCTCGTTGTTTTGCATTTTACGGTCAAAAAACTAGAATTCCGCTTGATTCCAATATTTTCGTGTGCTATACCCACGCCTTCCGAGTGGGTCCGGGACCCCGGACCCCGATCGCCTAAAATTATTCCGGGACATCAAATATGACCTAAGGAACCATAGTCACCTCCCCGCCATGGCCGTTCCTCGTTATTTTGCGTTTTACGGCCAAAAAACTAGAATTCCGCCCGATTCCCATATATTCGTGTGCTATAGCCCACGCCTTCCTTGTTGGTCCGGGCCTCCCGGACCCCGATCGCCAAAAATATTTCCGGGTTATCAAATACGACCTAAGGAACCATAGTCACCGCCCCGCCATGGCTGTTCCTCGTGGTTTTGCGTTTTACGCTAAAAAAACTAGAATTCCGCCCGATTCCCATATATTCGTGTGCCATAGCCCATGCCTTCCGAGTGGGTCCGGGGATCAAATACGACCTAAGGAACCATAGTCACCGCCCCTCCATGGTCGTTCCTCGTTGTTTTGCATTTTACGGCCAAAAAACTAGAATTCCGCCAGATTCCCATATATTTATGTGCCATAGCCAATGCCTTCCGAGTGGGTCCGGGCCCTCCGGACACCGATCGCCTAAAATATTTCTAGACAATCAAATACGACCTAAGGAACCATAGTACCCGCCTGCCATGACCGTTCCTCGTTGTTTTGCATTTTACGACAAAAAAACTAGAATTTTGCCTGATTCCCATATTTTCATGTGCTATAGCCCATGCCTTATGAGTGGGTCTGAGCCCCTTGACCCCGATTAACTAACATTTTTTCAGGCTATGAAATTTGATCTAAGGAATCATAGTCACCTCCCCTCCATGGCCGTTCCTCGTTCTTTTGCGTTTTACGGCCATATTTTCGTGAGATATAGCCAACGCCTTCCAAGTGGGTCAGAGCACCCGGACCCTGATTGCCTAAAATATTTTCGGGCCATCAACTACGACCATATATTCGTGTGCTATAGCCCACGCCTTCTGAGTGGGTACGGGATCCCGGACCCCGATCGCCTAAAATTATTTTGGGCCATCAAATACGACCTAAGGAACCATAGTTACCACCCCACCATGGCCGTTCCTCGTTGTTTTGTATTTTACGGCCAAAAACGAGAATTTCGCCCGATTTCCCATATTTTCGTGAGATATAGCCCACGCCTTCCAAGTGGGTCAGGGCCCCCGGACCCTGATCGCCTAAAATATTTTCGGGCCATCAACTACGACCTAAGGAACAGTAGTCACCACCCCGCCATAACCGTTCCTCATTTTTTTCCTTTTTACGTCCAAAAAACTAGAATTTCGTGCGATTGCCATATTTTAGTGAGCTGTAGCCCATGCCTTCCGAGTGCGTCCGGGCCCCCCGGATCCCAATCACCTAAAATTTATTTGGGCCATCAAATACGACCTAAGGAACCATAGTCACTGCCCCGCCATGACCGTTCCTCGTTGTTTTGCTTTTTACGACCAAAAAAGTAGAATTCCGCCCGATTCCCATATTTTTATGTGCAGAGCCCACGCCTTCCGAGTGGGCCCGGGTACCCCAAAACCGGATTGCCTAACATTTTTCCAGGCCATCTAATACGACCTATGGAACCATAGTCACCGCCCCTCCATGGCCGTTCCTCGTTGTTTTGCGTTTTACGGCCAAAAAACTAGAATTCTGCCCGATTCCCATATATTCGAGTGTTGTAGCCCACGCCTTCCGAGTGGGATCGGGACCCCCGGACCCCGATCGCCTAAACTTTTTCCGAGCCATCAAATATGACCTAAGGAACCATAGTCACCACCCCGCCGTGGTCGTTCCTCGTTGTTTTGCAATTTACGGCAAGAAAACTAGAATTTCGCCTGATTCCCATATTTTCATGTGCTGTAGCCCCTGCCTTCGAGTGGGTCCCAGCCTCCGGACCCCGATCGCCTAAAATTCTTTAGGGCCATCAAATATGACCTAAGGAATCATAGTCACCGCCCCACCATGGCTGTTCCTCGTTCTTTTGCCTTTTACGGCCAAAAAACTAGAATTCCGCCCGATTCCCATATATTCATGTGCTATAGCCCACGCCTTCTGAGTGGGAACGGGATCCCGGACCCCGATCGCCTAAAATTATTTTGGGCCATCAAATACGACCTAAGGAACCATAGTTACCGCCCCACCATGGCCGTTCCTCATTGTTTTGCGTTTTACGGCCAAAAAACGAGAATTCCACCCGATTCCCATATTTTCGTGTGCTAAGCCCACGCCTTCCGAGTGGGTCAGGGCCCCCCGGACCCCGATCGCCTAAAATTTATTTGGGCCATCAAATACGTCCTAAGGAACCATAGTCACCGCCCCGCCATGACCGTTCCTCATTGTTTTGCTTTTTACGACCAAAAAACTAGAATTCCTCCCGATTCCCATATTTTCGGGTGCTCTAGCCCACGCCTTTCGAGTGGGCCCGGGTCCCCCGAAACCGGATTGCCTAATATTTTTCTAGGCCATCAAATATGACCTAAGGAGACATAGACACCGCCCCTCCATGGCCGTTCCTCGTTGTTTTGCGTTTTACGGCCAAAAAACTAGAATTCCGCCTGATTCCCATATATTCGTGTGCTATAGCCCACGCCTTCCGAGTGGGTCCGGGATCCCGGACCCCGATCGCCTAAAATTGTTTTGGGCCATCAAATACGACCTAAGGAAGCATAGTCACCGCCCACCATGGCTATTCCTCGTTATTTTCGTGTGCTAAGCCCACGCCTTCCGAGTGGGTCCAGGCCCCCCCGAACCTCGATCGCCTAAAATTTATTTGGGCCATCAAATACGTCCTAAGGAACCATAGTCACTGCCCCGCCATGACCGTTCCTCGTTGTTTTGCTTTTTACAACCAAAAAACTAGAATTCCTCCCGATTCCCATATTTTCGTGTGCTCTAGCCCACGCCTTTTGAGTGGGCCCGGGTCCCCCGAAACCGGATTGCCTAACATTTTTCTAGGCCATCAAATACGACCTAAGGAATCATAGTCACCGCCCCGCCATGGCCGTTCCTCGTTGTTTTGCGTTTTACGGCCAAAAAACTAGAATACCGCCGGATTCCCAGATATTCGTGTGCTATATATAGCCCACGCCTTCCTAATGGGTCCGGGCCCTACGGACCCCGATCGCCTAAAATTTTTCTAGGCTATCAAATTCGACCTAAGGAACCATAGTCGCCGCCCTGCCATGACCGTTCCTCGTTGTTTTGCTATTTACGACCCAACAACTAGAATTTTGCCCGATTCCCATATTTTCGTGTGCTATAGCCCATGCCTTCCGAGTGGGTCCGAGCCCCCCGACCCCGATTGCCTAACATTTTTCCAGGCTATCAAATTTGACCTAAGGAAACATAGTCACCGCTCCGCCATGGCCGTTCCTCATTATTTTGCGTTTTACGGCCAAAAAACTAGAATTCCGCCTGATTCCCATATATTCGTGTGTTATAGCCCATGCCTTCCTAGTGGGTTCTGGCCCCCCTGGACCCCGATCGCCTAAAATATTTCCGGGCTATCAAATACGACCTAAGGAACCATAGTCACTGCCCCTCCATGACCGTTCCTCGTTTTTTGCATTTTACGGTCAAAAAAGTAGAATTGCGCCCAATTCCCATATATTCGCCACGCCTTCCGAGTGGGTCCGTGTCACCCGGACCCCGATCGCCTAAAATTAATCCGAGCAATCAAATACGACCTAAGGAACCATAGTCACCGCCCAGCCGTGGCCGTTCCTCGTTGTTTTGCATTTACGGCAAAAAAACTAGAATTTCGCCCGATTTCCATATTTCCGTGTTCTATAGCCCATGCCTTTCGAGTGGGTCCGAGCCCCCGGACCCCGATTGCCTAACATTTTTCTAGGCTATCAAATATGACCTAAGGAACCATAGTCAACCCCCCGCCATGGCCGTTCCTCGTTCTTTTGCATTTTACGGCCAAAAAACTAGAATACTGCCCGATTCCCATATATTCGTGTGTTGTAGCCCACGCCTTCCTAGTGGGTTCCGGGCCCCCGGACCGCGGTCGCCTAAAATATTTCCGGGCTATCAAATACGACCTAAGGAACCATAGTCACCGCCCCTCCATGACCGTTCCTCATTTTTTGCATTTTACGGCCAAAAAACTAGAATTCCGCTCGATTCCTATATATTCGTGTGCTATATATAGCCCACGCCTTCCGAGTGAGTTCGGGCCACCAGGACCCCGATCGACTAAAATTATTCCGGGCAATCAAATACGACCTAAGGAACAATAGTCACCGCCCAGCCGGGGCCGTTCCTCGTTGTTTTGCATTTACGGCAAATAAACTAGAATTCCGCCCGATTCCCATATTTTTGTGTGCTAAGCCCACGACTTCCGAGGACCGCCCGGACCTAGATCACCTAAAATTTATTTGGGCCAACAAATACGTCCTAAGGAACCATAGTCATCGCCCCGCCATGACCGTTCCTCGTTGTTTTGCTTTTTACGACCAAAAAATTAGAATTCCGCCCGATACCCATATTTTCGTGTGCTCTAGCCCAAGCCTTCCGAGTGGGCCCGGGTCACCCAAAACCGGATTGCCTAACACTTTTCCAGGATATCAAATACGACCTAAGAACCATAGTCACCGCCCCGCCATGGCCGTTCCTCATTGTTTTGCATTTTACGGCCAAACAACTATAATTCCGCCCGATTCCCATATATTCGTGTCCTATATATAGCCCACGCCTTCCTAGTGGGTCCGGGCCCTCCGGACCCCGATCACCTAAAATGTTTCTGGGCTATCAAATACGACATAAGAAACCATAGTCACCACCCTGCCATGACCGTTCCTCATTGTTTAGTTTTTTACGACCAAAAAACTAGAATTTTGACCGATTCCCATATTTTCGTGTGCTATAGCCCATGCCTTCCGAGTGGGTCCGAGCCCCCGAACCCTGATTGCCTAACATTTTCCCAGGCTATCAAATACGACCTAAAGAACCATAGTCAGCGCCCTGCCATGGCCATTCCTCGTTGTTTTGCATTTTACGGCCAAAAAACTAGAATTCCGCCCGATTCCCATATATTCGTGTGCTATATATAGCCCACGCCTTCCTAGTGGGTCCGGGCCCTCCGGACCCCGATCGCCTAAAATTTTTCTGGACTATCAAATACGACCTAACGAACCATAGTCACCGCCTTGCCATGACCGTTCCTCGTTGTTTTGCTTTTTACGACCAAAAAACTAGAATTTTGCGTGATTCCCAAATTTTCGTGTGCTATAGCCCATGCCTTCTGAGTGGGTCCGAGCCCCCGGACCCCGAATACCTAACATTTTTCCAGGCTATCAAATTTGATCTAAGGAAACATAGTCTCCGCCCCGCCATGGCCGTTCCTCGTTGTTTTGCGTTTTACGGCCAAAAAACTATAATTTCGCCCGATTCCCATATATTCGTGTGCTATAGCCCATGCCTTCCTAGTGGGTTCTGGGCCCCCCAGACCCCGATCGCCTAAAATATTTTCGGGCTATCAAATACGACCTAAGGAACCATAGTCACCGCCCCTCCATGACCGTTCCTCGTTTTTTGCATTTTACGGCAAAAAAACTAGAATTTCGCCCAATTCCCATATATTCGTGTGCAGCCCACGCCTTCTGACCCGGACCCCGATCGCCTAAAATTATTCCGAGTAATCAAATACGACCTAAGGAACCATAGTCACTGCCCAGCCGTGGCTGTTCCTCGTTGTTTTGCATTTACGGCAAAAAAACTAGAATTTCGCCCGAATCCCATATATTCGTGTGCTAGCCCACGCCTTCCGAGTGGGTCCGGGATCCCGGACCCCGATCGCCTAAAATTATTTTGGGCCATCAAATACGATCTAAGGAACCATAGTCACCGCCCAACCATGGCTGTTCCTCGTTGTTTTGCGTTTTACGGCCAAAAAACTAGAATTCCGCCCGATTCCCATATTTTCTTGTGCTAAGCCCACGCCTTCCGAGTGGGTCCGGGCCCCCCGAACCCCGATCGCCTAAAATTTATTTGGGCCATCAAATACGTCCTAAGGAACCATAGTCACTACCCCGCCATGACCGTTCCTCGTTGTTTTACTTTTTACGACCAAAAAACTAGAATTCCTCCCGATTCCCATATTTTTGTGTGCTCTAGCCCACGCCTTTTGAGTGGGCCCGAGTCCTCCGAAACCGGATTGCCTAACATTTTTCTAGGCCATCAAATACGACCTAAGGAATCATAGTCACCGCCCCGCCATGGCCGTTCCTCGTTGTTTTGCATTTTACGGCCAAAAAACTAGAATTCTGCCCGATTCCCAAATATTCGTGTGCTATATATAGCCCACGCCTTCCTAATGGGTCTGGGATCTACGGACTCCGATCACCTTAAATGTTTCTAGGCTATCAAATTCGACCTAAGGAACCATAGTCGCCGCCCTGCCATGACCGTTCCTCTTTGTTTTGCTTTTTACGACCAAAAAACTAGAATTTTGCCCGATTCCCATATTTTCGTGTGCTATAGCCCACGCCTTCCGAGTGGGTCCGTGTCACCCGGACCCCGATCGCCTAAAATTAATACGAGCAATCAAATACAACCTAAGGAACCATAGTCACCGCCCAGCCGTGGACGTTCCTCGTTGTTTTGCATTTACGGCAAAAAAATTAGAATTTCGCCCGATTCTCATATTTTCATGTTCTATAGCCCATGCCTTCCGAGTGGGTCCGAGCCCCCGGACCCCGATTGCCTAACATTTTTCCAGGCTATCAAATACGACCTAAGGAACCATAGTCACCGCCTCGCATGGCCGTTCCTCGTTCTTTTGCATTTTACGGCCAAAAAACTAGAATTTCGCCCGATTCCCATATATTCGTGTGCTGTAGCCCACGCCTTCCTAGTGGGTTCCGGGCCCCCCGGACCCCGGTCGCCTAAAATATTTCCGGGCTATCAAATACGACCGAAGGAACCATAGTCACCGCCCCTCCATGACCGTTCCTCATTTTTTGCATTTTACGGCGAAAAAACTAGAATTCCGCTCGATTCCCATATATTCGTGTGCTATATATAGCCCACGCCTTCCGAGTGGGTCCGGGCCACCAGGACCCTGATCGCCTAAAATTATTCCGGGCAATCAAATACGACCTAAGGAACAATAGTCACCGCCCAGCAGTGGCCGTTCCACGTTGTTTTGCATTTACGGCAAATAAACTAGAATTTCACCGGATTCCCATATTTTTGTGTGCTATAGCCCCTGTCTTCCGAGTGGGTCCGAGCCCCCAGAACCCGACCGCCTAAAATTATTCGGGGCCATCAAATACGACCTAAGGAATCATAGTCACCGCTCCACCATTGCCGTTCCTCGTTCTTTTGCATTTTACGGCCAAAAAAGTAGAATTCCGCCCGATTCCCATATATTCGTGTGCTATATACAGTCCACGCCTTCCGAGTGGGTCCGAGCCCCCTGACCCTGATCGCCTAAAATTATTTTGGGCCATCAAATACGACCTAAGGAACCATAGTCACTGCCCCACCATGGCCGTTCCTCGTTGTTTTGTGTTTTACGGCCAAAAAACTAGAATTCCGCCCGATTCCCATATTTTCATGTGCTAAGCCCACGCCTTCTGAGTGGGTCCGGGCGCCTCAGACCCCGATCGCCTAAAATTTATTTCGGCCATCAAATACGTCCTAAGGAACCATAGTCACCGCCCCGCTATGATCGTTCCTCGTTGTTTTGTTTTTTACGACCAAAAAACTAGAATTCCGCCTGATTCCCATATTTTCGTGCGCTCTATCCCACGCCTACCGAGTGGGCCCGGGCCCCCCGTACCCCGATCTCCTAAACTTTTACCGTGCCATCAAATACGACCTAAGGAACCATAGTCACCGCCCCGCCATGGCCGTTCCTCGTTGTTTTGCATTTTACGGCCAAAAAATTATAATTCCGCCCGATTCCCATATATTCGTGTGCTATATATAGCCCACGCCTTCCTAGTGGGTCCGGGCCCCCCGGACCCCGATCGCCTAAAATTTTTTTGGGCTATCAACTACGACCTAAGGAACCATAGTCATCGCCCTGCCATGACCGTTCCTCGTTGTTTTGCTTTTTACGACCAAAAAACTAGAATTCTGCCCGATTTCCATATTTTCGTGTGCTATAGCCCATGCCTTCCGAGTGGGTCCGAGCCCTCGGACCTTGATTGCCTAATATTTTTCCAGGCTATTTAATACGACCTAAGGAATCATAGTCACTGCCCCGCCATGGCCGTTCCTCGTTGTTTTGCGTTTTACGGTAAAAAAACTAGAATTTCGCCTGATTCCCAAATATTCGTGTGCTCTAGCCCAAGCCTTCCGAGTGAGTCCGGGCCCCCTGGACCCCGATCACCTAAAATATATTTGGGCCAACAAATACGTCCTAAGGAACCATAGTCACCGCCTCGCCATGATCGTTCCTCGTTGTTTTATTTTTTACGACCAAAAAACTAGAATTCCGCCGGATTCCCATATTTTCGTGTGCTCTAGCCCAAGCCTTCCGAGTGAGCCCGGGTCACCCGAAACCGGATTGCCTAACACTTTTCCAGGCCATCAAATACGACCTAAGGAACCATAGTCACCGCCCCGCCATGGCCGTTCCTCGTTGTTTTGCATTTTACGGCCAAAAAATTATAATTCCGCCCGATTCCCATATATTCGTGTGCTATATATAGCCCACGCCTTCCTAGTGGGTCCGGGTCCCCCGGACCCCGATCGCCTAAAATTTTTTTGGGCTATCAACTACGACCTAAGGAACCATAGTCATCGCCCTGCCATGACCGTTCCTCGTTGTTTTGCTTTTTACGACCAAAAAACTAGAATTCTGCCCGATTTCCATATTTTCGTGTGCTATAGCCCATGCCTTCCGAGTGGGTCCGAGCCCTCGGACCTTGATTGCCTAATATTTTTCCAGGCTATTTAATACGACCTAATGAATCATAGTCACTGCCCCGCCATGGCCGTTCCTCGTTGTTTTGCGTTTTACGGTAAAAAAACTAGAATTTCGCCTGATTCCCAAATATTCGTGTGCTCTAGCCCAAGCCTTCCGAGTGAGTCCGGGCCCCCTGGACCCCGATCACCTAAAATATATTTGGGCCAACAAATACGTCCTGAGGAACCATAGTCACCGCCTCGCCATTATCGTTCCTCGTTGTTTTGTTTTTTACGACCAAAAAACTAGAATTCCGCCGGATTCCCATATTTTCGTGTGCTCTAGCCCAAGCCTTCCGAGTGAGCCCGGGTCACCCGAAACCGGATTGCCTAACACTTTTCCAGGCCATCAAATACGACCAAAGGAACCATAGTCACCGCCCTGCCATGGCCCTTCCTCGTTGTTTTGCGTTTTACAGCCAAAAAACTATAATTCCGCCCGATTCCCATATATTCGTGTGCTATATATAGCCCACGCCTTCCTAGTGGGTTCTGAGGCCCCCGGACCCCGATCGCCTAAAATATTTCCGGGCTATCAAATACGTCCTAGGGAACCAGTCACCGCCCATCCATGGCCGTTCCTCGGTTTTTTGCGTTTTACGGCCAAAAAACTAAAATTCCGCCCGATTCCCATATTTTCGTGTGCTAAGCCCACGACTTCCGAGTGGGTCCGGGCCCCCCGGACCCCCCGGACCCCGATCACCTAAAATTTATTTGGGCCAACAAATACATCCTAAGGAACCATAGTCATCGCCCCGCCATGACCGTTCCTCGTTGTTTTGCTTTTTACGACCAAAAAACTAGAATTCTGCCCGATTCCCATATTTTCGTGTGCTCTAGCCCAAGCCTTCCAAGTGGGCCCGGGTCACCCAAAACCGGATTGCCTAACACTTTTCCAGGCCATCAAATATGACCTAAGGAACCATAGTCACCGCCCCGCCATGGCCCTTCCTCGTTGTTTTGCGTTTTACGGCCAAAAAACTATAATTCCGCTCGATTCCCATATATTCGTGTGCTATATATAACCCACGCCTTCCTAGTGGGTTCCGGGCCCCCAGACCCCGATCGCCTAAAATATTTCCGGGCTATCAAATACGACCTAAGGAACCAGTCACCGCCCCTCCATGGCCGTTCCTCGTTGTTTTGCGTTTTACGGCCAAAAAACTAAAATTCTGCCCGATTCCCATATTTTCGTGTGCTAAGCCCACGACTTCCGAGGACCGCCCGGACCCCGATCACCTAAAATTTATTTGGGCAAACAAATACGTCCTAAGGAACCATAGTCATCGCCCCGCCATGACCGTTCCTCGTTGTTTTGCTTTTTACGACCAAAAAACTATAATTCCGCCTGATTCCCATATATTCGTGTGCTATATATAGCCCACGCCTTCCTAGTGGGTCCGGGCCCTCCGGACCCCGATCGCCTAAAATATTTCTAGGCTATCAAATACGACATAAGGAACCATAGTCACCACCCTGCCATGACCGTTCCTCATTAATTTGCTTTTCACGACCAAAAAATTAGAATTTTGACCGATTCCCATATTTTCGTGTGCTATAGCCCATTCCTTCCGAGTGGGTCCGAGCCCCCGGACCCTGATTGCCTAACATTTTACCAGGCTATCAAATACGACCGAAGGAACCATAGTCACCGCCCTGCCACGGCAGTTCCTCGTTGTTTTGCATTTTACGGCCAAAAAACTATAATTCCGCCCGATTCCCATATATTCGTGTGCTATATATAGCCCACGCCTTCCTAGGGGGTCCGGGCCCTCCGGACCCCGATCGCCTAAAAATTTTGCAGGCTATCAAATACGACATAAGGAACCGTAGTCACCACCCTACCATGACCGTTCCTCATTGTTTTGCTTTTTACGACCAAAAAATTAGAATTTTGACCGATTAACATATTTTCGTGTGCTATAGCCCATGCCTTCCGAGTGGGTCCGAGCCCCCGGACCCTGATTGCCTAACATTTTCCCAGGCTATCAAATACGACCTAAGGAACCATAGTCACCGCCCTGCCATGGCCATTCCTCGTTGTTTTGCATTTTACGTCCAAAAAACTATAATTCCGCCCGATTCCCATATATTCGTGTGCAATAGCCCACGCCTTCCTAGTGGGTTCCGGGCCCCCCGGACCCCGATCGCCTAAAATATTTCCGGGATATCAAATAAGACCTAAGGAACCCTATTAACCGCCCCTCCATGACCGTTCCTCGTTTTTTGCGTTTTACGGCCAAAAAACTAGAATTCCGCCCGATTCCCATATATTCGTGTGCTATATATAGCCCACGCCTTCCGAGTGGGTCCGAGCCACTCGGACCCCGATCGCATAAAATTATTTCGGGCAATAAAATACAACCTAAGGAACCATAGTCACCGCCCAGTCATGACCGTTCCTCGTTGTTTTGCATTTAAGGCCAAAAAACTAGAATTCCTCCCGATTCCCATATATTCGTGTGCTTTAGCCCACGCCTTCCGAGTGGGTCCGGGCTCCCGGACCCCGATCGCCTAAAATTATTCTAGGCCATCAAATATGACCTAAGGAATTATAGTCACCGCCCCACCATGGCCGTTCCTCGTATTTTTGCGTTTTACGGCCAAAAAACTAGAATTCCGCCCGATTCCCATATATTCGTGTGCTATAGCCCACGCCTTCCTAGTGGGTTCCGGATTCCCCGGACCCAGATCGCCTAAAATTATTCTAGGCCTTCAAATACGACCTAAGGAACCATAGTCACTGCCCCACCATGGCCGTTCCTCGTTGTTTTGCGTTTTACGGCCAAAAAACTAGAATTCCGCCCGATTCCCATATTTTCGAGTGCTAAGCCCACGCCTTCCGAGTGAGTCCGGGCCCCCGGACCCCGATCGCCTAAAATTTATTTGGGCCATCAAATAGGTCCTAAGGTACCATAGTAATCGCCCCGCCATGATTGTTCCTCGTTGTTTTGCTTTTTACGACAAAAAAAACTAGAATTCCGCCAGATTCCCATATTTTCGTGTGCTCTAGCTCACTCCTTCCGAGTGGGCCCGGGTCCCCCAAAACCGGATTGCCTAACATTTTTCCAAGCCATCAAATACGACCTAAGGAACCATAGTCACCACCCTGCCATGGTCGTTCCTCGTTGTTTTGCATTTTACGGCCAAAAAACTAGAATTCCGCCCGATTCTCATATATTCGTGTGCTATATATAGCCCAAGCTTACCTAGTGGGTCCGGTCCCCTCGGACCCCGATCGCCTAAAATTTGTCCGGGCTATCAAATACGACCTAAGGAACCATAGTCACCGCTCTTCCATGACCGTTCCTCGCTGTTTTGCCTTTTACGACCAAAAAACTAGAATTTTGCCCGATTCCCATATTTTCATGTGCTATAGCCCATGCCTTCCGAGTGGGTCCGAGCCCCCCGACCCCAATTGCCTATCATTTTTCCAGGCTATCAAATACGACCTAAGGAACCATAGTCAGCGCCCCGCCAGGGCCGTTCCTCGTTGTTTTGCTTTTTACGACCAAAAAACTAGAATTCTGCCCGATTTCCATATTTTTGTGTGCTATAGCCCATGCCTTCCGAGTGGGTCCGAGCCCCCGGACCTTGATTGCCTAATATTTTTCTAGGCTATTAAATACGACCTAAGGAACCATAGTCACTGCCCTGCCATGGCCGTTCCTCTTTGTTTTGCGTTTTACGGTCAAAAAACTAGAATTTTGCCTGATTCCCAAATATTCGTATGCTCTAGCCCAAGCCTTCCGAGTGGGTTCGGGCCCCCTGGACCCCGATCACCTAAAATATATTTTGGCCAACAAATACGTCCTAAGGAACCATAGTCACCGCCTCGCCATGACCGTTCCTCGTTGTTTTGCTTTTTACGACCAAAAAACTAGAATTCCGCCCGATTCCCATATTTTCGTGTGCTCTAGCCCAAGCCTTCCGAGTGGGCCCGGGTCAACCGAAACCGGATTGCCTAACACTTTTCCAGGCCATCAAATACGACCAAAGGAACCATAGTCACCGCCCCGCCATGGCCCTTCCTCGTTGTTTTGCGTTTTACGACCAAAAAACTATAATTCCGCCCGATTCCCATATATTCGTGTGCTATATATAGCCCACGCCTTCCTAGTGGGTTCCAGGACCCCAGGACCCCGATCGCCTAAAATATTTTCGGGCTATCAAATACGACCTAAGGAACCAGTCACCGCCCCTCCATGGCCATTCCTCGTTGTTTTACGTTTTGCCAAAAAACTAAAATTCCGCCCGATTCCCATATTTTCGTGTGCTCAAGCCCAAGCCTTCCGAGTGGGCCCGGGTCACCCAAAACCGGATTGCCTAACAGTTTTCCAGGCCATCAAATACGACCTAAGGAACCATAGTCACCGCCCCGCCATGGCCGTTCCTCGTTGTTTTGCATTTTACGGCCAAAAAACTATAATTCCGCCCGATTCCCATATATTCGTGTGCTATATATAGCCCACGCCTTCCTAGTGGGTCCGGGCCCTTCGGACCCCGATCGCCTAAAATTTTTCTAAGCTCTCAAATACGACATAAGGAACCATAGTCACCACCCTGCCATGACCGTTCCTCATTGTTTTGCTTTTTACAACCAAAAAATTAGAATTTTGACCGATTCCCATATTTTCGTGTGCTATAGCCCATGCCTTCCGAGTGGGTCCGAGCCCCCGGACCCTGATTGCCTAACATTTTCCCAGGCTATCAAATACGAACTAAGGAACGATAGTCACCGCCCTTCCATAACCGTTCCTCGTTGTTTTGCATTTTACGGCCAAAAAACTATAATTCCGCCCGATTCCCATATATTCGTGTGCTATATATAGCTCACGTCTTCCTAGTGGGTCCGGGCCCTCCGGACCCCGATCGCCTAAAATTTTTCTAAGCTCTCAAATACGACATAAGGAACCATAGTCACCACCCTGCCATGACCGTTCCTCATTGTTTTGCTTTTTACAACCAAAAAATTAGAATTTTGACCGATTCCCATATTTTTGTGTGCTATAGCCCATGCCTTCCGAGTGGGTCCGAGTCCCCGGACCCTAATTGCCTAACATTTTCCTAGGCTATCAAATACGACCTAAGGAACCATAGTCACCGCTTTGCCATGGCCGTTCCTCGTTGTTTTGCATTTTACGGCCAAAAAACTATAATTCCGCCCGATTCCCATATATTCGTGTGCTATATATAGCCCACGCCTTCCTAGGGGGTCCGGGCCCTCCGGACCCCGATCGCCTAAAATTTTTGCAGGCTATCAAATACGACATAAGGAACCATAGTCACCACCCTGCCATGACCGTTCCTCATTGTTTTGCTTTTTACGACCAAAAAATTAGAATTTTGACCGATTCCCATATTTTCGTGTGCTATAGCCCATGCCTTCCGAGTGGGTCCGAGCCCCCGGACCCTGATTGCCTAACATTTTCCTAGGCTATCAAATACGACCTAAGGAACCATAGTCACTGCCCTGCCATGGCCATTCCTCGTTGTTTTACATTTTACGGCCAAAAAACTAGAATTCTGCCCGATTCCCATATATTCGTGTGCTATAGCCCACGCCTTCCTAGTGGGTTCTGGGCCCCCTGGACCCCGATCGCCTAAAATATTTTCGGGATATCAAATAAGACCTAAGGAACCCTATTAACCGCCCCTCCATGACCGTTCCTCGTTTTTGCGTTTTACGGCCAAAAAACTAGAATTCCACCCGTTTCCCATATATTCGTGTGCTATATATAGCCCACGCCTTCCGAGTGGGTCCGAGCCACCCGGACCCCGATCGCATAAAATTATTTCGAGCAATAAAATACGACCTAAGGAACCATAGTCACCGCCCAGTCATGACCGTTCCTCGTTGTTTTGCATTTAAGGCCAAAAAACTAGAATTCCTCCCGACTCCCATATATTCGTGTGCTATAGTCCACGCCTTTCGAGTGGGTCCGGGCCCCCGGACCCCAATCGCCTAAAATTATTCTGGGCCATCAAATACGACCTAAGAAACCATAGTCACCGCCCTGCCATGGCCGTTCCTCGCTGTTTTGCATTTTATGGCCAAAAAAACTAGAATTTCGCCCGATTCCCATATATTCGTGTACTATAGCCCACGCCTTCCTAGTGGGTTCCGGGCCCCCGGACCCCGTACGCCTAAAATATTTCCGGGCTGTCAAATACGACCTAAGGAACCATAGTCACCGCCCCACCATGGCCGTTCCTTGTTTTTTTGCGTTTTACGGCCAAAAAACTAGAATTCCGCCCGATTCCCATATTTTTGTGTGCTAAGCCCACGCCTTTCGAGTGGGTCCGGGCCCCCCGGACCTCGATCGCCTAAAATTTATTTGGGCAATCAAATAGGTCCTAATGAACCATAGTCACCGCCCTGCCATGACCATTCCTCGTTGTTTTGCTTTTTACGAGCAAAAAACTAGAATTCCGCCCGATTCCCATATATTCGTGTGCTATATATAGCCTACGCCTACATAGTGGGTCTGGTGCCTCCGGACCCCGATCGCCTAAAATTTGTCCGGGCTATCAAATACGACCTAAGGAACCATTGTCACCGCTCTTCCATGACCGTTCCTCGTTGTTTTGCCTTTTACGACCAAAAAAGTTGAATTTTGCCCGATTCCCATATTTTCGTGTGCTATAGCCCAAGCCTTCCGAGTGGGTCCGAGCCCCCCGACCCCAATTGCCTTAAATTTTTTCAGGCTATCAAATACGACCTAAGGAACCATAGTCACCGCCCCGCCATGGCCGTTCCTCGTTGTTTTGCTTTTTACGACCAAAAAACTATAATTCTGCCCGATTTCCATATTTTCGTGTGTTATAGCCCATGGCTTCCGAGTGGGTCCGAGCCCCCGGACCTTGATTGCCTAATATTTTTTCAGGCTATCAAATACGACCTAAGGAACCATAGTCGCTTCCCCGCCATGGCCGTTCCTCGTTGTTTTGCATTTTACGGTCAAAAAACTAGAATTTCGCCTGATTCCCAAATATTCGTGTGCTCTAGCCCAAGCCTTCCGAGTGGGTCCGGGCCCCATGGACCCTGATCACCTAAAATATATTTGGGCCAACAAATACGTCCTAAGGAACCATAGTCACCACCTCGCCATGACCGTTCCTCGTTGTTTTGCTTTTTACGACCAAAAAACTAGAATTCCGCCCGATTCCAATATTTTCGTCTGCTCTAGCCCAAGCCTTCCGAGGGGGCCCGGGTCACCCGAAACCGGATTGCCTAACACTTTTCCAGGCAATCAAATATGACCTAAGGAACCATAGTCACCGCCCCGCCATGGCCGTTCCTTGTTGTTTTGCGTTTTACTACCAAAAAACTATAATTCCCCCCGATTCCCATATATTCGTGTGCTATATATAGCCCACGCCTTCCTAGTGGGTTCCGGGCCCCCGGACACCGATCGCCTAAAATATTTCCAGGCTATCAAATACGACCTAAGGAACCAGTCACCGCCCCTCCATGGCCGTTCCTCGTTGTTTTGCGTTTTACGGCCAAAAAACTAAAATTCCGCCCGCTTCTCATATTTTCGTGTGCTAAGCCTACGCCTTCCGAGTGGGTCCGGGCCCCACGGACCCCGATCACCTAAAATTTATTTGGGCCAACAAATACGTCCTAAGGAACCATAGTCACCTCCCCGCCATGACCGTTCCTCGTTGTTTTGCTTTTTACGACCATAAAACTAGAATTCCACCCGATTCCCATATTTTCGTGTGCTCTAGACCAACCCTTCCGAGTGGGCCCGGGTCACCCGAAATCAGATTGCCTAAAACTTTTCCAGGCCATCAAATACGACCTAAGGAACCATAGTCACCGCCCCGCCATGGCCGTTCCTCATTGTTTAGCGTTTTACGGCAAAAACACTATAATTTCGCCTGATTCCCATATATTCGTGTGCTATATATAGCCCACGCCTTCCTAGTGGGTCCGGGCCCTCCGGACCCCGATCGCCTAAAATTTTTTCGGGCTATCAAATACGACCTAAGGAACCATAGTCACCACCCTGCCATGACCGTTCCTCGTTGTTTTGCTTTTTTACGACCAAAAAACTAAAATTTTGCCCGATTCCCATTTTTTCGTGTGCTATAGCCCATGCCTTCCGAGTGGGTCCTAGCCCCCGGACCCCGATTACCTAACATTTTTCCAAGCTATCAAATACGACCTAAGGAACCATAGTCACCGCCCTTCCATGGCCGCTCCTCGTTGTTTTGCATTTTACGGCCAAAAAACTATAATTCCGCCCGATTCCCATATATTCGTGTACTATAGCCCATGCCTTCCTAGTGGGTTCCGGGCCCCCCGTACCCCGATCGCCTAAAATATTTTCGGGCTGTCAAATACGACCTAAGGAACCATAGTCACCGCCCCACCATGGCCGTTCCTCGTTGTTTTGCGTTTTACGGCCAAAAAATTAGAATTTCGCCCGATTCCCATATTTTTGTGTGCTATGCCCATGCCTTTCGAGTGGGTCCGGGCCCCCCGGACCCCGATCGCCTAAAATTTATTTGGGCCATCAAATAGGTCCTAAGGAACCATAGTCACCACCCTGCCATGACCGTTCCTCGTTGTTTTGCTTTTTACGACCAAAAAACTAGAATTCCGCCGGATTCCCATATTTTTGTGTGCTCTAGCCCACTCCTTCCGAGTGGGCCTGGGTCCCCTAAAACCGTATTGCCTAACATTTTTCCAGTCCATCAAATATGACCTAAGGAACCATAGTCACTGCCTTGCCATGGCCGTTCCTCGTTGTTTTGCGTTTTACGGGAAAAAAACTAAAATTCTGCCTGATGCCCATATATTCGTGTGCTATATATAGCCCACGCCTTCCTAGTGGGTCCGGTCCCCCCGGTCCCCGATCGCCTAAAATTTGTCCGGGCTTTCAAATACGACCTAAGCAACCATAGTCACCGCTCTTCCATGACCGTTCCTCGTTGTTTTGCCTTTTACGACCAAAAAACTAGAATTTTGCCCGATTCCCATTTTTTCGTGTGCTATAGCCCATGCCTTCCGAGTGGGTCCGAGCCCCCCGACCCCAATTGCCTAACATTATTCCAGGCTATCAACTACGACCTAAGGAACCATAGTCACCGCCCCGCCATGGCCGTTCCTCGTTGTTTTGCGTTTTATTGCCAAAAAACTAGAATTCCGCCCGATTCCCATATATTCGTGTGCTATAGCCTACGCCTTCCTAGTGGTTTCCGGGCCCCCCGGACCCCGATCGCCTAAAATATTTCTGGGCTATCAAATACGACCTAAGGAACCATAGTCACCGCCCCTCCATGACCGTTCCTTATTTTTTGCATTTTACGGCCAAAAAACTAGAATTCCGCCCAATTCCCATATATTCGTGTGCTATAGCCCACGCCTTCCGAGTGGGTCCGGGCCACCCGGACCCCGATCACCTAAGGCGTGGTCTATAGCACATGAAAATATGGTAATTAGGTAGAATTCTACTTTTTTTGTCGTAAAACGCAAAACAACAAGGAGTAGTCATGACGGGGTAGTGACTATTGTTCCATAGGTCATATTTGATGGCCCGAAAAACTTTTAGGCAATCCAGTTCCGGGGGCGCGAGTCCACTCAGAAGGCGTGGGCTATAGCACAAGAAAATGTACTGAATTCTAGTTTGTTGGCCGTAAAACGCAAAACACCGAGGAGCAGTCATGGCGGGGCGGTGACTATGGTTCCTTAGGTCGTATTTGATGGGTCGGAAAATTTTTTGGCTATTCGATTCTAGGGAGCCCGGGCCTACTCGGAAGGCGTGGGCTATAGCACACAAAAATATGGGAATCAGGCAGAATTCTATTTTTTTGCCATAAAATGCAAAACCACGAGGAGCAGTCATGACGGGGCGGGGACTATGGTTCCTTATGTCGTATTTGATGGATCGAAAAATTATTTTTAGGCGATCCGGGTCTGGGGGCCTGGGCCCACTCGGAAGGCGTGGGCAATAGCACACGAAAATATGGGAATCGGGCAGAATTCTAGTTTTTTGGCCGTAAAACGTAAAAAATGAGGAAAGGTCATGGCGGGTGGTGACTATTTTTCCTTAGGTTGTTTTTGATGGCCCTAAAAAATTTTAGGCGATTCGAGTCTGGGGGGCCCTGCCCACTGGGAAGGCGTGTTCTATAGAACACGAAAATATAGGAATCGGGCGAAATTCTAGTTTTCTTGCCGTAAAACGCAAATAAACGAGGAACGGTCATGATGGGGCGGTGACTATGGTTCCTTAGGTTGTATTTGATGGCCCGGAAAAATTTTAGGCGATCCGATTTTTGGGGGCCTGACCCACTCGGAAGGCGTGGGCTATTACACACGAAAATATGGGAATCGGGCAGAATTCTAGTTTTTTTGCCGTCAAATGTAAAAAATGAGGAACGGTCATGGCGGGGTAACGACTATGGTTCCTTAGGTCATATTTGATGGCCCAGAAAAACTTTTTAGGCGATCTGGGTCTGGGAGGCCCGGGACCACTTGGAATGCGTTGGCTATAGCACACGAAAATTTGGGAATCGGGCAGAATTCTACTTTTTTAGCAATAAAACGCAAAAAATACGAGGAGAAGTCATGACGGGGCGGTAACTGTGGTTCCTTAGGTCGTATTTCATGGCCCGAAAAAGGTTTTAGGGGATCGAGGTCCGGGGGGCCCGTGCCCACTCGGAAGGCGTGGGCTATAGCATACGAAAATATGGGAATAAGGCGGAGTTATATTTGTTTGGCCATAAAATGGCCATTGCGGGGCGGTGACTTTGGTTCCTTAAGTCGTATTTGATGGCCTGGAAATATTTTAGGCGATCGGGGTCCGGTGGGCTCGGGCCAATCGGAACGCGTGGAGCGGTCATGACAGGGAGGTGACTATTGTTCCTTAGGTCATATTTGATGGCCCAAAAACCTTTTAGGCGATCCGGTTCCAGGGGGCCCGGGCCCACTCGGAATGTGTGGGCTATAGCACATGAAAATATGGGAATCGGGCGGAATTCTAGTTTTTTGGCCGTAAAATGCAAAACAAATGAGGAACGGTCATGAAGGGGCGGTGACTATTGTTCCTTAGGTCATATTTGATCTCCCGGAAAAATGTTTAAGCGATCCGCTTTTCTAGGAGCCCGGGACCACTCAGAAGGCGTAGGCTATAGCACACGAAAATATGGGAATCAGGCGCAAGACGCAAACTACTAGGAGCCGTCATGATAGGGTGGTGACTATGGTTCCTTAGGTTGTATTTAATGGCCCAAAAAATTTTTAGGCGATCCGATGATGGGGGCTTGGGCCCACTCGGAAAGCGTGGGCTATAGCACACGAAAAATATGGGAATCGAGTGGAATTCTAGTTTTTTGGCCGTAAAACACAAATAAACGAGGAACGGTCATGGAGGGGCATTGACTTGGGTTCCTTAGGACGTATTTGATGGCCTGGAAAAATTTTAGGCGATCCAGTTCTGGGGGGCCCGAACCACTCGGACGGCGTGGGCATAGCACACTAAAATATGGGAATCGGGGGGAATTCTAGTTTTTTGGCCATAAAACGCAAATAAATGAGGAGCAGTCATGACGGGGCGATGACTATGGTTCCTTAGGACGTATTTGATGGCCTGAAAAAAGTTTAGGCGATCTGGTTCTGGGTGGCCCGACCCACTCGGAAGGCATGGGCTATAGCACACGAAAATATGAGAATTAGGCGGAATTCTAGTTTTTTGGCCGTAAAACACAAAGAAATGAGGAGAAATCATGATGGGGCAGTGACTATGGTTCCTTAGGTCATATTGGATGGCCCGGAAAAATTTTAAGCGATCCGGTTCAGGGGGGACCGGGCCCACTCGGAAGGCGTGGGCTATATAGCACACGAAAATATGAGAATCGGGCGGAATTCTAGTTTTTTGGATGTAAAATGCAAAACAACAAGGAGCAGTCATGACAGGGCGGTGACTATGGTTCTTTAGGTCTTATTTGATGGCCTAGAAAATTTTTTGATGATTCGGGTCTAGGGGCCCGGGCCCACTCGGTATGCGTGGGCTATAGCACACGAAAATATGGGAATCGGGCACAATTCTAGTTTTTTGGCCATAAAATGGAAAACAACGAGGAGCATGTATGACAGGGCATTGACTATGGTTCCTTAGGTCATATTTGAAGGCCCGGAAGAGTTTTAGGCAATATAGTTCCGGGGGGCCCGGGCCCACTCGGGAGGCGTGGGCTATAGCACATGAAAATATGGGAATAAGGGGGAATTCTTGTTTTTTGGCCGTAAAATTCAACAAAATGTGGAAAGGTCATGACGGGGCGGTGACTATATTTCCTTAGGTCATTTTTGATGGCCGGGAAACATTTTAGGCGATCCGTGTCCGGGGGCCCTGCCCACTGGGATATAGCGCACGAAAATATGGGAATCGGGCGGAATTCTAGCTTTTTGGCCGTAAAACGCAATTAAACGAGGAACGATTATTGCGAGGCGATGGCTATGTTTTCTTAGGTTGTATTTGATGGCCTGAAAATTTTTTAGGCAACCCAGTTCTAGGTGCCCGACTCACTCGGAAGGCGTGGTCTATAGCACACGAAAGTATGGGAATCGGGCAGAATTCTAGTTTTTTGGCCGTAAAATGCAAAGAAATGAGGAGCAGTCATGACGGGGCAGTGACTATGGTTCCTTAGGTCATATTTTATGGCCTGAAAATTTTTTAGGTGATCCGGTTCCGGGGGTCCGGGCCCACTCGGAAGGCGTGGGCTATGGCAGAAGAAAATATGTGAATCGGGCGGAATTCTAGTTTTTTGGCCATAAAATGCAAAAACATGAGGAGTAGTCATGACGGGGTAGTGACTATGGTTCCTTAGGTCGTATTTGATGGCCCGAAAAATTTTTAAGCGATCCACTTTTCTAGGGGGCCCGGGCCAACTCGGAAGGCGTGGGCTATAGCACATGAAACTATGGGAATCGGGAAGATTTCTAGTTTTTTGGCTGTAAGACGTAAAACAACAAGGATTAGTTATGATAGTGTGATGACTATGTTCCTTAGATCGTATTTGATGGCCCGAAAAAATTTTAGGCGATCCGATGATGGGGGCCAAGTGCCCACTCCGAACGTGTGGGCTATAGCATACGAAAATATGGGAATCGGGCAAAATTCTAGTTTTTTGGCCGTAAGACGCAAGAAAGAAAGGACCAGTCATGACGGGGCGGTGTCTATGGTTCCTTAGGTCATATTTGATGGTCCGAAAATTTTTTAAGCGATCCGCTTTTCTAGGGGGCCCGGGCCCACTCGGAAGGCGTGGGCTATAGCACACGAAAATATGGGAATGGGGCAGAATTCTAGTTTTTTGTCAGTAAAACTCAAATAAACGAGGAACGGTCAAGGAAGGGCAATGACTATGGTTCCTTAGGTCGTATTTGATGGCCCGAAAAAATTTTAGGCGATCCTGTTCTGGGGGGCCCGACCCACTCGGAGGCGTGGGCTATAGCACACGACAATATGGGAATCAGGTAGAATTCTAGTTTTTTGGTCGTAAAACGCAAAAATAAAACATGGAGTAGTCATGATGGGGCAATGACTATGGTTGCTTAGGTCGTATTTAATGGCCCGAAACTTTTTTAGGCGATCCGATTCTGGGGAGCCCGGGCCCACTCGGAAGGCGTGGGCTATATCACACACAAAAATATTGGAATCGGCCGGAATTCTAGTTTTTTGGCCGTAAAACACAAAACAATGAGGAGCAGTCATGATGGGGCGGTGACTATGGTTCCTTATGTCATATTTGATGGCCCGGAAAATTTTTAAGCGATCCGCTTTTCTAAGGGGCCCGGGCCCACTCGGAAGGTGTGGGCTATAGCACACTAAAATATGGGAATCGGGCGGAATTCTAGTTTTTTGTCGGTAAAACTCAAATAAACGAGGAACGGTCAAGGAAGGGCGGTGACTATGGTTCCTTAGGTCGTATTTGATGGCCCGTGAAAATTTTAGGCGATCCGGTTCTGGAGGGCCAGACCCACTCAGAGGCGTGGGCTATAGAACACGACAATATGGGAATCAGGTAGAATTGTCACGCCCCGAACCTAGGAGCGAGACAAGCACCCGGTGCCTCACCTAACCTGGCATACCAAATTGCGACTAAGGGACTCTGAACACATAATGTCATACTTTGGCTATGGGGCCACCTTGCAAGACAATTTGCGAAGCAAAATATAAAACTGAATGGAAACTAGCGCTAACTAAACATCAATATAAAGCTAGGCTGAAAAGGCCGTCTACAGCTGACAAACCACCAAATTATACATACCAGGCCTACAAACCCAACATACTGCACTAACCAACAGGATATGTCTACAAGCCTCTACTGATAGATGTACTATGATCGGAATAGGGCCCCGACCTACCCATAACATATATACAGATATACATAAGATGTACACAAAAAATCTAGACCTGGCAACTCTGAAAGACGTGGAGCTTACCGATCAGGCTGAACTCGGGAAACACCTACTGAGGAGGTCTACCCGTCTGTCTGTCTGAACCTGCACGCATGAAATGCAGCGCCCCCAGAAAAGGGACGTCAGTACGAAATAATGTACCGAGTATGTAAGGCAATAAAATAACTGAAAGCTAAAACTGAACTGATAATATGATAACTGAAATTAACTGGGAGTCAAAGATGGTCTGGAGATATACTTACCTGCTGATACTGACTCAACTCTCTCAATATATTAAGTAAAATAAATGTCCTGCCCTATAAGGCTCGGTACGTGTAAATGCTCGGCCGTAGTAGGCTCGCTCATAGGCGCTCGGCCATAATGGGCTCTGTATCTCGGCCATCCTGGGTTCGCTCATAGGCGCTCGGCCACAGTAGGCTCAGTATATTTAACTTACCATCTGATCATAGGTTGCCCAATAGGGGCCTGCCCACCGATTATAGCTCGATGGTGGTGAAAATAGTGTAATACTGTATATATGTATATAGACCCTCTGCTCTCTTGACTAAATAAAGACAAAACTAAACTGAATATGAAGTCCCGATAAGGAATAATATTGTAACTTATGAGAATAGAATAATGTGAATGAATTCATGAATACGAACTTCTCTTTATGTCTCATTATTAACACATATAGCTACGAGATCATGCCAAAATAAAGGAAGGGCTTAGCCTTAACATACCTTATCACAATATTTCCAATAACCAAGTTGAACTCACCTCTTCGCACCTTAATCTACAAAAATGATAATAATACTATCGTTAAGTTGCGAAAGGTACAACTATCGCACAACGAACGACAAACTTATTTTATATTAAAACGGGCAGCATCTCCCCTATAATCCTTACTTCCTCCAAATTCAAGATAACACCAACAATACAAGAACAGAACAATGACAACATATATACATCATTTTCCAGCCCTATATACACCATCAAATACTACAAAATAGCCCAACACACCCCAATCTCTTCATACACAAAATGACCACCGTAGTAGTGTCAAACGACCCGAAAATGTTATGACGAACGACCATCCAACCACCCTACATTTATATGGTGTTTCTACACCCCCTTCCGCCTCCAAAACTCCACAAAACAGTAGTAAAACACGCAGCCCAACAGCAACACAAAACAGTCCACAAAACAGTCTGCTACAAGTGAATAACTCGAACTCACGGCTTCCGATCACCGTCCTGTGAGTTCTCACAAGTATAGAACGACTTACCATGAATTTATAGAAGAAAAACTGGATGAAAGAGAGCAGTAAACTCACCTTATTTGTTGGATAACTCAGCTCCTAACTTGGTTCTTCAAACTCTAGGTTTTACCTCCAATTAGAACTTGAAAGGGAGAGAAAATCAATTAGGGTTTGTGGGAAATTTTTGGGAGGATTCTTTGCAGAGCTTATGTCTGGTTATTATGCTCTATTTTAAGTCTAATATATGAAGAAAATAGGCCTTTAAAAGGCCTCTTTGGACGACCCGAAATGGCCCATTTTTGGGCTCTCATTTAAGCAAGTTGGTGACACACCTACTTGTCACCTAGCAGCTTGTGCAGTATCGCAAAAATGCTCATATCTCTCCACTCCAATGTCGTATTGACAAACGGTTTAATGAGTTGGAAAATAGACTCATAGATATTTAATTTGATGGGTGGAACACCCCATAACTCTAAGTATATTGGGAGAAAATTGCAGTTACATTTGACCCAAAGTTTCAGTAAAACTTATGAATGTAACTTGTGATGACTTTCATCGACTTTTGTTCCACAACTCGCTTGACTTCAAAACATAACACACGAATGTCATACGACTAATATAAATCATAAAATAATCTTCTTATCATGTTAATCACCCTAGTCTCACCCCAAAGGTACATGTTATAACATTTCCAACTTGTCGACTTTCGACGAAACATTGTTTTATTTAATTGCTTTAGCTTCTGAACTGTCCAACCCTCTTTGTACTTGTTGTTCATGATATTCAATATTTGTAACCTCAGAGGTAACATGATTAACTTACTTTATATACTTTTAAATATTATCTCATTTTTGGTCCTACATTAGTTTGCTTACGATGCATTTTTACGTACGAAAATATAGGGTGTAACATCACTCCCCCTTGGGAACATTCGTCCTCGAATGTTTACTCTTAGAGACTTTGGAAAATTTTGCCAAAGTATCCTTCGTACACTAGGTTAAAACCAACCTGCACGTAGCTAGAAAACATACTATGCATGCCACACATGGCCAATCTTTATAAATAGCAGCAATTTGCCTCACCGACCGTAAATCATAAATATTGAAAATGAAAAATAAAAGCTTACCTGATGACCTGCTAGCCTACATAGAGCTATGTTGTAGCGTCCCATCTCGAACCATATCTTCAGTTTGAAATAGGTGGGGGTATTTAGACTTCATTTCTTCCTCCGATTCCCACGTCATCTCTTCTACATTCTTGATCCTCCATAAAACCTTCACGGAAGCTACCTCCTTATTTCGTAGCTTGTGGATTTGTCGGTCTAGGATGGCAACTGGAATTTCCTCGTATGACAAGTCCTCTGTAATCTGTACATCATCCGTGGGCACCACTCGGGTAGGATTGCCAATGCACTTTCGTAGCATAGATACGTGAAAAACCGGATGGACAGACTCCAATTCTGAGGGAAACTCTAACTCATAAGCTACTTGGCCCACTCTCCGAATGATCCTATAAGGCCCAATATACCGTGGGCTAAGCTTGCCTTTCTTGCCAAATCTCATCACGCCCTTCATAGGTGATACCTTCAAGAATACCTAGTCATTAATCCTGAACTCTAAGTCTCATCGCCGCACGTCAAAATATGACTTCTGACGACTCTGAGCTGTCAACAGTCGCTCCCAGATAAGCTTTACTTTCTCTATGGCCTGTTGAACTAGGTCTGGCCCATATAACCCAGATTCCCCAATATCAAACCACCCTATAGGAGATCTGCACTTACGCCCATACAAAGCCTCGTACGGAGCCATCTGAATACTGGAGTGGTAACTGTTATTATATGCAAACTCGATAAGAGGTAGATGTTCATCCCAACTTCTTTTAAAATCCAACACACATACTCGTAACATATCCTCGAGCGTCTAAATTGTGCGCTCGGCTTGTCCATCAGTCTGTGGATGAAAAGCTGTGCTGAGATTCACCTGAGTCCCTAGACCTCTCTGAAATGACCTCCAAAAATGTGCTGTAAACTGAGCCCCACGGTCAGATATAATAGAAACTGGTACTCCGTGTAGCCGCACTATCTCCTTAATATATAACTTTGCATAATCTTCTGCTGTATATGTAGATCTGACCGGTAGGAAGTGAGCTGATTTTGTGAGCCTATCGACTATCACCCATATGGAATCGAACTTACGATTAGAACGAGGTAAACCCGTTATAAAGTCCATATTTATCGCCTCCCATTTCCATGTCGGGATCTCTATAGTCTGCATTAGCCCTCCAGGCTTCTGGTGCTCTACCTTCACTTGCTGGCAACTAGTACATTGGGCGACAAACTCAGCAATGTTCTTTTTCATATCGTTCCACTAGTACACATCCTTAATGTCATGATACATCTTCGTCGACCCAGGATGGATGGAATACCATGAATAATGTGCCTCTGACATAATCCTGTCTCGTAGCCCTGCTACATCTGGAACACACAAACGACCCCTATATCTGAGAACCCCATCTCCCTTTAGCTCTAACAGCGGCTTCTTCTGCTGCAGAACTCGCTCTCTCAGCTCGACCAACTCTGGGTCCTCGTACTGCCTTTCCTTGACTTCAGCTATGAGGGATGATTTTGTAGTGTTTTGGAGTACAACTCCACCATCCTCAGAATCTACTAACCGAACCCCCAATGAAGACAATTGATGAATCTCTCTAGCTAATTGTCTTTTCTCGGGCTCTACATGTGCTAAGCTACCCATAGATCGGCGACTTAATGCATCTGCTACAATATTAGCTTTCCCTGGATAGTAGAGAATGTTAACATCGTAATCTTTCAATAACTCAAGCCATCGCCTCTGTCGCAAATTCTACTCTTTCTGCTTGAAGATATATTGTAGGCTTTTATGATCAGTAAATACATCAACATGAACACTATATAAATAATGCCGCCATATCTTAAGTGCATAGACAACCGCAGCTAACTCGAGGTCGTGGGTCAGATAATTCCTCTCGTGCTTCCTCAACTGCCTTGAAGCATACGCAATTACCTTCCCATGTTGCATCAGGACACATCCTAACCCGACACCTGATGCATCACAATACACGGCATAACCCTCTAGACCCTCTGGAAGTGTTAGAATTGGAGCTGAGGTCAACCTATTCTTAAGCTCTTGGAAACTCCGCTCACAAGCCTCTGTCCATTGAAACTTAGTTTCTTCCTGTGTCAACTTCGTCAATGGTGCCGAAAGGGAAGAAAAACCCTCTACAAACCTCCGATAGTATCCTGCTAAGCCTAGAAAGCTACGAACCTCTGTCGGAGTGGTAAGTCTAGGCCAAGATTTCACGGCCTCAATCTTCTGAGTGTCCACCTTTATCCCTTCATCTGATACAATATGCCCCAAGAATGCTACAGACTTCAACCAGAACTCACATTTAGAAAACTTAGCATATAACTTACGATCACGGAGGGTTTGGAGTACCGCTCGCAGGTGGTCCGCATGCTCATCCTCTGAACGAGAATAAACCAGAATATCATCAATAAATACTATCACGAACAGATCTAAAAATGGCCGGAATAGGCTATTCATCAAGTCCATAAATACAGCGGGTGCATTAGTCAACCCGAAGGACATGACAAGGAACTCGAAGTGGCCATATCGGGTCCTGAAGTCTGTCTTCGGAATATCTTTTTCCCGAACTCTGACCTGGTGGTACCCCGACCTCAAATCTATCTTTGAAAAGCATCTAGCCCCCTGCAACTGATCAAACAAGTCATCGATCCTTGGAAGTGGATACTTATTCTTAATAGTTACCTTGTTCAGCTGCCTATAATCGATACACATCCTCAGCGAGCCATCTTTCTTCCGCACAAATAGTACTGGTGCACCCCAAGGTGAGGTACTGGGCCTGATGTAACCTTTCTCCAACAAATCTTTTAACTGCTCCTTCAACTCCTTCAATTCGCCAGGTGCCATTCTATACGGAGGGACGGATATTGGTTGAGTTCCTGGAAGCAAATCGATGCTAAAATCAATCTCTCGCTCTGGAGGAATACCTGGAAGCTCATCTAGAAACACATCTGCATACTCTTTGACTACGAGAATAGACTGAAGTGTAGGTATCTCAACATCTGCATCTCTAACTTGCACAATATGATAAATGCACCCTTTTGCGATCATTTTCCTCGCCTTCAGATAGGAAATAAACCTACCTCTGGGTGTTGGTGTATTACCTACCCATTCAAGGACTGGCTCACCCGGAAATTGAAATCTGGCTGCCTTTGCTCGGCAATCAACTGTGGCATAGCAAGCTGCCAACCAGTCCATGCCCATGATAGCATCAAAATCCATCATCTCTAGCTCAACTAGGTCAGCTGGGGTCTGACGACTACAAATTGTCACCGTACAACCTCGGTAAACCCGTCTAGCAATAATCGATTCTCCGACCGGTGTAGATACTGCAAAAGGATCACTTAGTATTTCAGGCACTATACCAAACTTCCTCGCAACAAATGGGGTAATATACGATAAAGTAGATCCTGGGTCTATCAAAGCATAAGCATCGTGAGAGAAAATGGTTAATATACCTGTCACAACGTCTGGTGAAGACTCCTGGTCCTGTCGACCCGCTAAAGCATAGATACGGTTCTGATTACCACTTGAACTGGAACCTCTACCTCTGCCCCGACCTCTACCAGCCGAAGAGAGAGACTTGCGCCCTGAAGGATGCACGGACATAGATGATCCTGTTGCTGAACTCGCTGGTTGTGCCATTCCCCCCGAATCTCTATTTGGGCAATCTCGCATCATATGCCTTGGACGCCCACATGTATAACAAGCATCAGAACCTGCTCGGCATTGGCCCAAGTGTCCTCTACCACAGATGTCACACCGTGGAGGAAATGACCATGTCTGCGCAGATCCTCGCTGTCGCTACAAACCCGACGCCCGTGAGCTCTCACCTGGTCCTGACTGAGTATAGCGGTCATACCTGTAACCCTGTAACTGAGGTGGCGGAGGCCTAGGTGGCCATCCGAAGTACTGGGTCCTATAACTACCCTGATATTGCTCCTGAGACCTGGGAAATCTCATCCTCTTACGTTGCCCTTGCTCAGCCCTCTCTGTACCCTGCTGCCGATGCCTACCCCTTTCTATATTCTGGGCGAATGCCTGAATCCGGGAGATATCCATACTATCCTGCAATGCAGCGGTGGCACATGCCTCGGTTAACTCTGGGGCTAACCCTGCTATAAACCTGTGAATCCTGTCCCGCATAGTAGCAACTATGGATGGTGCATATCTGGCCAATGAGTCAAAACGAAGACTATACTCTCGAACACTCATATTACCCTGCTTGAGGGATAGAAACTGATCGACTCGAGCCTGTCGGATCTCCCGTGGTAAGTACTGGTCAAGGAAGGCATCTGAAAAATTCTCCCAAATAGCTGGAGGTGCATCACGTCCCTTGGACCTCTCCCATCCCTCGTACCAAAGGATGGCTATATCTCGGAGTCGAAAAGCTACTAGCTCAATTGCCTCTTTCTCTGTGGCATGCATAACACGAAAGATCCTGTGAAGCTGATCTATGAAATCCTGCGGGTCCTCCCTCTGATCTGTCCCCGTGAACTCTGGGGGACTCAAAGCAATAAACTCTCGGACCCTTGAACTCCCAGACCCCTCAAAAGTTCCTGCACTAGCTGATGCCCTAGCCTGTTGCTGGGTAGCTACCAACTGTGTCAACAAATGCACCGCACTTCTCAAGTCCTGATCTGATAGAAGTGGAGGGGGAACTAGATGTGCGGTTTCCCTAGGAATCTCCGTAGTTGGTGGAGGAGCCGGTAATGGCTGAGTAGGGGTCTCACCTTGAGCCTCAGACTGGGCCCCATCTACTGGGGGTACCCTACTGGTCCCCTCACCTACTGCTGTATCTCTCCTCTGGCTAGCCGTAGTCTTCCTAGTCACCGTCATCTGTGCATGCAAACACCAACACATAAGTTTAATTCAAATTTCCTATAACTCAGTTCTGTAGCACGATTTAGATTTCAAAGAAGGGTAACCAACTCCTAAATGCCCTGTAGTGCCCTGCTTATATAATGTGGTGCACAACACATCTATAAACAAGACCCTACTAGACACGGCTTGTAGACTCCCTAGGATAGAACTGCTCTGATACCAAGATTGTCACGCCCCGAACCTAGGAGCGAGACAAGCACCCGGTGCCTCACCTAACCTGGCGTACCAAATTGCGACTAAGGGACTCTGAACACATAATGTCATACTTTGGCTATGGGGCCACCTTGCAAGACAATTTGCGAAGCAAAATATAAAACTGAATGGAAACTAGCGCTAACTAAACATCAATATAAAGCTAGGCTGAAAAGGCCGTCATAGCTACAACAGCTGACAAACCGCCAAATTATACATACCAGGCCTACAAACGCAACATACTGCACTAACCAACAGGATATGTCTACAAGCCTCTACTGATAGATGTACTATGATCGGACCAGGGCCCCGACCTACCCATAACATATATACAGATATACATAAGATGTACACAAAAACTCTAGACCTGGCAACTCCGAAAGACGTGGAGCTTACCGATCAGGCTGAACTCAGGAAACACCTACTGAGGAGGTCTACCCGTCTGTCTGTCTGAACCTGCACGCATGAAATGCAGTGCCCCCAGAAAAGGGACGTCAGTACGAAATAATGTACCGAGTATGCAAGGCAATAAAATAACTGAAAGCTGGAACTGAACTGATAATATGATAACTGAAATTAACTGGGAGTCAAAGATGGTCTGGAGATATACTTACCTGCTGATACTGACTCAACTCTCTCAATATATTAAGTAAAATAAATGTCCGGCCCTATAAGGCTCGGTACGTGTAAATGCTCGGCCGTAGTAGGCTCGCTCATAGGCGCTCGGCCATAATGGGCTCTGTATCTCGGCCATCCTGGGCTCGCTCATAGGCGCTCGGCCACAGTAGGCTCGGTATATATAACTTACCATCTGATCAGAGGTTGCCCAATAGGGGCCTGCCCACCGATTATAGCTCGATGGTGGTGAAAATAGTATAATACTGTATATATATATAGACCCTCTGCTCTCTTGACTGAATAAAGACAAAACTAAACTGAATATGAAGTCCTGATAAGGAATAATATTGTAACTTATGAGACTAGAATAATGTGAATGAATTCATGAATACGAACTTCTCTTTATGTCTCATTATTAACACATGTAGCTACGAGATCATGCCAAAATGAAGGAAGGGCTTAGCCTTAACATACCTTATCACAATCTTTCCAATCACCAAGTTGAACTCACCTCTTCGCACCTTAATCTACAAGAATGATAATAATACTATCGTTAAGTTACGAAAGGTACAACTATCGCACAACGAACGACAAACTTTTTTTTTATTAAAACGGGCAGCATCTCCCCTATAATCCTTACTTCCAAATTCAAGATAACACCAACAATACAAGAACAGAACAATGACAACATATATACATCATTTTCCAGCCCTATATACACCATCAAATACTACAAAACAGCCCAACACACCCCAATCTCTTCATACACAAAATGACCTCCGTAGTAGTGTCATCCGACCCGAAAATGTTATGAAGAACGACCAGCCAACCACCCTACATTTATATGGTGTTTATACACCCCCTTCCTCCTCCAAAAATCCACAAAACAGTAGTAAAACACGCAGCCCAACAGCAACACAAAACAGTCCGCTACAAGTGAATAACTCGAACTCACGGCTTCCGATCACCGTCCCGTGAGTTCTCACAAGTATAGAACGACTTACCATGAATTTATAGAAGAAAAACTGGATGAAATAGAGCAGTAAACTCACCTTTTTCTTTGGATAACTCAGCTCCTATCTTGGTTCTTCAAACTCTAGGTTTTACCTCCAATTAGAACTTGAAAGGGAGAGAAAATCAATTAGGGTTTGTGGGAAATGTTTTGGAGGATTCTTTGCAGAGCTTATGTCTGGTTATTATGCTCTATTTTAAGTCTAATATATGAATAAAATAGGCCTTTAAAAGGCCTCTTTGGACGACCCGAAATGGCCCCTTTTTGGGCTCTCATTTAAACAAGTAGGTGACACACCTACTTGTCACCTAGCAGCTTGTGCAGTATCGCAAAAATGCCCATATCTCTCTACTCCGATGTCGAATTGACAAACGGTCTAATGGGTTGGAAAATAGACTCATAGATCTTTAATTTGATGGGTGTAAAACCCCATAACTCTAAGTATATTGGGAGAAAATTGCAGTTACATTTGACCCAAAGTTTCAGTAAAACTTATGAATGTAACTTGTGATGACTTTCATCGACTTTTGTTCCACAACTCGCTTGACTTCAAAACATAACACACGGATGTCATACGACTAATATAAATCATAACATAATCTCCTTATCATGTTAATCACCCTAGTCTCACCCCAAAGGAACATGTTATAACATTTTCAACTTGTCGACTTTCGACGAAACATTGTTTTATTTAATTGCTTTAGCTTCTGAACTGTCCAACCCTCTTTGCACTTGTTGTTCATGATCTTCAATATTTGTAACCTCAGAGGTACCATGATTAACTTAATTTATATACTTTTAAATATTATCTCATTTTTGGTCCTACATTTGTCTGCTTACGACGCATTTTTACGTACGACAATATAGGGTGTAACAAGAATTCTAGTTTTTTGGCCGTAAAACGCAAAAACAAAAATGGAGTTGTCATGACAGGGCAGTGTCTATGGTTGCTTAGGTCGGGCCCGGGCAGTGTCTGGGGAGCCCGGGCCCACTCGGAAGGCGTGGGCTATATCGCACACAAAAATATTGGAATCGGGCGGAATTCTAGTTTTTTTGCCTTAAAATGCAACAAAACGAGGAACGGTCATGGCGGGGAAGTGTCTATGATTCCTTAGGTCGTATTTGATGGCTCGGAAAAATTTTAGGCGATTCGGTTTTGGGGGGCCCGAGCCCACTCGGAATGCGTGGGATATAGCACACGAAAATATGTGAATCGGGCGGAATTCTAGTTTTTTGGCCATAAAATGCAAAAACATGAGGAGCAGTCATGACGGGGCGGTGACTATGGTTCCTTAGGTCGTATTTGATGGCCTGAAAAATTTTTAAGCAATCCGATTTTCTAGGGGGCCAACTCGAAAGGCATGGGCTATAGCACACGAAACTATGGGAATCAGGAAGATTTCTAGTTTTTTGGCTGTAAGACGTAAAACAACAAGGAGCAGTTATGACAGGGTGATGACTATGGTTCCTTAGGTCGTATTTGATGGCCCGAAAAATTTTTAGGCGATCCGATGATGGGGGGCCCGGGCCCACTCCGAAGGTGTGGGCTATAGCACACAAAAATATGGGAATCGGGCGGAATTCTAGTTTTTTGGCCGTAAGACGCAAGAAAACAAGGACCAGTCATGACGGGGCGGTGACTATGGTTCCTTAGGTCATATTTGATGGCCCAGAAAATTTTTAGGCGATCCGCTTTTCTAGGGGGCCCGGGCCCACTCAGAAGGCGTGGGCTATAGCACACGAAAATATGGGAATCGGGCGGAATTCTAGTTTTTTGTCCGTAAAACTCAAATAAACGAGGAACAGTCAAGGAAGAGCGGTGACTATGGTTCCTTAGGTCGTACTTGATGGCCCGGAAAATTTTTAGGCGATCCGGTTCTGGGGGGCCCGACCCACTCGGAGGTGTGGGCTATAGTACACGACAATATGGGAATCAGGTAGAATTCTAGTTTTTTGGTCGTAAAACGCAAAAAAAACATGGAGTAGTAATGACGGGGCATTGACTATGGTTGCTTAGGTCGTATTTAATGGCCCGAAAAAATTTTAGACGATCCGATTCTGGGGAGCCCGGGCCCATTCGGAATGCGTGGGCTATATCGCACACAAAAATATTGGAATCGGGCGGAATGCTAGTTGTTTTGCCTTAAAATGCAAAAAAATGAGGAACGGTCATGGCGGGGTAGTGACTATGATTCCTTAGGTCATATTTGATGGCTCGGAAAAAGTTTAGGCGATTCGGTTTCGGGGGGCCCGAGCCCACTCGGAATGCGTGGGATATAGCACACGAAAATATGGGAATCAGGCGGAATTCTAGTTATTAACCATAAAACGCAAATAAACGAGGAACGGTCATTGCAGGGCGGTGACTATTGTTCCTTAGGTCATTTTTGATGGCCTGGAAACATTTTAGGTGATCCGTGTCCGGGGGCCCTGCCCACTGGGATGTAGCACACGAAAATATGAGAATCGGGCAGAATTCTAGATTTTTGGCCATAAAACGCAAATAAACGAGGAACGGTCATGGAAAGGTGATGAATATGGTTCCTTAAGGTCGTATTTGATGGCCCCGAATAATTTTAGGCGATCGGGGTCCGAGGGCCCGGACCCACTCGGAAGGCATGGGCGCACACGAAAATATGGGAATCGGGCGAAATTCTAGTTTTTTGGCCGTAAAATGCAAAACAACGAGGAACGGCCATGGCGGGGTGGTGACTATGGTTCCTTAGGTCGTATTCGATGGCTCGGAAAAAGTTTAGGTGATCGGGGTCCAGGGTCCCCGACCCACTCGGAAGGCATGGGCTATATAGCACACGAAAATAAGGGAATCGGGCGAAATTCTAGTTTTATGGAAGTAAAATGCAAAACCACGAGGAACAGCCATGGCTGCGCGGTGACTATGGTTCCTTAGGTCGTATTTGATGGCCCCGAATAAATTTAGGCGATCGGGGTCTGGGGGCCCGGACCTACTCAAAAGGCATGGGCTATAGCACACGAAAATAAGGGAATCATGCGAAATTCTAGTTTTTTGGCCATAAAATGCAAAAAAACGATAAACGGCAACGGCGGGGTGGTGACTATGGTTCCTTAGGTCGTATTTGATGGCTCAAAAAAATTTAAGGCAATTGGGGTACGGGGGGCCCGGTCCCACTCGGAAGGCGTGGGCTATAACACACGAATATTTTGGAATCACGCGGAATTCTAGTTTTTTGGCCGTAAAATGCAAAACAACGAGGAACGGCCATGGTGGGGAGGTGACTATGGTTCCTTAGGTCGTATTTTATGGCCCATAATAATTTTAGGCGATCGGGGTCCGGGGGCCCGGACCCACTCAGAAGGCATGGGCTATAGCACATGAAAATATGGGAATCGGGCAAAATTCTACTTTTTTGCCGTAAAATGCAAAACAACGAGGAACAGCCATGGCTGGGCGGTGACTATGGTTCCTTAGGTCATATTTGATAGCCCGGAATAATTTTAGGCGATCGGGTTCCGGGGGGATCGGACCCACTCGGAAGGCGTGGGCTATGGCACACAAATATATGGGAAACGGGCGGAATTCTAGTTTTTTGGCCGTAAAATGCAAAATTACGAGGAACGGCCATGGCGGGGAGGTTACTATGGTTCCTTAGGTCGTATTTGATGGCCCCGAATAATTTTAGGCGATCGGGGTCGGGGTTCCGGACCCATTCGGAAGGCGTGGGCTATAGCACACGAAAATAAGGGAATCGGGCAGAATTCTAGTTTTTTTGCCGTAAAATGCAAAACAATGAGGAACGGCCATGGTGGGGAGGTGACTATGGTTCCTTAGGTCGTATTTGATGGCTCCGAATAATTTTAGGCGATCGGGGTCTGAAGGCTCGGACCCACTCGGAAGGCATGGGCGCACACGAAAATATGGGAATCTAGCGAAATTCTAGTTTTTTGGCCGTAAAATGCAAAAGAACGAGGAACGGCCACGGCGGGGCAGTGACTATGGTTCCTTAGGTCGTATTCTATGGCTCGGAAAAAGTTTAGGCGATCGGGGTATGGGGGGCCGGTCACACTCGGAAGGCGTGGGCTATAGCACACGAATATATGGGAATCGGGTGAAATTCTAATTTTTTGGCAGTAAAATACAAAAGAACGAGGAACGGCCATGGCAGGGCGGTGACTATGGTTCCTTAGGTCGTATTTGACATCCCCAAATAAATTTAGGCGATTGGGGTGCGGGGGCCCATACCCACTCGGAAGGCATAGCCTATAGCTCACGAAAATATGGGAACCGAGCGAAATTCTAGTTTTTTGGCCGTAAAATGCAAAATTACGAGGAACGGCCACGGCGGGGAGGAGACTATGGCTACTTAGGTCGTATTTGATGGCCTAGAATAATTTTAAGCGATCTGGGTCCGGGGGTCCGGACGATCTCGGAAGGCGTGGGCTATAGCATACGAAAATATGGGAATCACGCAGAATTTAGTTTTTTGGCCGTCAAAACAACGCGAAAAGGCCATGGCGGGGCGGTGACTATGGTTCCTTAGGTCGTATTTGATGGCCCCGAATAATTTTACGCGATCGGGGTCCGGGGTCCCGGACCCACTCGGAAGGCATGGGCTATAGGTCACGAAAATATAGGAATCGAGCAAAATTTTAGTTTTTTGGCCGTAAAATACAAAACAACGAGGAACGGCCACGGCGGGGTGGTGACAATTGTTCCTTAGGTCGTATTTGATGGCTCGGAAAAAGTTTAGGTGATCGGGGTACGGGGGGCCCGGTCCCACTCGGAAGGCGTGGACTATAGCACACGAATATATGGGAATCGGGCTGAATTCTAGTTTTTTTGCCGTAAAATGCAAAACAACAAGGAATGACCATGGCGGGGCGGTGACTATGGTTCCTTAGGTCGTATTTGATGGCCCCGAATAAATTTAGGCGATTGGGGTCCGGGGGCCCGGACCCACTCAAAAGGCATGGGCTATAGCACACGAAAATAAGGGAATCAGGCTAAATTCTAGTTTTTTGGCAGTAAAATGCAAAAAAATGATAAACAGCAACGGCGGGGCAGTGACTATGGTTCCTTAGGTCGTATTTGATGGCTCAAAATATTTTTAGGCAATTAGGGTATGGGGGGCCCGGTCCCACTCGGAAGGCGTGGGCTATAGCACACGAATATTTGGGAATGAGGCGGAATTCTAGTTTTTTGGCCGTAAAACGCAAAACAACAAGGAACGGCCATGGCGGGGAGATGACTATGGTTCCATAGGTCGTATTTGATGGCCCAGAATAATTTTAGGCGATTGGGGTCCGGGGGCCCGGACCCACTCGGAAGGCATGGGCTATAGCACACGAAAATATGGGAATCGGGCAAAATTCTAGTTTTTTGCCGTAAAATGCAAAACAACGAGGAACAGCCATGGCTGGGCAGTGACTATGGTTCCTTAGGTCGTATTTGATAGCCCGAATAATTTTAGGCGATCCGGGTCCGGGGTTCCGGACCCACTCGGAAGGCATGGGCTATAGCACACGAAAATATGGGAATCGGGCAGAATTCTAGTTTTTTGGCCGTAAAATGCAAAACAACGAGGAACGACCATGTCGTGGAGGTGACTATGGTTCCTTAGGTCGTATTTGATGGCCCTGAAAAATTTTAGGCGATCGGGGTCCGAGGGCCCGGACCCACTCAGAAAGCATGGGCGCAAACGAAAATATGGGAATCGGGCGAAATTCTAGTTTTTTGGCCATAAAATGCAAAACAGCGAGGAACGGCCATGGCGGGGCGGTGACTATGGTTCTTTAGGTCCTATTCGATGGCTCGGAAAAGGTTTAGGCGATCGGGGTCCGGGGTCCCCGACCCACTCGGAAGGCATGGGCTATATAGCACACGAAAATAAGGGAATTGGGCGAAATTCTAGTTTTATGGAAGTAAAATGCAAAACCACGAGGAACGGCCATGGCTGCGCGGTGACTATGGTTCCTTAGGTCGTATTTGATGGCCCCGAATCAATTTAGGCGATCGGGGTCCGGGGGCTCGGACCCACTCAAAAGGCATGGGCTATAGCACACGAAAATAAGGGAATCATGCGAAATTCTAGTTTTTTGGCCGTAAAATGCAAAAAAACGATAAACAGCAACGGCGGGGCGGTGACTATGGTTCCTTAGGTCGTATTTGATGGCTCAAAAAATTTTTAGGCAATTGGGGTACGGGGGGCCCGGTCCCACTCGGAAGGCGTGGGCTATAGCACAAGAATATTTGGGAATCACGCGGAATTCTAGTTTTTTGGCCGTAAAATTCAAAACAACGAGGAACGGCCATGGCGGGGAGGTGACTATGGTTCCTTAGGTCATATTTTATAGCCCATAATAATTTTAGTCGATCGGGGTCCGGGGGCCCGGAACCACTCAGAAGGCATGGGCTATAGCACACGAAAATATGGGAATCGGGCAAAATTCTAGTTTTTTGCCGTAAAATGCAAAACAACGAGGAACAGCCATGGCTTGGTGGTGACTATGGTTCCTTAGGTCGTATTTGATGGCCTCGAATAAATTTAGGCGATCGGGGTCCGGGGGCACAGACCCACTCAAAAGGCATGGGCTATAGCACACAAAAATAAGGGAATCACGCAAAATTCTAGTTTTTTGGCCGTAAAATGCAAAAAAACGATAAACAGCAACGGCGGGGCGGTGACTATGGTTCCTTAAGTCGTATTTGATGGCTCAAATTTTTTTTAGGCAATTGGGGTACGGGGGGCCCGGTCCCACTTGGAAGGCGTGGGCTATACACGAATATTTGGGAATGAGGCGAAATTCTAGTTTTTTGGCCGTAAAATGCAAAACAACGAGGAACGGCCATGGCGGGGAGGTGACTATGGTTCCTTAGGTCGTATTTGATGGCCCCGAATAATTTTAGGCGATCGGGGTCCAAGGGCCCGAACCCACTCGGAAGGCATGGGCGCACACGAAAATATGGAAATCAGGCGAAATTCTAGTTTTTTGGCCGTAAAATGCAAAACAACGAGGAACGGTCATGGCGGGGCGGTGACTATGGATCCTTAGGTCATATTCGATGGCTGGGAAAAAGTTTAGGCGATCGGGGTCCGGGGTCCCCGACCCACTCGGAAGGCATGGGCTATATAGCACACGAAAATAAGGGAATCGGGCGAAATTCTAGTTTTTTGGAAGTAAAATGCAAAACCACGAGGAACGGCCATGGCTGCGCGGTGACTATGGTTCCTTAGGTCGTATTTGATGGCCCCGAATAAATTTAGGCGATCGGGGTCCGGGGGCCCGGACCCACTCAAAAGGCATGGGCTATAGCACACGAAAATAAGGGAATCATGCGAAATTCTAGTTTTTTGGCCGTAAAATGCAAAAAAATGATAAACGGCAATGGCGGGGCGGTGACTATGGTTCCTTAGGTCATATTTGATGGTTCAAAATTTTTTTAAGCAATTGGGGTACGGGGGGCCCGGTCCCACTCGGAAGGCGTGGGCTATAGCACACGAATATTTGGGAATCACGCGGAATTCTAGTTTTTTGGCCGTAAAATGCAAAACAACGAGGAACGGCCATGGCGGGGAGGATACTATGGTTCCTTTGGTCGTATTTTATGGCCCATAATAATATTAGGCGATCGGGGTCCGGGGTCCCGGACCGACTCAGAAGGCATGGGCTATAGCACACGTAAATATAGGAATCGGGCAAAATTCTAGTTTTTTGCCGTAAAATGCAAAACAACGAGGAACAGCCATGGCTGGGCGGTGACTATGGTTCCTTAGGTCATATTTAATAGCCCGGAATAATTTTAGGCGATCGGGTTCTGGGGGGATCGGACCCACTCGGAAGGCGTGGGCTATGGCACACAAATATATGGGAATCGGGCGGAATTCTAGTTTTTTGGCCGTAAAATGCAAAGTTACGAGGAACGGCCATGGAGGGGAGGTTACTATGGTTCCTTAGGTCGTATTTGATGGCCCCAAATAATTTTAGGCGATCGGGGTCCAGGGTTCCGGACCCACTCGGAAGGCGTGGGCTATAGCACACGAAAATAAGGGAATCGGGCAGAATTCTAGTTTTTTTTGCCGTAAAATGCAAAACAATGAGGAACGGCCATGGTGGGGAGGTGACTATGGTTCCTTAGGTCGTATTGGATGGCCCCGAATAATTTTAGGCGATCGGGGTCTGAAGGCCCGGACCCACTCGGAAGGCATGGGCGCACACGAAAATATGGGAATCTAGCGAAATTCTAGTTTTTTGGCCGTAAAATGCAAAAGAACGAGGAACGGCCACGGCAGGGCGGTGACTATGGTTCCTTAGGTCGTATTTGATAGCCCGAATAATTTTAGGCGATCGGGGTCCGGGGTTCTGGACCCACTCGGAAGGCGTGGGCTACAGCACACGAAACTATGGGAATCGGGCAGAATTCTAGTTTTTTGGCCGTAAAATGCAAAACAACGAGGAACGGCCATGGCGGGGAGGTGACTATGGTTCCTTAGGTCGTATTTGATGGCCTCGAATAATTTTAGGCGATCGGGGTCCGAGGGCCCGGACCCACTCGGAAGGCATGGGCGCACACGAAAATATGGAAATCAGGCGAAATTCTAGTTTTTTGGCCGTAAAATGCAAAACAACGAGGAACGGCCAGGGCAGGGGGTGACTATGGTTCCTTAGGTCATATTCGATGGCTGGGAAAAAGTTTAGGCGATCGGGGTCCGGGGTCCCCGACCCACTCGGAAGGCATGGGCTATATAGCACACGAAAATAAGGGAATCGGGCAAAATTCTAGTTTTTTGGAAGTAAAATGCAAAACCATGAGGAACGGCCATGGCTGCGCTGTGACTATGGTTCCTTAGGTCGTATTTAATAGCCCGGAATAATTTTAGGCGATCGGGTTCCGGGGGGATCGGACCCACTCGGAAGGCGTGGGCTATGGCACACAAATATATGGGAATCGGGCGGAATTCTAGTTTTTTGGCCGTAAAATGCATAACATTACGAGGAACGGCCATGGCGGGGAGGTTACTATGGTTCCTTAGGTCGTATTTGATGGCCCCAAATAATTTTAGGCGATCGGGGTCCAGGGTTCCGGACCCACTCGGAAGGCGTGGGCTATAGCACACGAAAATAAGGGAATCGGGCAGAATTCTAGTTTTTTGCCGTAAAATGCAAAACAATGAGGAACGGCCATGGTGGGGAGGTGACTATGGTTCCTTAGGTCGTATTTGATGGCCCCGAATAATTTTAGGCGATCGGGGTCTGAAGGCCCGGACCCACTCGGAAGGCATGGGCGCACACGAAAATATGGGAATCTAGCGAAATTCTAGTTTTTTGGCCGTAAAATGCAAAAGAACGAGGAACGGCCACGGCGGGGCGGTGTCTATGGTTCCTTAGGTCGTATTCGATGGCTCGGAAAAAGTTTAGGCGATCGGGGTACGGGGGGGTCTGTCACACTCGGAAGGCGTGGGCTATAGCACACGAATATATGGGAATCGGGTGAAATTCTAATTTTTTGGCAGTAAAATACAAAAGAACGAGGAACGGCCATAGCGGGGCGGTGACTATGGTTCCTTAGGTCATATTTGACATCCCCAAATAAATTTAGGCGATCGGGGTGCGGGGGCCCATACCCACTCGGAAGGCATAGCCTATAGCTCACGAAAATATGGGAATCGAGCGAAATTCTAGTTTTTTGGCCGTAAAATGCAAAATTACGAGGAACGGCCATGGCGGGGAGGAGACTATGGCTACTTAGGTCGTATTTGATGGCCCAGAATAATTTTAGGCGATCGGGGTCCGGACCATCTCGGAAGGCGTGGGCTATAGCACACGAAAATATGGGAATCACGCGGAATTTTAGTTTTTTGGCCGTAAAACGCAAAACAACGAGGAAAGGCCATGGCGGGGCGGTGACTATGGTTCCTTAGGTCGTATTTGATGGCCCCGAATAATTTTAGGCGATCGGGGTCCGGGGTCCCGGACCCACTCGGAAGGCATGGGCTATAGGTCACGAAAATATGGGAATCGAGCAAAATTCTAGTTTTTTGGCCGTAAAATACAAAACAACGAGGAACAGCCACGGCGGGGCGGTGACAATTGTTCCTTAGGTCGTATTTGATGGCTCGGAAAAAGTTTAGGTGATCGGGGTACGGGGGGCCCGGTCCCACTCGGAAGGCGTGGGCTATAGCACACGAATATATGGGAATCGGGCTGAATTCTAGTTTTTTTGCCGTAAAACGCAAAACAACGAGGAACGGCCATGGCGGGGCGGTGACTATGGTTCCTTAGGTCGTATTTGTTGGCCCTGAATAAATTTAGGCGATCGGGGTCTGGGAGCCCGGACCCACTCAAAAGGCATGGGCTTAGCACACGAAAATAAGGGAATCAGGCTAAATTCTAGTTTTTTGGCAGTAAAATGCAAAAAAATGATAAACAGCAACGGCGGGGCGGTGACTATGGTTCCTTAGGTCGTATTTGATGGCTCAAAATATTTTTAGGCAATTGGGGTACGGGGGGCCCGGTCCCACTCGGAAGGCGTGGGCTATAGCACACGAATATTTGGGAATGAGGCGGAATTCTAGTTTTTTGGCCGTAAAACGCAAAACAACGAGGAACGGCCATGGCGGGGAGGTGACTATGGTTCCTTAGGTTGTATTTGATGGCCCCCGAATTATTTTAGGCGATCGAGGTCTGGGGGCCCGGACCCACTCGGAAGGCATGGGCTATAGCACACGAAAATATGGGAATCAGGCAAAATTCTAGTTTTTTGCCGTAAAATGCAAAACAACGAGGAACAGCCATGGCTGGGCGGTGACTATGGTTCCTTAGGTCGTATTTGATAGCCCGAATAATTTTAGGCGATCGGGGTCCGGGGTTCCGGACCCACTCGAAAGGCGTGGGCTATAGCACACGAAAATATGGCAATCGGGCAGAATTCTAGTTTTTTGGCCGTAAAATGCAAAACAACGAGGAACGGCCATGGCGTGAAGGTGACTATGGTTCCTTAGGTCGTATTTGATGGCCCTGAATAATTTTAGGCGATCAGAGTCCGAGGGCCCGGACCCACTCAGAAGGCATGGGCGCACACGAAAATATGGGAATCGGGCGAAATTCTAGTTTTTTGGCCGTAAAATGCAAAACAACGAGGAACGGCCATGGCGAGGCGGTGACTATGGTTCCTTAGGTCATAATCGATGGCTCGGAAAAAGTTTAGGCGATCGGGGTCCGGGGTCCCCGACCCACTTGGAAGGCATGGGCTATATAGCACACGAAAATAAGGGAATCGGGCGAAATTCTAGTTTTTTGGAAGTAAAATGCAAAACCACGAGGAACGGTCATGGCTGCGTGTTGACTATGGTTCCTTAGGTCGTATTTGATGGCCCAGAATAATTTTATGCGATCGGGGCCCAGGGGGGCCCGGACTCACTCGGAAGGCGTGGGCTATGGCACACGAATATATGGGAATCGGGCGGAATTCTCATTTTTTGGCTGTAAAATGCAAAACAACGAGGAACGGCCATGGCGGGGCGATGACTATGGTTCCTTAGGTTTGTATTTGATAGCCCAGAAATATTTTAGGCAATCGGGGTCCGGGGGCCCGGAACTCACTCGGAAGGCGTGGGCTATAGCACAGGAAAATATGGGAATCAGGCGGAATTCTAGTTTTTTGGAAGTAAAATGCAAAACCACGAGGAACGGCCATGGCTGCGCGGTAACTATGGTTCCTTAGGTCGTATTTGATGGCCCAGAATAATTTTATGCGATCGGGGCCCGGGGGGCCCGGACTCACTCGGAAGGCGTGGGCTATGGCACACGAATATATGGGAATCGGGCGAAATTCTCCTTTTTTGGCTGTAAAACGCAAAACAACGAGGAACGGCCATGGCGGGGCGATGACTATGGTTCCTTAGGTTTGTATTTGATAGCCCAGAAATATTTTAGGCGATCGGGGTCCGGGGGCCCGGAACTCACTCGGAAGGCGTGGGCTATAGCACAGGAAAATAGTTTTTTGGAAGTAAAATGCAAAACCACGAGGAACGGCCATGGCTGCGCGGTGACTATGGTTCCTTAGGTCGTATTTGATGGCCCAGAATAATTTTATGCGATCGGGGCCCGGGGGGCCCGGACTCACTCGGAAGGCGTGGGAAATGGCACACGAATATATGGGAATCGGGCGGTATTCTCGTTTTTTGGCTGTAAAACGCAAAACAACGAGGAACGGCCATGGCGGGGCGATGACTATGGTTCCTTAAGTCGTATTTGATGGCCCAGAATAATTTTAGGCGATCGAGGTCCGGGGGCCCGGACCCTCTCAGAAGGCGTGGGCTATAGCACACGAAAATATGGGAATCAGGCGAAATTCTAGTTTTTTGGCCGTAAAATGCAAAACAACGAGGAACGGCCACGGCGGGGCGGTGACTATGGTTCCTTAGGTCGTATTTGATGACCCGGAATAATTTTAGGCGATCGGCACGGGGGGCGGTCCCACTCGGAAGGCGTGGGCTATAGCACACGAATATATGGGAATCGGGTGGAATTCTAGTTTTTTTGCCGTAAAACGCAAAACAACGAGGAACGGCCATGGCGGGGCAGTGACTATGGTTCCTTAGGTTGTATTTGATGTCCCCGAATAAATTTAGGCGATCGGGGTCTGGGTGCCCGGACCCACTTTAAAAGGTATGAGCAATAGCACACGAAAATAAGGGAATCGAGCGAAATTCTAGTTTTTTGGAAGTAAAATGCAAAACCACGAGGAACGGCCATAGCTGCACGGTGACTATGGTTCCTTAGGTCGTATTTGATGGCCCAGAATAATTTTATGCGATCGGGGCCCGGGGGGCCCGGACTCACTCGGAAGGCGTGGGCTATGGCACACGAATATATGGGAATCAGGCGGAATTCTCATTTTTTGGCTGTAAAACGCAAAACAACGAGGAACGGCCATGGCGGGGCGATGACTATGGTTCCTTAAGTCGTATTTGATGGCCTGAATAATTTTAGGCGATCGGGGTCCGGGGGCCCTGACCTACTCGGAAGGCATGGGCTATAGTTCACGAAAATATGGAATGAGGCGAAATTCTAGTTTTTTGGCCGTAAAACGCAAAACAATGATGAACGGCCATGGCGGGGCGATGACTATGGTTCCTTAGGTCGTATTTGATAACCCGTAAATATTTTAGGCGATCAGGGACCAGGAGGCCCGGAACCCACTAGGAAGACGTGGGTTATAGCACACGAATATATGGGAATCGGGCGGAATTCTATTTTTTCTGTCGTAAAACGCAAAACAACGAAGAACGGCTATGGCGAGGCGGTGACTATGGTTCCTTAGGTCGTATTTGATAGCTGAAAAATATTTTAGGAGATCGGGGTCTGGGGGATCCGGAACCCACTAGGAAGGCGTGGGCTATAGCACACGAATATATGGGAATCGGGCGGAATTTTACTTTTTTGGCCGTAAAACGCAAAAAAATGAGGAACGGCCATGGAAGGGCGGTGACTATGGTTCCTTAGGTCGTATTTGATGGCCCAGAATAATTTTAGGCTATCGGGGTCTGGGGGCCCAGACCCACTCGGAAGGCGTGGGCTATAGCACATGAAAATATAGGAATCGGGCGGAATTCTAGTTTTTTGGCCGTAAAACGCAAAACAATGAAGAACGGCCATGGCGGGGCGGTGACTATGGTTCCTTATGTCGTATTTGATAGCCCAGAAATATTTTAGGCGATTGTTGCGACCAAACACACTCACGCAAGTATACGCGGTCGTCAAGTAATAAAGTGACTCAAAGTCGGATGTCGAACCCACGAGGACTTATGATTAGCTATTAACTAAATTAGCCTATCTTAATTATCTAAACATGAATTAAATCTAAAAATATTTTATTCTAACTAATTAAATAAGAAAAATATAAATAATAAACTTTGAACAGAGAAAGAGCATATTTTAATGATATCAATGTAATGAAAACGATCTAGGGTTATGGTCTATCTAACAATCCTATTGTATTCTTCAATTGAATTGACCGACTAATTTATCTAGCTTATTGGTTGACAGGGTTAATATTGCTCATAAGAATCTGTCGAGTTCTTATTCGCCTATTCAAGCTAACCTAACGCCTATATGTCTATGGAGTTAGAATCAACAAGAACGCATTTATAATTCCTGTAAATCAACCAAGCAAGGTAATTAGGTATATGTCTATCCTAACCACAAATCCGTTCCCCGATGCCCGAGTTCAAGAACTTGCCCTACTCAATCCTATATGCAATATAGAATTCCCACTTTCGAGTTCAATTCTAGATTCGTAGATAATATTCAATTGGTGATCAAGCAATTAAATAATTAAGCGCAAGATTGAATAAATAAACTAATATGAGAAATCAAGAAGTCAAAATCAATATCCGAATAACAATAGTCATGAAAGAACCACAACCCTAGAACGTGAAGTTTAGCTCCACATTGACATGGTAGCCAAACAACAAATCATACAAAGAAACATAAAAATTACTAAGTTTGGTGGGAGAAAGATGAAACTTGATGAATTCCGGCCTTCACAGCTTTTTCCTGGCTTTTTCCCTCCTCCCAATATGTTAGATAACCTAAAAGAGGCGTTTTTAGCTTATATATTGCGTACAAAAGTCGTGGGCCAAAGCTCTCCTACTCCTAGTCCAATTCGGCTTCAGGGATTGATGCTAAGGTGGATGCGACGCATCCACCTTGTCCTCCATTTCAATTTTTTGCCTGCGAAGGTGGATGCGACGCATCCACCTTGTCCTCTATTTCTCAGCTTGCATGCGATGGTGGACGCGACGCATCCAGCTTCACTTCTACTTCCCAGTTTCGCACGCGATGGCCCAACATCATTGCTAAGGTTGCATGCATGATGATGTTTTCCTAGGTTGGATGCGACGCATCCAACCCTTCTTCCTCTAGCTAAACCACCTTTTCTTCATATTTTGCACTCCGAACACCTTAAATCGTCACACATAACTTAATTAGTCATCAAACCAATAATTACACCATGTTGGGTGTTTTAAAGATTAAATAACATCAAAAAGTGGTTAAAGCATGGGCAAAGTAACATCAACACATATCGAAATATGCCAAACATCACTACCCCACACTTAAACCTTTGTTCGTCCTCGAACAAACCATCCTATAGTAGACGAAACAAAATTAAACTCTTATCGTTTAAAGCACACTGCACCTATGACCGTGGTTATTTGCTACAATTAGGCTCTAGACTATGCATCAACACACTTCCCTTTTCTTATGCCCTTCTTTAAACATATTCGAACAAAGACAACATGCTCACAACAATCCTAACCTCAAAAACCGACTCAATGTCACAATGCACTCATGGCTTGAACAACCAACATCATAGAGAAGTCTAATAACGTTACCTATCCCTCGTGAAACCATGTGCACTCACAACAAAAGCAGAGAGAGTAAAATCAATCCACACATTCATGCTCACAAAGAAAATCGCTCACTCTCACAAAAGAAGTCGCATGCATGCAGTTGGTACCATAGGCTTGCCCTTAATGTAAATCTCTACTAATGTAAGCTCGCTCGATCTAAAATCAATTAGGACTTTTTCATGGTTGTAATGTGGGCTAAGGGACGGGTAGGATATATTTTAGGAATAGTGACTCAACTTCCTAAGCACTTTAACACATCATCAAATAACTTAAGCGCAAATTCTTCAATACCACTTCAATTTCACAAATAATATCACCCCAACAATATTTCCTCTTTCTTTAAGCACTACTTTAATTCATACCCACTAGCAAGAATAAGACAACAATTTATTCCTCTATATTTTTCTTTCTTTCAATTTCCGCTAGTGGTGTATTATTTTACAAAATAAGTGCACCCTTCTTTCTTTCATTGGTTCCACTCAAAAGTCACCCCACACTTAGTCCCTTCTTACTTCTTTTAGCGCTCATCTAACAATTAAAGTGCTTTAAGAGGTAAAAGGATCAAAACAATGTCAATTAAGAATAAAAAGGGTATAGGCTTGTAATGTGGGTACCAAATAAAAGGTCTACAGGCTCAAAAGGTTTAACTAGGGATAGATTTTATTTGTGATAAGCAATAAGCTCAAAAAAATCAAAGAAAGCCTAAAATCATTTTTCAAACCGAGCATCACCTAAAATTTCGCTTCAATTCACATACTGGGCAAGTTCTAGACACAAGTACACTACATGGACTACACAAAAACCTCACCACACATGGCACATGACTCATTAAGGACGGTCACATTCCGACTCTCAAACAATGCAAGTATTCACGGAGCCACGAGATATTAAGCATTAAGCGCAAAGTGAACACAAGTCAAGAAAATGAGAAATAGGCTGCAACAAAACATGCTATCCATTTTAACAAGGCATCATCAATAATTTCAGAGTGAGAAGGGAAGATATTACATATGTAAAAGCTTAAATATGCCAGTATCAACCAAGTCAAGGTCACCTAGGTTCATCATTCTTCCTCCTTTTATTCCCTACATTCCTACTCTACTCTAAAAAGAAAACAAAATTACCCGGTTCAAACTACATCCCATGGAAAAGAACCGAGGCACAAAGAAAAACCACAGGGGATTATTACTATCTACAAAGATACTATATATATATATATATATATATATATATATATATATATATATTTATTTTTGAATAAATAATGATAAACTGATAGATAAACTGATAGTTACTCCATATAGATGAATTTACTGCTATTTTATGCCATTAATCCAGTGAATATATTAGTACATTCATCCATACATCAAACATAAATCACCCCCACCCCACACTTAGGACTGTGCGTTGTCCCCAACGCACACAAACAAGGTAAAGTAGGGTGAGAAGGACTCCCTTAAGTCAAGGTGGAGGGCTCATCCGCAGTCTGTGGAGGAGCATCTGCATCCATAGCATTCCTATCATCAACAACTGGTGCTGATTCTGTATCAGGTGTTACAGCGACCTCAATAGGCCTGTTGAGTGGAGCCTCGGTGACTATGGGAGGAACAGGAGTGGATGGTCCGGCAGTGGATGATGCAATCAGCTGGGAGATGTCTGTACCTGCACATTGAACCAGAGCTCTGAGGAGTAATGATATCTCCTTCATCATCGTGGCCTGCTCGGTCTGAACTCGGCTTAGATCCGCACGAGTCTGTCTCAACTCATCCCTGGTGGCACTCAACTCGACACGAGTCGCTATCAGCTCAGCCCTGTTCTCTTGCATATCTGCTTGCATATGCTCAAATAATTGTTGGACGGTGAGCTTAGAAGACCTTCCCTTGTTCGGCTCTAGAACATGAGTGACATCATATGGTCCTGGAGCTTTAGCCTCAATGTCATCATTCTCCTTGTCCCATAGTACTCCCCTCTCTGTTAAAAAAGCCGTTAGGGTATTAGCAAAGAACAGCCTCCACTTGTAATTCATCCTGGTTCGCTGCATTTGATCATGCATGATGGCTCCGAAGTTGAGTGGTATCCCCTCTAATAAAGCATATAATACGAGTGCGCGGTAACGAGGGACATCAGTTTTATGTTGGCATGGCAGCAGTCGGTTACAAATGAAATTTAGAGCCACACGTGCCAACGCACTCATGAATTCCTTTGCTATAGAGTGGTACTCCATACTCCCATGCTTCCATTCTGCATCCTTCCTGGTAGGGCATAGGACAGACTTAATGTGTGCATAATCTGGTGTTTTGCATATGGCGTCAAACCTGTCAGTGAGTGTGTGTGGCACCCTTAAGAAGTTATTCAGAGCTTCAGCTGACACATTAATATCTACCCCTCTTACTCGCACAATGTTTCCCCGTGCGTGACGCCAATTGGCGTAGAGCTCTCTAACAATGGTGAGGTTGGCTTTGCCATGACCTTTCAGAATGGGTCCCCATTTTTGCACCTCTCGAATTGACTTGAGAAACTCTGAGTACTTTGTCTTAAGTGGTCCGATGTTTATCGGCTTTTCCGGAATGTACTTCTTTGAAACCAATATCTTCTTATAGGCTCGGAATGCCTTCTCATTAACAAAGTATTTCTCCCAATCAACTCGGTCTATGGGTTCACCCTCGTCTTCATCACTCATGTTGATCTGTAGGTGGTCATTGTCCGAATCGGAATCGGATTCAGATTCTGTAGTAATCTTCTCCTTCCCTTTATCAGTTGGAGCACTCATTCTCGAAGCTTTTCTTTGGTATGTCACAGGCTCTCGTATCTCTATTCCTTTGCTTGGTGTAATACCCTTCTTCACTGTCCTCCGGACCAATGTTTCCTCCTCCTCTTGCTCTGAATCATCACTTAACTGCCTAGGCAGCAGTTCCATTTCCTTCTCCGTCCGCTTCCTCTTTTTCTGTTGATTTGGACTGCCCGCTGCCCTTCCGGTAGGCTTTTTGGGCGGTTGCTTGTTACCATCTTTGTCTTGTTGCTTGGATGGTTTACTCGCTGCTGTCATTTTACGAAGCTAAGTACCTGCAATGCAAAGAATTCAACAATTAGCAGATGAAACAGCGAAGTTCAGCTTGAAAGCAATTGCGACAGCTTGCAGACTTCAATTTATTCGTAAAGTCATGCCATTCACTCTTCATGGAATTGTAGCTCATGACTTTCAGCAAGTATGTGATAACTCTCTTCAAAAATTCAATTTCACATAGCCCCTCATTCGACCCCACACTTATTCTCAAGCATACACCAATCTCAGGGACAATTCGTCGAACATGTGGTATGCAACAAGTGTGCCTAGTTCATTCTATCAGTTGAGCAGTGCAACTACCCTCCCAAAGTTGGACGAGATGAAGGGAATTATAGTTTATCATCTCTCAACCATTACAACTACCAAGAACGACAGCCTAAAAATCTTGAAATTGCAAAACCTACTTGTTGCTACCATTGAAGGAGGGAGGAGAGACGAATTAGGAGAGAAGCCAACGGAAGAACGAAGAGGATGATGCGTACCTGTCGCGTTTGAGCTTATTGCGTTACAATTTCGATGAGAGAATTCTGTTCTGCGTTCGTAGGCGTCGCCAAAACGAGACGAGTGGATGCGTCGCAAGAAACATTTTTTGTTCGAATAGGTTGTCTTAAGATGTGTTAAAATATATATTACTTACCTGTGCGTGCGAGCTTTGACGCGACGCATCCCCTTGTCTTCCTTCAAAAAATTTTCGGACGCGATACGGGCGCGATAGGCAGACTTCACTGCCTTGAGCAATTGGCCCGTCAATTTTTTTGCTGAGGGGGACGCGACGCATCCCCTTGTCTTCCTTCAAAAAATTTTCGGACGCGATACGGGCGCGATAGGCAGACTTCACTGCCTTGAGCAATTGGCCCGTCAATTTTTTTGCTGAGGGGGACGCGACGCATCCGCCTCATTTTCTTGAATAAAATCTATGTCCTACGAAAAGAAAGGAGAAAAAAAAATTAAAATAAAAATAAAAAAAACTAACTAACTTGGGTGGCCTCCCAAGAAGCGCCTGATTTAACGTCGCGGCACGACGCAACATGTTCTTCATGCCTCCACTAAGTCCATTGTGGTCTTGTGACGTGCAATGTCACCACCCCAATAGTGTTTTACTCTTTGGCCATTTACCAAGAATGTCGTATTGGACCCCTTATCACACAATTCTATCGCACCATGAGGTTTCACACTAACCACTTCAAACGGACCCGACCATCGAGATTTAAGCTTTCCTGGAAAAAGCTTTAGCCTTGAATTAAACAGTAGAATTTGTTGACCTGGTTCAAACTCACGATGTTGGATATGCTTATCATGCCATCTTTTGGTCTTCTCTTTATACAATTTGGCATTTTCATACGCATGCAATCGAAACTCATCAAGCTCGTTGAGTTGTAGCAATCTCTTTTCACCGGCCAAGTCCATCTCCATATTTAGCTTTTTAATCGCCCAATAAGCTTTGTGTTCAAGCTCGACGGGCAGATGGCAGGCCTTCCCATAAACCAACCTGTACGGAGAAGTGCCTATTGGGGTCTTGTACGCAGTGCGATATGCCCATAATGCGTCATCCAGCTTCCCGGCCCAGTCCTTTCTATTCATACTTACTGTCTTTTCCAAAATCTGCTTGACCTCTCTGTTGGAAACTTCTACTTGACCACTCGTTTGGGGATGATAGGCAGTGGAAACTTTGTGCTTGACTCCGTATTTTGCAAGAATATTATTCAGCAGTTTGTTACAAAAGTGAGTTCCCCCGTCGCTTATCAACACTCTTGGGGTCCCAAAACGTGTGAAGATGTGCTTCTTTACAAAGCCTACCACAACTTTTGCGTCGTTAGTAGGAAGAGCTATGGCCTCTACCCACTTAGAAACATAGTCGACCGCCACCAAGATGTATCTGTGTCCGTTAGAATATGGGAATGGTCCCATAAAATCAATCCCCCAAACATCAAAGAGTTCTACCGCCAGTATATTTTGCAAGGGCATCTCGTGCTTCCTCGTGATAGTTCCAGTTCTTTGGCATCTATCACAATTTTTAACGAAGGCATGTGCATCCTTAAACAATTTTGGCCAATAAAAACCTGATTGTAGCACTTTTTGGGCGGTTCTATCCCCGCCGTGATGACCTCCATATGGTGACGCATGGCAGTCATGTAGTATAGCCCTCATCTCTTCCTCAGGAACACACCTTCTCACCAACTGATCTGCACACTGCCTATATAGGAATGGCTCATCCCACACGTAGAACCTTACATCGTGTAGGAATCTTCTTCTATTGTCAGCTGTCCATTCTAGTGGCGTTACCCCACTTGCGATAAAATTCACATAATCTGCATACCATGGGGCTTCACCTGAGGTGATTGCCAATATTTGCTCATCCGGAAATGTTTCTTTAATTGACCCTCCTTCCGCTACATGGTTCCGGCTCTCTAATCTGGACAAATGATCGGCCACTTGATTTTCTGTCCCTTTTCGATCTCGGATCTCTAAGTCAAATTCTTGCAAGAGGAGGACCCAACGAATCAGCCTCGGCTTGGCGTCTTTCTTTTCAAATAGGTATCTGATAGCTGAATGATCTGTGTAGACGATGACTTTGGTTCCCACTAGATAGGATCTGAACTTGTCAAACGCCCACACCACTGCAAGCAACTCCTTTTCAGTCACTGTATAATTCATCTGAGCTGGATTCATAGTTTTGCTTGCATAATAAATGGAGTGAAAGATTTTATCCCTCCTTTGCCCCAACACCGCTCCAATTGCTATGTCACTTGCATCGCACATCAACTCAAATGGTTGTGCCCAATCGGGGCCAATGATAATTGGTGCAGTCACCAATCTTCCCTTCAGCTCCTCAAATGCTTTCAGACATGCATTATCAAACTTGAAGGTAACGTCTTTCTCTAGAAGCCTGCACAAAGGGGAAGAAATTTTCGAAAAATCTTTAATGAAACGACGATAAAAACCTGCATGACCCAAGAAACTGCGAATGCCTTTGATGGATGTCGGCGGGGGCAATTTTTCGATCGTCTCCACCTTTGCTTTATCCACCTGTAGACCATCTTTTGAAACCTTGTGCCCCAAAACTATACCTTCACGTACCATGAAATGGCACTTTTCCCAGTTTAGCACCAAGTTCGTCTCTTCACACCTAGCTAGCACTTTATCAAGGTTCATCAAACAACTATCAAAAGAACATCCAAACACAGAAAAATCGTCCATGAATACTTCTACATATCTTTCAACCATGTCAGTGAAAATAGCCATCATACACCTTTGAAAAGTCGCAGGTGCATTACAAAGACCGAAGGGCATTCTCTTGAACGCATATGTGCCATAAGGACATGTAAATGTAGTTTTCTCTTGGTCTTCTGGGGCTATAGCAATCTGATTATACCCCGATTAACCGTCCAGGAAACAGTAGTATTCCTGGCCAGCTAATCTATCAAGCATTTGGTCAATAAAAGGCAGGGGAAAGTGGTCTTTCCGGGTGGCATTGTTTAGTTTTCTGTAATCTATGCAAATTCTCCATCCAGTTACAGTTCTTGTGCGAATTAAGTCATTATTTTCATTAACTACTACGGTTATCCCCCCTTTCTTCGGCACACATTGAACGGGGCTTACCCATTTACTATCAGAGATTGGAAATACAATACCTGCATCAAGCCACTTAATCACTTCTTTCCTTACCACTTCTTTCATGATTGGATTTAGTCGGCGTTGGTGTTCTACACTTGGCTTGTGTCCGTCCTCCATGAGGATTTTGTGCATGCAGAAAGCTGGACTAATGCCTTTAATGTCAGACATTGTCCACCCAATTGCTCGCTTGTGCTCACGTAGCACCCTTAATAGCTTTTCTTCCTGTAATTTAGACAAGTGAGCAGAAATAATAACAGGTAAGGTGTCAGAACTTCCCAAATAAGCATATTGAAGGTGAGGGGGTAGGGGTTTAAGTTCCAAATTTGGAGCTTTTTCAATTGACGGCTTTGGTGGGGGGCCACTTGGCCTATTCAGGGGCTCAAACGGGATTATTCCTTGCATGTAACCACATGATGTATCTAGGATTCCCTTCATCTCCTCAACCTCATCATCCATCTCCAAGCTATCAAACAGCATGATTGCTTTTTCTAAACAGTCGCCTAGATATACACTCGTGTTAAGAAGTTTCTCATCCACCTCCACCACAGATATCATAGAGAGCTCCTCATAGTGGCGGGGGAGTTGGATTGCTTTGTAGACATTGAAGACTGCCTCCTCGTTGTCCACTCTCATAATCATTTTCCCTTCTCTCACTTTAATTATTGCATCGCCAGTAGCCAAGAGAGGTCGTCCCAATATGATTGGAACTTGTTCATCAGCCTCGAAGTCTAGAATAATGAAGTCAGCTGGGAAGATGAATTTTCCAATTTGCAGCAGCACATCTTCAATCACTCCTTCGGGGTAGGCTATGGACCTATCAGCTAATTGCAACATCACGGTGGTTGGTCTCGGAGCTCCCAGACCTAATTGCTTAAACAAGGATAACGGCATCAGATTTATGCTTGCACCCAAATCACACAGAGCACGTCCCACGTTAATATTACCGATTTGTACTGGAATAGTGAAGCTGCCAGGGTCCTTAAGCTTTTGGGGAAGCTTGTTTTGGACCCTTGATGTGCACTCCTCAGTAAGTGCAACCGTCTCGAACTCAGTCAATTTCCTCTTATGAGCCACTATGTCTTTTATGTACTTAGCGTACTTTGGAATTTCACGAAGTACATCCACTAATGGAATATTTAATTGAACCTGACTCAACATGGAGAGAAATTTGTTGAACATGCGATCGTCATTCCTTTTCTGCAATCTTTGGGGGAAAGGTGGTGGTGGCCTTGTAACCTCCATTCGCTCTGAACTTGCATCATCTTCCTTTGACTCTTGTGTTGCCTTAGGTGTCAACTCCCCCCAGGTATAGGTTTTTCTTTTATCTTCCTTGGCGCTTCCTCTAGTTCCCTCCCGTTTCTAAGTGTAACTGCATTAATTTGAGGGTTCTTCTCTGTATCACTGGGGAGTGAGCCTGTAGGTCTAGTATTTTGGTTTGCTGCTAACTGCCCCATTTGCCTCTCAAGATTTCTGAAATCGGTCCTGAGCTGTTGATTGTCTAGTAACAACTTTTTCAGCAAGTCATTCGTACTTTCTTCCATTTGTTGGGGTGGCTTCTGAGGTTGAGTAAAATTCCCTTGAGGCCTATACTGATTCTGTTGACTTCCGCCCCATGAGAAGTTAGGATGATTCCTCCAGTTTGGGTTGTAAGTGTTCCCATATTGTGCATGTTGATTCATAGGACCTCTGTTTTGTTGTCCCACATAGTATATAGATTCAGGATTCGTGGGGCACATGTCAATCATATGACTGTCTCCGCATAGTTCGCAACAAATAGACATCTGCTGTACATGTTGCATTTGTTGTGTTGTCATTCTATTCATCTGATTTGCCAATTTTGCTATATCGGCTCTCATGGCGGAAAAGTCATCAAGCTCAATCAAACCGGCGGCCTTCTGTTTAATTACCCTTCGTGAATCCCCCTCTCCTTGCCAATTATGGTCATTAGCAGTGAAATTATTTAGCAGGAGTTGTATTTCACTATACGGTCTTGCCATGCAACTACCCCCACAAGCTGAGTCAAGATTCATCTTTGATGCTTCATCTAACCCATCAACAAAAGTGTGACCCAATACCTCATCAGTTTGACAATGATGCGGGCAGTCTCTGAGTAGTTTCTTGTATCTTTCCCAAGCTTGACGAAGTGTCTCACCATCCCGTTGTTGGAACCCAAGAATTTGGCTCCTCAAAGACTTTGTCTTCTTAGTTGGGAAAAACTTGATCAGGAATTTCCTTGCTAGATCATCCCAAGTGTGGATAGAGTTCGCGGGCTCCTTTTGCAACCATTCTTTAGCTTCCCCCAACAGTGAAAAAGGGAATAGTGTCAGCCTGACATAGTCCTTGGAGACGTTCGGATAATTGTAAGTGTCCGTGATTTCCAAGAAGTTCTGAATATGCCTCTGCGGGTCCTCATGAGATAGACCCACATATTGTCCTGTGGACTGAATCAGCTGTACCATGTACTGTTTGAGTTCAAAATGCCCAGTGATATCAGGCTTCACAATAGCCTGAGTCATATTCGCAAGATTGGGCCTTGCGGCTTCGATTACCGGACGCTCTTCATTGCCTGCCATATCTATTGGCTGTGGTTGGATTGCGATGTCCAAATCTCTTTCTATTCTCGTTCTAGCTTCGTGTTCCCTTCTCACTCTATGTAATGTTCGTTCGATTTCTGGATCAAGAGGAATGAGGTTGTTTGCACTTCTACTCCTCTGCATTCGAGAGTAAACCCTGCGTTGACACAAACCAGGCAAACTGAAAATTAAAACTTGAAAACAAATATCTAATAAAAGCTTAACTTAGTCACGTAGCTAATTTCTAAGTCCCCGGCAACGGCGCCAAAAACTTGTTGCGACCAAACACACTCACGCAAGTATACGCGGTCGTCAAGTAATAAAGTGACTCAAAGTCGGATGTCGAACCCACGAGGACTTATGATTAGCTATTAACTAAATTAGCCTATCTTAATTATCTAAACAAGAATTAAATCTAAAAATATTTTATTCTAACTAATTAAATAAGAAAAATATAAATAATAAACTTTGAACAGAGAAAGAGCAGATTTTAATGATATCAATGTAATGAAAACGATCTAGGGTTATGGTCTATCTAACAATCCTATTGTATTCTTCAATTGAATTGACCGACTAATTTATCTAGCTTATTGGTTGATAGGGTTAATATTGCTCATAAGAATCTGTCGAGTTCTTATTCGCCTATTCAAGCTAACCTAACGCCTATATGTCTATGGAGTTAGAATCAACAAGAACGCGTTTATAATTCCTGTAAATTAACCAAGCAAGGTAATTAGGTATATGTCTATCCTAACCACGAATCTGTTCCCCGATGCCCGAGTTCAAGAACTTGCCCTACTCAATCCTATATGCAATATAGAATTCCCACTTTCGAGTTCAATTCTAGATTCGTAGATAATATTCAATTGGTGATCAAGCAATTAAATAATTAAGCGCAAGATTGAATAAATAAACTAATATGAGAAATCAAGAAGTCAAAATCAATATCCGAATAACAATAGTCATGAAAGAACCACAACCCTAGAACGTGAAGTTTAGCTCCACATAGACATGGTAGCCAAACAACAAATCATACAAAGAAACATAAAAATTACTAAGTTTGGTGGGAGAAAGATGAAACTTGATGAATTCCGGCCTTCACAGCTTTTTCCTGGCTTTTTCCCTCCTCCCAATATGTTAGATAACCTAAAAGAGGCGTTTTTAGCTTATATATTGCGTACAAAAGTCGTGGGCCAAAGCTCTCCTACTCCTAGTCCAATTCGGCTTCAGGGATTGATGCTAAGGTGGATGCGACGCATCCACCTTGTCCTCTATTTCTCAGCTTGCATGCGATGGTGGACGCGACGCATCCAGCTTCACTTCTACTTCCCAGTTTCGCACGCGATGGCAGACGCGATGGCCCAACTTCACTGCTAAGGTTGCATGCATGATGATGTTTTCCTAGGTTGGATGCGACGCATCCAACCCTTCTTCCTCTAGCTAAACCACCTTTTCTTCATATTTTGCACTCCGAACACCTTAAATCGTCACACATAACTTAATTAGTCATCAAACCAATAATTACACCATGTTGGGTGTTTTAAAGATTAAATAACATCAAAAAGTGGTTAAAGCATGGGCAAAGTAACATCAACACATATCGAAATATGCCAAACATCAGCGATCGGGGTCCGGGGGGTCCGGAACCCACTAGGAAGGCGTGGGCTAGCACACGAATATCTGGGAATCGGGCGGAATTCTAGTTTTTTGCCCGCAAAATGCAAAACAACGAGGAACGGCCATGGCAGGGCGGTGACTATGGTACCTTAGGTCGTATTTGATGGCCCCGAATAATTTTAGGCGATCGGGGTCCGGGGGCCCGGACCCACTCGGAAGGCGTGGGCTATAGCTCACGAAAATATGGGAATCGAGCGAAATTCTAGTTTTTTGGCTATAAAATGCAAAACAACGCGGAACGGTCACGACGTGGCGGTGACTATGGTTCCTTAGGTCGTATTTGATGGCCCAGAATAATTTTAGGCGATCGAGGTCCGGGGGCCCGGACCCACTCGGAAGGCGTGGGCTATAGCACACAAAAATATGGGAATCGGGTGGAATTCTAGTTTTTTGGCCGTAAAATGCAAAACAACGAGGAACGGCCATGGCGAGGCGGTGACTATGGTTCCTTAGGTCATATTCGATGGCTCGGAAAAAGTTTAGGCGATCGAGGTCCGGGGTCCCCGACCCACTTGGAAGGCAGGGGCTATATAGCACACGAAAATAAGGGAATCGGGTGAAATTCTAGTTTTTGGAAGTAAAATGCAAAACCACGAGGAACGGTCATGGCTGCGTGTTAACTATGGTTCCTTAGGTCGTATTTGATGGCCCAGAATAATTTTATGTGATCGGGGCCCGGGGGGCCCGGACTCACTCGGAAGGCGTGGGCTATGGCACACGAATATATGGGAATCGGGCGGAATTCTCGTTTTTTGGCTGTAAAACGCAAAACAACGAGGAACGGCCATGGCGGGGCGATGACTATGGTTCCTTAGGTTTGTATTTGATAGCCCAGAAATATTTTAGGCGATCGGGGTCCGGGGGCCCGGAACTCACTCGGAAGGCGTGGGCTATAGCACAGGAAAATATGGGAATCAGGTGGAATTCTAGTTTTTTGGAAGTAAAATGCAAAACCACTATGGTTCCTTAGGTCGTATTTGATGGCCCAGAATAATTTTATGCGATTGGGGCCCGGGGGGCCCGGACTCACTCGGAAGGCGTGGGTTATGGCACACGAATATATGGGAATCGGGCGGAATTCTCGTTTTTTGGCTGTAAAACGCAAAACAACGAGGAACGGCCATGGCGGGGCGATGACTATGGTTCCTTAAGTCATATTTGATGGCCCAGAATAATTTTAGGCGATCGAGGTCTGGGGGCCCGGACCCTCTCGGAAGGCGTGGGCTATAGCACACGAAAATATGGGAATCAGGCGAAATTCTAGTTTTTTGGCCGTAAAATGCAAAACAACGAGGAACGGCCATGGCGGGGCGGTGACTATGGTTCCTTAGGTCGTATTTGATTGCTCGGAAAAAGTTTAGGCGATCAAGGTACGGGGGGCCCGGTACCACTCGGAAGGCGTGGGCTATAGCACACGAATATATGGGAATCGGGTGGAATTCTAGTTTTTTTGCCGTAAAACGCAAAACAACGAGGAACGGCCATGGCGGGGCAGTGACTATGGTTCCTTAGGTTGTATTTGATGTCCCCGAATAAATTTAGGCGATCGGGGTCCGGGTGCCCGGACCCACTTTAAAAGGTATGAGCAATAGCACACGAAAATAAGGGAATCGAGCGAAATTCTAGTTTTTTGGAAGTAAAATGCAAAACCACGAGGAACGGCCATAGCTGCGCGGTGACTATGGTTCCTTAGGTCGTATTTGATGGCCCAGAATAATTTTATGCGATCGGGGCCCGGGGGGCCCGGACTCACTCGGAAGGCGTGGGCTATGGCACACGAATATATGGGAATCAGGCGGAATTCTCATTTTTTGGCTGTAAAACGCAAAACAACGAGGAACGGCCATGGCGGGGCGATGACTATGGTTCCTTAAGTCGTATTTGATGGCCTGAATAATTTTAGGCGATCGGGGTCCGGGGGCCCTGACCTACTCGGAAGGCATGGGCTATAGTTCACGAAAATATGGAATGAGGCGAAATTCTAGTTTTTTGGCCGTAAAACGCAAAACAATGAGGAACGGCCATGGCGGGGCGATGACTATGGTTCCTTAGGTCGTATTTGATAACCCGTAAATATTTTAGGCGATCAGGGACCAGGAGGCCCGGAACCCACTAGGAAGACGTGGGTTATAGCACACGAATATATGGGAATCGGGCGAAATTCTATTTTTTCTGTCGTAAAACGCAAAACAACGAAGAACGGCTATGGCGAGGCGGTGACTATGGTTCCTTAGGTCGTATTTGATAGCTCAAAAATATTTTAGGAGATCGGGGTCTGGGGGATCCGGAACCCACTAGGAAGGCGTGGGCTATAGCACACGAATATATGGGAATCGGGCGGAATTTTACTTTTTTGGCCGTAAAACGCAAAAAAATGAGGAACGGATATGGCAGGGTGGTGACTATGGTTCCTTAGGTCATATTTGATGGCCCAGAATAATTTTAGGCGATCGGGGTCTGGGGGCCCAGACCCACTCGGAAGGCGTGGGCTATAGCACATGAAAATATAGGAATCGGGCGGAATTCTAGTTTTTTGGCCGTAAAACGCAAAACAATGAAGAACGGCCATGGCGGGGCGGTGACTATGATTCCTTATGTCGTATTTGATAGCCCTGAAATATTTTAGGCGATCGGGGTCCGGGGGGTCCGGAACCCACTAGGAAGGCGTGGGCTAGCGCACGAATATATGGGAATCGGGCGGAATTCTAGTTTTTTGCCCGCAAAATGCAAAACAACGAGGAACGGCCATGGCGGAGCGGTGACTATGGTACCTTAGGTCGTATTTGATTGCCCCGAATAATTTTAGGCGATCGGGGTCCGGGGGCCCGAACCCACTCGGAAGGCGTGGGCTATAGCTCACGAAAATATGGGAATCGAGTGAAATTCTTGTTTTTTGGCCGTAAAATGCAAAACAACGCGGAACGGTCACGACATGGTGGTGACTATGGTTCCTTAGGTCGTATTTGATGGTCCAGAATAATTTTAGGCAATCAAGGACCGGGGGCCCGGACCCACTCGGAAGGCGTGGGCTATAGCACACGAAAATATGGGAATCGGGTGGAATTCTAGTTTTTTGGCCGTAAAAACAAAACAACGAGGAACGGCCATGGCGGGGCGGTGATTATGGTTACTTAGGTCGTATTTGATAACCCAGAAATATTTAAGGCGATCGGGGTCCGGGGGGCCCGGAACCCACTAGGAAGGCGTGGGCTATAACACACGAATATATGGGAATCAGGCGGAATTCTAGTTTTTTGGCCGTAAAATGCAAAACAATGAGGAACAGCCACGGCGGGTCGGTGACTTTAGTTCTTTAGGACGTATTTGATGGCTCGGAAAAAGTTTAGGCGATCGTGGTATGGGGGCCGGTCCCACTCAGAAGGCGTGGGCTATAGCACACGAATATATGGGAATTGGGCAAAATTCTAGTTTTTTGGCCGTAAAATACAAAACAACGAGGAACAGCCACGGCGGGGCGGTGACTATGGCTCCTAAGGTCGTATTTGATGGCTCGGGAAAAGTTTAGGCGATCGGGGTACGAGGGGCCCAGACCCACTCGGAAGGCGTGGGCTATAGCACACGAAAATATGGGAATCGGGCAGAATTCTTGTTTTTTGGCCGTAAAACGCAAAACAACGGGGAACGGCCATGGCAGGGCGACGACTATGGTTCCTTAGGTCATATTTGATGGCCCTGAATAATTTTTGGCGATCGGGGTCCGGGGGGACCGGAACCCGCTAGGAAGGCATGGGCGGGGCGGTGACTATGGTTCCTTAGGTCGTATTTGATGGCTCGGAAAATTTTTAGGCGATCGGGGTATGGGGGGCCCGGTCCCACTCGGAAGGCGTGGGCTATAGCACACGAATATATGGGAATCAGGCAGAATTCTAGTTTTTTGGCCGTAAAACGCAAAACAACGAGGAACGGTCATGGCAGGGCGGTGACTATGGTTCCTTAGGTCGTATTTGATGGCCCCGAATAATTTTAGGCGATCGGGGTCCGGGGGCCCGGACCCACTAGGAAGGCGTGGGCTATATATAGCACACGAATATAGGGAAATCAGGCGGAATTCTATTTTTTGGCCGTAAAACGCAAAACAACGAGGAACGGCCATGGCGGGGCGGTGACTATGGTTCCTTAGTTCGTATTTGATAGCCCAGAATACTTTTAGGCGATCGGGATCCGGGGGCCCGGACCTACTAGGAAGGCGTGGGCTATAGCACACGAAAATATGGGAATCGGGCGGAATTCTAGTTTTTTGCTCGTAAATCGCAAAACAACGAGGAACGGCCATGGCAGAGCGATGACTATGGTTCCTTAGGTCGTATTTGATGGCCCGGAATAATTTTAGGCGATCGAAGTCTGAGGGCCCGGACCCACTCGAAAGGCATGGGCTATAGCTCACGAAAATGTGGGAATTGAGCGAAATTCTAGTTTTTTGGCCGTAAAATGCAAAACAACGAGGAACGGCCATGGCGGGGCGGTGACTATGGTTCTTTAAGTCATATTTGATGGCTCGGAAAAATTTTAGGCTATCGGGGTATGGGGGCCCGGTCCCTCTCGGAAGGCGTGGGCTATAGCACACGAATATACGGGAATCGGGCGGAATTCTAGTTTTTTGGCCGTAAAATGCAAAACAACGAGGAACGGCCATGGCGGGGCGGTGACTATGGTTCCTTAGGTCGTGTTTGAAGGCCCCAAATAATTTTAGGCGATCGGGGTCTGGGGGCCCGGACCCACTCGGAAGGCATAGGCTATAGCACACGATAATATGGGAATCGGGTGAAATTCAAATTTTTTGGCCGTAAATGCAAAACAACGAGGAACGGCCAGGGCTGGGCGGTGACTATGGTTCCTTAGGTCGTATATGATTGCTCGGAATAATTTTAGGCGAAAGGGGTCCGGGTGGCCCGGACCCATTCGGAAGGCGTGGGCTATAGCACACGAATATATGGGAATTGGGCGGAATTCTAGTGTTTTGGCCGTAAAATGCAAAAAACGAGGAACGGTCATGGCGGGGCGGTGACTATGGTTCCTTAGGTCATATTTTATAGCCCAGAAATATTTTAGGCGTTCGGGGTTCGGGGTCTCGGAACCCACTAGGAAGGCATGGGCTATAGCACACGAATATATGGAATCGGGCGGAATTCTAGTTTTTTGGCCGTAAATCGCAAAATAACGAGGAACGGCCATGGCGAGGCGGTAACTATGGTTCCTTAGGTCACATTTGATAGCCTGGAAAAATGTTAGGCGATCGGAGTCCGGGGGCCCGGACCCACTTGGAAGGCGTGGGCTATAGCACACGAATATCTGAGAATCGAGCGGTATTCTAGTTTTTTGGCCGTAAAACACAAAAGAACGAAGAACGGTCATGGCAGGGCGGTGACTGTGGTTCCTTAGGTCGTATTTGATAGTCTGGAAAAATTTTAAGCGATAGGGGTCCGGGGGGCCCGGACCCACTAGGAAGGCATGGGCTATATATAGCTCACGAATATATGGAAATCGGGCAGAATTCTAGTTTTTTGGTCGTAAAATGCAAATAAACGAGGAACAGCCATTGCGGGGCGGTGACTATGGTTCCTTAGGTCGTAGTTGATGGCCTGGAAAAATGTTAGGCAATCCGGTTTCGGAGGACCCGGGCCCTCTCGGAAGGCGTGCTCGCACATGAAAATATGGGAATAGGGCGAAAATATGAGAATAGGGCGAAAATATGGTAGGGCGGTGACTATGATGGCGGGGCGGTGACTATGAATCCTTAGGACGTATTTGATGGCCCAAATAAATTTTAGGCAATCAGGGTCCGGGGGGCCCGGACCCACTCGGAAGACGTGGGCTTAGCACACGAAAATATGGGAATCTAGCGGAATTCTAGTTTTTTGGCTGTAAAACGCAAAACAACGAGGAACGGCCATGGTGGGGTGGTAACTATGGTTCCATAGGTCGTATTTGATGGCCTAGAATAATTTTAGGCGATTGGGGTTCGGGGGCCCGAACCCACTCGGAAGGCGTGGGCTATAGCACACGAATATATGGGAATCAGGCGGAATTCTAGTTTTTTGGCCGTAAAACGCAAAAGAACGAGGAACGGCCTTCGTGGGGCTGTGACTATGGTTCCTTAGCTCGTATTTGATGGCCCAGAATAATTTTAGGCGATCGGGGTCCGGGGGCTCGAACCCACTCAGAAGGCATGGACTATAACACACGAAAATATGGGAATCGGGCGAAATTCTAGTTTTTTTGCCGGAAATGCAAAACAACGAGGAACGACCACGGCTGGGCGGTGACTATGGTTCCTTAGGTCGTATTTGATTGCCTGGAATAATTTTAGGCGATCGGGGTCCGTGTGGCCCGGACCCACTCGGAAGGCGTGGGCTATAGCACATGAATATATGGGAATTGGGCGGAATTCTAGTTTTTTGGCCGTATAATGCAAAAAACGAGGAACGGTCATGGAGGTGCGGTGACTATGGTTCCCTAGGTCGTATTTGATAGCCCGAAAATATTTTAGGCGATCTGGGTCCGGGGGCCCCGGAACCCACTAGGAAGGCGTGGGCTATAGCACACGAATATATGGGAATCGGGCGAAATTCTAGTTTTTTGGCAGTAAAATGCAAAACAATGAGGGACGGCCATGACGGGGCGGTGACTAAGGTTCCTTAGGTTATATTTGATAGCCTGGAAAAATGTTAGGCAATCGGGGTTCGGGGGCTCGGACCCACTCGGAAGGCATGGGCTAGCACACGAAAATATCGGAATCGGGCAAAATTCTAGATTTTTCGTCATAAAAAGCAAAACAATGAGGAACGGTCATGGCAGGGCGGTGACTATGGTTCCTTTGGTCGTATTTGATAGCCTGGAAAATTTTTAGGCGATCGAGGTTCGGGGGGCCCGGACCCACTAGGAAGGCGTGGGCTATATATAGCACACGAATATAGGGTAATCGGGAGGAATTCTAGTTTTTTGGCCGTAAAACATAAAACAACGAGGAACGGCCATGGCGGGGCGGTGACTATGGTTTCTTAAGTCATATTTGATGGCTCGGAAAATTTTTAGGCGATCGGGGTACGGGGGGCCCAGTCCTACTCGGAAGGTGTGGGCTATAGCACACGAATATATGGGAATCAGGCGGAATTCTAGTTTTTTGGCCGTAAAACGCAAAACAACGAGGAACGGCCATGGAGGGGAGGTGACTATGGTTCCTTAGGTCGTATTTGATGGCCCCGAATAATTTTAGGCGATCAGGGTCCGGGGGCCCGGACCCACTCGGAAGGCGTGGGCTATAGCACACGAAAATATGGGAATCGGGCGAAATTCTAGTTTTTTGGCAGTAAATGCCAAACAATGAGGAACGGCCACGGCTAGGCGGTGACTATGGTTCCTTAGGTCGTATTTGATTATACGGAATAATTTTAGGTAATCGTAGTCCGGGTGGCCCGACCCACTCGGAAGGCGTGGGCTATAACACACGAATATATGGGAATTGGGCGGAATTCTAGTTTTTTGGCCGTAAAACGCAAAAAATGAGGAACGGTCATGGAGGGGCGGTGACTATGGTTCCTTAGGTCGTATATGATAGCCTGGAAATGTTTTAGGCGATCGGGGTCCGGGGGCCCGGAACCCACTAGGAAGGCGTGGGCTATAACACACGAATATTTGGGAATCGGGCGGAATTCTAGTTTTTTGGCCGTAAAACGCAAAACAACGAGGAACGGCCATGGTGGGGTTGTGACTATGGTTCCTTAGGTCGTATTTGATAGCCTGGAAAAATGTTAGAAAATCGGGGTCCAGGGGCTCGGACCCACTCGGAAGGCATGGGCTATAGCACACGAAAATATGGGAATCAGGCAAAATTCTAGTTTTTTGGTCGTAAAAAGAAAAACAACGAGGAACGGTCATGGCAGGGCGGTGACTATGGTTCCTTAGGGTGTATTTGATAGCCCAGAAAATTTTTAGGAGATCGTAGTCTTGGGGGCCGGACCCACTAGGAAGGCGTGGGCTATATATAGCATACGAAAATATGAGAATCGGGCGAAATTCTAGTTTTTTGGCCGCAAATGCAAAACAACAAGGAACGACCACTACTGGGCGGTGACTATGGTTCCTTAGGTCGTATTTGGTTATCCGAAATAATTTTAGGTGATCGGGGTCCGGGTGGCCCGACCCACTCGAACGGCGTGGGCTATAGCACACGAATATATGGGAATGGGGCGGAATTCAAGTTTTTTGGCCGTAAAATGCAAAAAACGAGGAACGGTCATGGAGGGGTGGTCACTATGGTTCCTTAGGTCGTATTTGATAGCCCGAAAATATTTTAGGCGATCAGGGTCCGGGGGGCCCCGAACCCACTAGGAAGGCGTGGGCTATAACACACGAATATTTGGAAATCGGGCGGAATTCTAGTATTTTGGCCATAAAATGCAAACAAATGAGGAACGGCCATGGCGCGGCGGTGATTATGATTCCTTAGGTCGTATTTTATGGCCTGGAAAAATGTTAGGCAATCGGGGTCCAGGGGCTCGGACACACTTGGAAGGCATGGGCTATAGCACACGAAAATATGGGAATCGGGCAAAATTCTAGTTTTTTGGTCCTAAAAAGCAAAACAACGAGGAACGGTCATGGCAGGGTGGTGACTATGGTTCCTTAGGTCGAATTTGATAGCCCAGAAAAATTTTAGGTGATCGGGGTCTGGGGGGCCCGGACCCACTAGGAAGGCGTGGGCTATATATAGCACACGAATATATGGGAATCGGGCGGAATTTTAGTTTTTTGGCCGTAAAACGTAAAAAAATGAGGAATGACCATGGCAGGGCGGTGACTATGGTTCCTTAGGTCGTATTTTATAGCCTGGAAAAATGTTAGGCAATCGGGGTCCAGGGGCTCGGACCCACTCGGAAGGCATGGGCTATAGCACACGAAAATATGGGAATCGGGCAAAATTCTAGTTTTTTGGTTGTAAAAAGCAAAACAACGATCAACGGTCATGGTAGGGCGGTGACTATGGTTCCTTAGGTCGTATTTGATAGCCCAGAAAATTTTTAGGAGATCGGGGTCTGGGGGTCCCGGACCCACTAGGAAGGCGTGGGCTATATATAGCACACGAATATATGGGAATCGGGCGGAATTCTAGTTTTTTGGCCGTAAAATGCAAAACAACAAGGAACGGCCATGGCGGGGTGGTGACTATGGTTCCTTAGTTCGTATTTGATGGCCTGAAAAAATGTAAGGCAATTCGGTTTCGGGGGACCCGGGCCCACTCGGAAGGCGTGGGCTAGAACACACAAAAATATGTGAATCGGGAGATGTCTAGTTTTTTGGTCATAAAAAGCAAAACAACGAGGAACGGTCATGGCGGGGAGTTGTCTATGGTTCCTTAGGACGTATTTGATGGCCCAAATTAATTTTAGGCGATCGGGGTCCGGGGGGACCGGACCCACTCGAAGGGCGTAGGCTCAGCACACGAAAATATGGGAATCGGGCAAAATTCTAGTTTTTTAGCCGTAAAACGCAAAACAATGAGAAACGACCATGGCAGGGCGGTGACTATGGTTCCTTAGGTCATATTTGATAGACCAGAAATACTTTAGGAGATCGGGGTCCGAGGGGCCCGAAACCCACTAGGAAGGCGTGGGTTATAGCACACGAGTATTTGGGAATCGAGCGGAATTCTAGTTTTTTGGCCGTAAAATGCAAAACAACAAGGAACGGCCATGGTGGGGCGGTGACTATGGTTCCTTAGGTCGTATTTTATAGCCTGGAAAAATGTTAGGCAATCGGGGTCCAGGGGATCGGACCCACTCGGAAGGCATGGGCTATAGTACACGAAATATGGGAATCGGGCAAAATTCTAGTTTTTTGGTTGTAAAAAGAAGAACAACGAGGAACGGTCGTGGCAGGGCGGTGACTATGGTTCCTTAGGTCGTATTTGATAGCCCAGAAAAAGTTTTTGGAGATCGGGGTCTAGGGGGCCCGGACCCACTAGGAAGTCGTGGGCTATATATAGCACACGAATATATGGGAATCGGGCGGAATTCTAGTTTTTTGGTCGTAAAAAGCAAAACAACGAGGAACGGTCATGGCGGAGCGTTGACTATGGTTTCTTAGGACGTATTTGATGTCCCAAATACATTTTAGGCGATCGGGGTCCGGGGGGCCCGGACCCACTCGGAAGGCGTGGGCTAGGCACACGAAAATTTGTGAATCGTGCGAAATTCTAGTTTTTTTGCCATAAAACGCAAAACAACGAGGAACGGCCAGGGTGGGGCGGTGACTATGGTTCCTTATGTCATATTTGATGACCCGGAATAATTTTAGGCGATCGGGGTTCGGGGTCCCGGACCCACTTGGAAGGCGTGGGCTATAGCACACGAATATATGGGAATCGGGCGGAATTCTAGTTTTTTTGCCGTAAAACACAAAACAACGAGGAACGGCCATGGTGGGGCGGTGACTATGGTTCCTTAGGTCGTATTTGATGGCCCAGAATAATTTTAGGCGATCGGGGTCCGGGGGCCCGGACCCACTCGGAAGGCATGGGCTATAACTCACGAATATATTTGAATCAGGCGGAATTCTAGTTTTTTGGCCGTAAACCGCAAAAGAACGAGGAACGGCCATGGTGGGGCGGTGACTATGGTTTCTTAGGTCATATTTGATGGCCCCGTATAATATTAGGCGATCGGGGTCCGGGGGCGCGGACCCACTCGGAAGGCAGGGGCTATAGCACACAAAAATATGGGAATCGGGCGAAATTCTAGTTTTTTGCCGTAAATGCAAAACAACGAGGAACGGCCACAGCTGGGCGGTGACTATGGTTCCTTAGGTCGTATTTGATTGCACGGAATAATTTTAGGCGATCGAGGTCTGTGCGGCCCGGACACAATAGGAAGGCGTGGGCTATATATAGCACACGAATATATGGGAATCGGGCGAAATTATAGTTTTTTGGCCGTAAAATGCAAAACAACGAGGAACGGCCATGGGGGGCAGTGACTATGGTTCCTTAGGTCATATTTGATGGCCCAGAATAATTTTAGGCGATCGGGTTCCGGGGGCCCGGATCCACTCGGAAGGCGTGGGGTATAGCACACGAATATATGGGAATCGAGCGGAATTCTAGTTTTTAGGTCGTAAAAAGCAAAACAACGAGGAACGGTCATGGCGGGGCGGTGACTATGATTCCTTAGGACGCATTTAATGGCCCCGAATAAATTTTAGGCGATCGGGGTCAGGGGGGCCTGGACCCACTAGGAGGGCGTGGGCTATATATAGCACACGGATATATGGGAATCGGGCGGAATTCTAGTTGTTTGGCCATAAAATGCAAAACAACGAGGAACGGCCATGGCAGGGCGGTGATTATAGTTCCTTAGGTCATATTTGATGGCCTGGAATAATTTTAGGCGATCGGGGTCCTAGGGCCCGGACCCACTCGGAAGGCGTGGGCTTAGCACACGAAAATATAAGAATCGGGCAAAATTCTAGTTTTTTGGTCGTAAAATGCAAAACAACGAGGAACGGACATGGTGGGGCGGTGACTATGGTTCCTTAGGTCATATTCGAAGGCACAGAATAATTTTAGGCGATCGGGGTCCTGGGGCCCGGACCCTCTCGGAAGACGTGGGCTATAGCACACGAATATATGGGAATCGGGCGGAATTCTAGTGTTTTGGCCGTAAAATGCAAAACAACGAGGAACGGCCATGGCTGGGTGGCGTCTATGGTTCCTTAGGTCATATTTGATGGCCCGGATTAATTTTAGGCGATCGGGTTCCGGGGGCCCGGACCCACTCGGAAGGAGTGGGCTATAGCACATGAATATTGGGAATCGGGCGGAATTCTATTTTTTTGGCCGTAAAATGCAAAACAATGAGGAACGGCCATGCCTGGGAGATGTCTATGGTTCCTTAGGTCGTATTTGATGGCCCAGAATAATTTTAGGCGATCGGGGTCTGGGGGCCCGGACCCACTCGAAAGGCGGGGGCTATAGCACACGAATATTGGGAATCGGGCGGAATTCTAGTTTTTGGCCGTAAAACGCAAAACAACGAGGAACGGCCATGGCGGGGCGGTGACTATGGTTCCTTAGGTCGTATTTGAAAGCTTGGAAAAATGATAGGCAATCGGGGTCCGGGGGCTCGGACCCACTCGGAAGGCATGGGCGATAGCACACGAAAATATGGGAATCGGGCAAAATTCTAGTTTTTTGTTCGTAAAAAGCAAAGCAACGAGTAACGGTCACGGCAGGGCGGTGACTATGGTTCCTTAGGTCGCATTTGATAGCCCGAAAAATTTTTAGGCGATCGGGGTCAGGGGGCCTGGACCCACTAGGAAGGCGTGGGCTATAAATAGCACACGAATATATGCGAATCGGGCAGAATTCTAGATGTTTGGCCATAAAACGCAAAACAACGAGGAACAGCCATGGCGGGGCGGTGACTATGGTTCCTTAGGTCGTATTTGAAAGCCTGGAAAAATGTTAGGCAATCGGGGTCCGGGGGCTCGGACCCACTCGGAAGGCATGGGCGATAGCACACGAAAATATGGGAATCGGGCAAAATTCTAGTTTTTTGTTCGTAAAAAGAAAAACAACGAGGAACGGTCACGGCAAGGGGGTGACTATGGTTCCTTAAGTCGCATTTGATAGCCCAAAAAATTTTTAGGCGATCGGGGTCAGGGGGGCCTGGACCCACTAGGAAGGCGTGGGCTATATATAGCACACGGATATATGGGAATCGGGCGGAATTCTAGTTGATTGGCCATAAAACGCAAAACAACGAGGAACGGCCATGGCGGGGCGGTGATTATGGTTCCTTAGGTCGTATTTGATAGCCTGGAAAAATGTTAGGCAATCCGGTTTCGGGGGACCCGGCCCCACTCGGAAGGCTTGGGCTAGAGCACAAGAAAATATGGGAATCGAGCGGAATTCTAGTTTTTAGGTCGTAAAAATCAAAACAACGAGGAACGGTCATGGTAGGATAGTGACTATGGTTCCTTAGGACGCATTTGAAGGCCCAAATAAATTTTAGGTGATCGGGGTCCGGGGGGCCCGGACCCACTCGTAAGGCGTGGGCTTAGCACACGAAAATATGGGAATCAGGTAGAATTCTTGTTTTTTGGCCATAAAACGCAAAACAACGAGGAACGGCCATGGCTGGGAGGTGTCTATGGTTCCTTAGGTCGTATTTGATGGCCCGGAATAATTTTAGGCAATCGGGGTCTGGGGGGCCCGGATCCACTCTGAAGGCGTGGGCTATAGCACACGAATATATGGGAATCGGGCGGAGTTCTAGTTTTTTGGCCGTAAAATGCAAAACAACGAGGAACGGCCATGGCTGGGAGGTGTCTATGGTTCCTTAGGTCATATTTGATGGCCCGGAATAATTTTAGGCGATCGGGGTCTGGGGGGCCCGGACCCACTCGGAAGGCGGGGGCTATTGCACACGAATATTGGGAATCGGGCGAAATTCTAGTTTTTTGGCCGTAAAATGCAAAACAACGAGGAACGGCCACAGCTGGGAGGTGTCTATGGTTCCTTAGGTCGTATTTGATGGCCTAGAATAATTTTAGGCGATCGGGGTCCGGGGGGCCCGGACCCACTCGGAATGCATGAGCTATAGCACACGAATATTGGGAATCGGGCGGAATTCTAGTTTTTTGGCAGTAAAACGCGAAACAACGAGGAACGGCCATGGCGGGGCGGGGTCTATGGTTCCTTAGGTTGTATTTGATGGCCCCGAATAATTCGATCGGGGTACGGGGGCCCGGACCCACTCGGAAGGAGTGGGCTATAGCACATGAATATTGGGAATCGGGTGGAATTCTATTTTTTGGCCGTAAAATGCAAAACAATGAGGAACGGCCATGCCTGGGAGATGTCTATGGTTCCTTAGGTCGTATTTGATGGCCCGGAATAATTTTAGGCGATCGGGGTCTGGGGGCCCGGACCCACTCGAAAGGCGGGGGCTATAGCACACGAATATTGGGAATCGGGCGGAATTCTAGTTTTTGGCCGTAAAACGCAAAACAACGAGGAACGGCCATGGCGGGGCGGTGACTATGGTTCCTTAGGTCGTATTTGAAAGCTTGGAAAAATGATAGGCAATCGGGGTCCGGGGGCTCGGACCCACTCGGAAGGCATGGGCGATAGCACACGAAAATATGGGAATCGGGCAAAATTCTAGTTTTTTGTTCGTAAAAAGCAAAGCAACGAGTAACGGTCACGGCATGGCGGTGACTATGGTTCCTTAGGTCGCATTTGATAGCCCGAAAAATTTTTAGGCGATCGGGGTCAGGGGGCCTGGACCCACTAGGAAGGCGTGGGCTATATATAGCACACGAATATATGCGAATCGGGCAGAATTCTAGATGTTTGGCCATAAAACGCAAAACAACGAGGAACAGCCATGGCGGGGCGGTGACTATGGTTCCTTAGGTCGTATTTGAAAGCCTGGAAAAATGTTAGGCAATCGGGGTCCGGGGGCTCGGACCCACTCGGAAGGCATGGGCGATAGCACACGAAAATATGGGAATCGGGCAAAATTCTAGTTTTTTGTTCGTAAAAAGAAAAACAACGAGGAACGGTCACGGCAAGGGGGTGACTATGGTTCCTTAAGTCGCATTTGATAGCCCAAAAAATTTTTAGGCGATCGGGGTCAGGGGGGCCTGGACCCACTAGGAAGGCGTGGGCTATATATAGCACACGGATATATGGGAATCGGGCGGAATTCTAGTTGATTGGCCATAAAACGCAAAACAACGAGGAACGGCCATGGCGGGGCGGTGATTATGGTTCCTTAGGTCGTATTTGATAGCCTGGAAAAATGTTAGGCAATCCGGTTTCGGGGGACCCGGCCCCACTCGGAAGGCTTGGGCTAGAGCACAAGAAAATATGGGAATCGAGCGGAATTCTAGTTTTTAGGTCGTAAAAATCAAAACAACGAGGAAGGGTCATGGTAAGATGGTGACTATGGTTCCTTAGGACGCATTTGAAGGCCCAAATAAATTTTAGGTGATCGGGGTCCGGGGGGCCCGGACCCACTCGTAAGGCGTGGGCTTAGCACACGAAAATATGGGAATCAGGTAGAATTCTTGTTTTTTGGCCATAAAACGCAAAACAACGAGGAACGGCCATGGCTGGGAGGTGTCTATGGTTCCTTAGGTCGTATTTGATGGCCCGGAATAATTTTAGGCAATCGGGGTCTGGGGGGCCCGGATCCACTCTGAAGGCGTGGGCTATAGCACACGAATATATGGGAATCGGGCGGAGTTCTAGTTTTTTGGCCGTAAAATGCAAAACAACGAGGAACGGCCATGGCTGGGAGGTGTCTATGGTTCCTTAGGTCATATTTGATGGCCCGGAATAATTTTAGGTGATCGGGGTCTGGGGGGCCCGGACCCACTCGGAAGGCGGGGGCTATTGCACACGAATATTGGGAATCGGGCGAAATTCTAGTTTTTTGGCCGTAAAATGCAAAACAACGAGGAACGGCCACAGCTGGGAGGTGTCTATGGTTCCTTAGGTCGTATTTGATGGCCTAGAATAATTTTAGGCGATCGGGGTCCGGGGGGCCCGGACCCACTCGGAATGCATGAGCTATAGCACACGAATATTGGGAATCGGGCGGAATTCTAGTTTTTTGGCAGTAAAACGCGAAACAACGAGGAACGGCCATGGCGGGGCGGGGTCTATGGTTCCTTAGGTTGTATTTGATGGCCCCGAATAATTTTAGGCGATCGGGGTACGGGGGCCCGGACCCACTCGGAAGGCATGGGCTATTGCACATGAAAATATGGGAATCGGGCGAAATTCTAGTTTTTCGGCCGTAAAATGCAAAAGAACAAGGAACGGCCATGGCGGGGTGGTGACTATGGTTCCTTAGGTGGTATTTGATGTCCCCGAATAATTTTTGGCAATCGACGTCCGGGGGGCCGGACCCACTCGGAAGGCATGGGCTATAGATCACTAAAATATGGGAATCGAGCGAAATTCTAGTTTTTTGGCCATAAAATGCAAAGCAATGAGGAAAAGCCATGGCGGGGCGGTGACTATGGTTCCTAAGGTCATATTTGATGGCCCTGAATAATTTTAGGCTATTGGGGTCCTGGGGCCCGGACCCACTCGGAAGGCGTGGGCTATAGCACACGAATATATGGGAATTGGGCGAAATTTTTGTTTTTTGGCTGTAAAATGCAAAAAACAAGGAACGGTCATAGAGGGGCGGTGACTATGGTTCCTTAGGTCGTATTTGATAGCCCAGAAATATTTTAGGCGATCGGGGTCCGGGGGGCCCGGAACCCACTAGGAAGGCGTGGGCGCACATGAATATATGGGAATCGGGCAGAATTCTAGTTGTTTGGCCATAAAACGCAAAACAACGAGGAACATCCATGGCGGGGCGGTGCCTATGGTTTCTTAGGTCGTATTTGATGGCTTGGAAAAATGTTAGGCAATCCAGATTCGGGGGAGCCGGCCCCACTCGGAAGGCGTGGGCTAGAACACAAGAAAATATGGGAATCGAGCGGAATTCTAGTTTTTAGGTCGTAAAAAGCAAAACAACGAGGAACGGTCATGGCGGGGCGGTGACTATGGTTCCTTAGGATGCATTTAATGGCCCAAATAAATTTTAGGCGATCGGGGTCCGGGGGGCCCGGACCCACTCGTAAGGCGTGGGCTTAGCACACGAAAATATGGGAATCGGGCAGAATTCTAGTTTTTTGGTCTTAAAACGCAAAACAACGAGGAACGGACATAGTAGGGCGGTGACTATGGTTCCTTAGGTCATATTTGAGGCACACAATAATTTTAGGCGATCGGGGTCCTGGGGCCCGGACCCACTCGGAAGGCGTTGGCTATAGCACACGAATATATGAGAATCGGGCGGAATTCTAGTTTTTTGGCCGTAAAATGCAAAACAACGAGGAACGGCCACGGCTGGGTGGTGTCTATGGTTCCTTAGGTCATATTTGATGGCCCGGAATAATTTTAGGCGATCGGGTTCCGGGGGCCCGGACCCACTCGGAAGGAGTGGGCTATAGCACATGAATATTGGGAATCGGGCGGAATTCTATTTTTTTGGCCGTAAAATGCAAAACAATGAGGAACGGCCATGCCTGGGAGATGTCTATGGTTCCTTAGGTCGTATTTGATGGCCCGGAATAATTTTAGGCGATCGGGGTCTGGGGGGCCCAGACCCACTCGAAAGGCGGGGGCTATAGCACACGAATATTGGGAATCGGGCGGAATTCTAGTTTTTGGCCGTAAAACGCAAAACAACGAGGAACGGCCATGGCGGGGCGGTGACTATGGTTCCTTAGGTCGTATTTGAAAGCTTGGAAAAATGATAGGCAATCGGGGTCCGGGGGCTCGGACCCACTCGGAAGGCATGGGCGATAGCACACGAAAATATGGGAATCGGGCAAAATTCTAGTTTTTTGTTCGTAAAAAGCAAAGCAACGAGTAACGGTCATGGCAGGGCGGTGACTATGGTTCCTTAGGTCGCATTTGATAGCCCGAAAAATTTTTAGGCGATCGGGGTCAGGGGGCCTGGACCCACTAGGAAGGCGTGGGCTATATATAGCACACGAATATATGCGAATCGGGCAGAATTCTAGATGTTTGGCCATAAAATGCAAAACAACGAGGAACAGCCATGGCGGGGCGGTGACTATGGTTCCTTAGGTCGTATTTGAAAGCCTGGAAAAATGTTAGGCAATCGGGGTCCGGGGGCTCGGACCCACTCGGAAGGCATGGGCGATAGCACACGAAAATATGGGAATCGGGCAAAATTCTAGTTTTTTGTTCGTAAAAAGAAAAACAACGAGGAACGGTCACGGCAAGGGGGTGACTATGGTTCCTTAAGTCGCATTTGATAGCCCAAAAAATTTTTAGGCGATCGGGGTCAGGGGGGCCTGGACCCACTAGGAAGGCGTGGGCTATATATAGCACACGGATATATGGGAATCGGGCGGAATTCTAGTTGATTGGCCATAAAACGCAAAACAACGAGGAACGGCCATGGCGGGGCGGTGATTATGGTTCCTTAGGTCGTATTTGATAGCCTGGAAAAATGTTAGGCAATCCGGTTTCGGGGGACCCGGCCCCACTCGGAAGGCTTGGGCTAGAGCACAAGAAAATATGGGAATCGAGCGGAATTCTAGTTTTTAGGTCGTAAAAATCAAAACAACGAGGAACGGTCATGGTAGGATGGTGACTATGGTTCCTTAGGACGCATTTGAAGGCCCAAATAAATTTTAGGTGATCGGGGTCCGGGGGGCCCGGACCCACTCGTAAGGCGTGGGCTTAGCACACGAAAATATGGGAATCAGGTAGAATTCTTGTTTTTTGGCCATAAAACGCAAAACAACGAGGAACGGCCATGGCTGGGAGGTGTCTATGGTTCCTTAGGTCGTATTTGATGGCCCGGAATAATTTTAGGCAATCGGGGTCTGGGGGGCCCGGATCCACTCTGAAGGCGTGGGCTATAGCACACGAATATATGGGAATCGGGCGGAGTTCTAGTTTTTTGGCCGTAAAATGCAAAACAACGAGGAACGGCCATGGCTGGGAGGTTTCTATGGTTCCTTAGGTCATATTTGATGGCCCGGAATAATTTTAGGCGATCGGGGTCTGGGGGGCCCGGACCCACTCGGAAGGCGGGGGCTATTGCACACGAATATTGGGAATCGGGCGAAATTCTAGTTTTTTGGCCGTAAAATGCAAAACAACGAGGAACGGCCACAGCTGGGAGGTGTCTATGGTTCCTTAGGTCGTATTTGATGGCCTAGAATAATTTTAGGCGATCGGGGTCCGGGGGGCCCGGACCCACTCGGAATGCATGAGCTATAGCACACGAATATTGGGAATCGGGCGGAATTCTAGTTTTTTGGCAGTAAAACGCGAAACAACGAGGAACGGCCATGGCGGGGCGGGGTCTATGGTTCCTTAGGTTGTATTTGATGGCCCCGAATAATTTTAGGCGATCGGGGTACGGGGGCCCGGACCCACTCGGAAGGCATGGGCTATTGCACATGAAAATATGGGAATCGGGCGAAATTCTAGTTTTTCGGCCGTAAAATGCAAAAGAACAAGGAACGGCCATGGCGGGGTGGTGACTATGGTTCCTTAGGTGGTATTTGATGTCACCGAATAATTTTTGGCAATCGACGTCCGGGGGGCCGGACCCACTCGGAAGGCATGGGCTATAGATCACTAAAATATGGGAATCGAGCGAAATTCTAGTTTTTTGGCCATAAAATGCAAAGCAATGAGGAAAAGCCATGGCGGGGCGGTGACTATGGTTCCTAAGGTCATATTTGATGGCCCTGAATAATTTTAGGCTATTGGGGTCCGGGGGCCCGGACCCACTCGGAAGGCGTGGGCTATAGCACACGAATATATGGGAATTGGGCGAATTTTTGTTTTTTGGCTGTAAAATGCAAAAAACAAGGAACGGTCATAGAGGGGCGGTGACTATGGTTCCTTAGGTCGTATTTGATAGCCCGGAAATATTTTAGGCGATCGGGGTCCGGGGGGCCCGGAACCCACTAGGAAGGCGTGGGCGCACATGAATATATGGGAATCGGGCAGAATTCTAGTTGTTTGGCCATAAAACGCAAAACAACGAGGAAAATCCATGGCGGGGCGGTGCCTATGGTTTCTTAGGTCGTATTTGATGGCTTGGAAAAATGTTAGGCAATCCAGATTCGGGGGAGCCGGCCCCACTCGGAAGGCGTGGGCTAGAACACAAGAAAATATGGGAATCGAGCGGAATTCTAGTTTTTAGGTCGTAAAAAGCAAAACAACGAGGAACGGTCATGGCGGGGCGGTGACTATGGTTCCTTAGGATGCATTTAATGGCCCAAATAAATTTTAGGCGATCGGGGTCCGGGGGGCCCGGACCCACTCGTAAGGCGTGGGCTTAGCACACGAAAATATGGGAATCGGGCAGAATTCTAGTTTTTTGGTCTTAAAACGCAAAACAACGAGGAACGGACATAGTAGGGCGGTGACTATGGTTCCTTAGGTCATATTTGAGGCACAGAATAATTTTAGGCGATCGGGGTCCTGGGGCCCGGACCCACTCGGAAGACGTTGGCTATAGCACACGAATATATGAGAATCGGGCGGAATTCTAGTTTTTTGGCCGTAAAATGCAAAACAACGAGGAACGGCCACGGCTGGGTGGTGTCTATGGTTCCTTAGGTCATATTTGATGGCCCGGAATAATTTTAGGCGATCGGGTTCCGGGGGCCCGTACCCACTCGGAAGGAGTGGGCTATAGCATATGAATATTAGGAATCGGGCAGAATTCTATTTTTTTGGCCGTAAAATGCAAAACAACGAGGAACGGCCAGGGCTGGGAGGTGTCTATGGTTCCTTAGGTCGTATTTGATGGCCCGGAATAATTTTAGGCGATCGGGGTCTGGGGGGCCCGAACCCACTCGGAAGGCGGGGGCTATAGCACACGAATATTGGGAATCGGGCGGAATTCTAGTTTTTTGGCCGTAAAATGCAAAACAACGAGGAACGGCCACGGCTGGGAGGTGTCTATGGTTCCTTAGGTCGTATTTGATGGCCCGGAATAATTTTAGGCGATCGGGGTCCGGGGGCCCCGGACCCACTCGGAAGGCGTGGGCTATAGCACACGAATATTGGGAATCGGGCGGAATTCTAGTTTTTTGGCCGTAAAACGCGAAACAACGAGGAACGGCCATGGCGGGGCGGGGACTATGGTTCCTTAGGTTGTATTTGATGGCCCCGAATAATTTTAGGCGATCGGGGTCCGGGGGCCCGGACCCACTCGGAAGGCATGGGCTATTGCACATGAAAATATGGGAATCGGGAGAAATTCTAGTTTTTTGGCCGTAAAATGCAAAACAACGAGGAACAGCCACGGCTGGGCTGTGACTATGGTTCCTTAGGTCGTATTTGATACACCAAAAATATTTTAGGCGATCGGTGTCCCGGGGGCTTAGAACCCACTAGCAAGGCGTGGGCTATAGCACACGAATATATGGGAATCGGGCGGAATTCTAATTTTTTGGCCGTAAAATGCAAAATAACGAGGAACGGCCATGGCAGGGTGATGACCAAGGTTCCTTAGGTCGTATTTGATGGCCCAGAATAATTTTAGGCAATCGGGGTCCGGGGTCCCGTACCCACTCGGAAGGCGTGAGCTATCCCATGAAAATACGGGAATCGAGCGAAATTCTAGTTTTTTGGCCGTAAAAAGCAAAAGAACGAGGAACGGCCACGGCGGGGCGGTGACTATGGTTCCTTAGGTCGTATTTGATGGTCCCAAATAATTTTAGGCAATCGGGGTCCGGGGGCCCGGACCCACTCGGAAGGCATGGGCTATTGCACATGAAAATATAGGAATCGGGAGAAATTCTAGTATTTTGGCCATAAAATGCAAAACAACGAGGAACAGCCGCAGCTGGGCTGTGACTATGGTTCCTTAGGTCGTATTTGATAGACCAAAAATATTTTAGGCGATCGGGGTCCGGGGGGCCCGGAACCCACTAGCAAGGCGTGGGCTATAGCACACGGATATATGGGAATCGGGCAGAATTCTAGTTGTTTGGCCATAAAACGCAAAACAACGAGGAACGGCCATGGCGGGGCAGTGATTATGGTTCCTTAGGTCATATTTGATGGCCTGGAAAAATGTTAGGCAATCCGGTTTCGGGGGACCCGGCCCCACTCGGAAGGCGTGGGCTAGAGCACAAGAAAATATGGGAATCGAGCGGAATTCTAGTTTTTAGGTCGTAAAAAGCAAAACAATGAGGAACGGTCATGGCGGGACGGTGACTATGATTCCTTAGGACGCATTTGATGGCCCAAATAAATTTTAGGTGATCGGGGTCCGGGGGGCCCGGAACCACTCGTAAGGGGTGGGTTTAGCATACGAAAATATGGGAATCAGGTAGAATTCTAGTTTTTTGGCCGTAAAATGGAAAACAACAAGGAACGGACATGGTGGGGCGGTGACTATGGTTCCTTAGGTCATATTTTAAGGCCCAGAATAATTTTAGGCGATCGAGGTCCTAGGGCTCGGACCCACTCGGAAGGCGTGGGCTATAGCACACGAATATATGGGAATCGGGCTGAATTCTAGTTTTTTGGCCGTAAAATACAAAATAACGAGGAACGGCCATGGCGGGGTGGTGACTATGGTTCCTTAGGTTGTATTTGATGGCCCCGAATAATTTTAGGCGATCGGGGTCCGGGGGCCCGGACACACTCGGAAGGCATGGGCTATAACACACGAAAATATAGGAATCGGGCGAAATTTTAGTTTTTTGGCCGTAAATGCAAAACAACGAGGAACGGCGATGGCTGGGCGGTGACTATGGTTCCTTAGGTCGTATTTGATTGCCCGAAATAATTTTAGGCGATCGGCGTCCGGTTGGCCCGGACCCACTCGGAAGGCGTGGGCTATAGCAAACGAATATATGGGAATTGGGCGGAATTCTTGTTTTTTAGCCATAAAATGCAAAAAACGAGGAACGGTCATGGAGTGGCGGTGACTATGGTTCATTAGGTCGTATTTGATAGCCCGAAAATATTTTAAGCGATCGGGGTCAGGGGGGCCCGGACCCACTCGGAAGGCTGGGGCTATAGCACACTAATATTGGGAATCGGGCGAAATTCTAGTTTTTTGGCCGTAAAATGCAAAACAACGAGGAACGGCCATGGCTGGGAGGTGTCTATGGTTCCTTAGGTCGTATTTGATGGCCCGAAATAATTTTAGGCGATCGGGGTCCGGGGGGCCCGGACCCACTCGGAAGGCGTGGGCTATAGCATATGAATATTGGGAATCGGGCAGAATTCTAGTTTTTTGGCCGTAAAACGTGAAACAACGAGGAACGGCCATGGCGGGGCGAGGTCTATGGTTCCTTAGGTTGTATTTGATGGCCCCGAATAATTTTAGGCGATCGGGGTACGGGGGCCCGAACCCACTCGGAAGGCATGGGCTATTGCACATGAAAATATGGGAATCGGGCGAAATTCTAGTTTTTCGGCCGTAAAATGCAAAAGAACGAGGAACATCCATGGCGGGGCGGTGACTATGGTTCGTTAGGTGGTATTTATAGGCCCCGAATAATTTTAGGCAATCGGCGTCCGGGGGCCCGGACCCACTCGGAAGGCATGGGCTATAGATCACTAAAATATGGGAATCGAGCGAAATTCTAGTTTTTTGGCCATAAAATACAAAACAATGAGGAACGGCCATGGCGGGGCGGTGACTATGGTTCCTTAGGTCATATTTGATGGCCCTGAATAATTTTAGGCGATCGGGGTGCGGGGGCCCGGACCCACTCGGAAGGCGTGGGCTATAGCACACGAATATATGGGAATTGGGCGGAATTTTTGTTTTTTGGCTGTAAAATGCAAAAACAGAGGAACGGTCATGGAGGGGCGTTGACTATGGTTCCTTAGGTCGTATTTGATAGACCGAAAATATTTTAGGCGATCGGGGTCCGGGGGCCCGGAACCCACTAGGAAGGCGTGGGCGCACATGAATATATGGGAATCGGGCAGAATTTTAGTTGTTTGGCCATAAAACGTAAAACAACGAGGAACGTCCATGGCGGGGCGGTGCCTATGGTTCCTTAAGTCGTATTTGATGGCTTGGAAATATGTTAGGCAATCCAGTTTCGGGGGAGCCGGCCCCACTCGGAAGGCGTGGGCTAGAGCACAAGAAAATATGGGAATCGAGTGGAATTCTAGTTTTTAGGTCGTAAAAAGCACAACAACGAGGAACGGTCATGGCGGGGCGGTGACTTTGGTTCCTTAAGACGCATTTGATGGCGCAAATACATTTTAGGCGATCGGTGTCCGGGGGGACCGGACCCACTCGTAAGGCGTGGGCTTAGCACAAGAAAATATGGGAATCGGGCAGAATTCTAGTTTTTTGGGCGTAAAACGCAAAACAACGAGGAACAGACATGGTGGGGCGGTAACTATGGTTCCTTAGGTCATATATGAAGGCACAGAATAATTTTAGGCGATCGGGGTCCTGGGGCCCGGACCCTCTCGGAAGGCGTGGGCTATAGCACACGAATATATGGGAATCGGGCGGAATTCTAGTTTTTTGGCAGTAAAATGCAAAACAACGAGGAACGGCCACGGCTGGGTGATGTCTCTGGTTCCTTAGGTCATATTTGATGGCCCGGAATAATTTTAGGCGATCGGGTTCCGGGTGCCCGGACCCACTCGGAAGGAGTGGGCTATAGCACATGAATATTGGGAATCGGGCAGAATTCTAGTTTTTTGGCCGTAAAACGCGAAACAACGAGGAACGGCCATGGCGGGGCGGGGACTATGGTTCCTTAGGTTGTATTTGATGGCCCCGAATAATTTTAGGCGATCGGGGTCCGGGGGCCCGGACCCACTCGGAAGGCATGGGCTATTACACATGAAAATATAGGAATCGGGAGAAATTCTAGTATTTTGGCCATAAAATGCAAAACAACGAGGAACAGCCGCAGCTGGGCTGTGACTATGGTTCCTTAGGTCGTATTTGATAGACCAAAAATATTTTAGGCGATCGGGGTCCGGGGGGCCCGGAACCCACTAGCAAGGCGTGGGCTATAGCACACGGATATATGGGAATCGGGCAGAATTCTAGTTGTTTGGCCATAAAACGCAAAACAACGAGGAACGGCCATGGCGGGGCAGTGACTATGGTTCCTTAGGTCGTATTTGATGGCCTGGAAAAATTTTAGGCAATCCGGTTTTGGGGGACCCGGCCCCACTCGGAAGGCGTGGGCTAGAGCACAAGAAAATATGGGAATCGAGCGGAATTCTAGTTTTTAGGTCGTAAAAAGCAAAACAACGAGGAACGGTCATGGCGGGACGGTGACTATGGTTCCTTACAACGCATTTGATGGCCCAAATAAATTTTAGGTGATCGGGGTCCGGGGGGCCCGGACCCACTCGTAAGGGGTGGGCTTAGCACACGAAAATATGGGAATTGGGCAGAATTCTAGTTTTTTGGCCGTAAAACGGAAAACAACAAGGAACGGACATGGTGGGGCGGTGACTATGGTTCCTTAGGTCATATTTGAAGGCCCAGAATAATTTTAGGCGATCGGGGTCCAAGGGCCCGGACCCACTCGGAAGGCGTGGGGTATAGCACACGAATATATGGGAATCGGGCGGAATTCTACTTCTTTGGCCGTAAAATGCAAAACAACGAGGAACGGCCATGGCGGGGCGGTGACTATGGTTCCTTAGGTTGTATTTGATGGCCCCGAATAATTTTAGGCGATCGAGGCCCGGGGGCCTGGACACACTCAGAAGGCATGGGCTATAACACACGAAAATATAGGAATCGGGCGAAATTCTAGTTTTTTGGCCGTAAATGCAAAACAACGAGGAACGGCCATGGCTGGGCGGTGACTTTGGTTCCTTAGGTCATATTTGATTGCCCGGAATAATTTTAGGCGATCGGCGTCCGGGTGGGCCGGACCCACTCGGAAGGCGTGGGCTATAGCACACGAATATATGGGAATTGGGCGGAATTCTTGTTTTTTGGCCATAAAATGCAAAAATCGAGGAACGGTCATGGAGTGGAGGTGACTATGGTTCATTATGTCGTATTTGATAGCCCGAAAATATTTTAGGCGATCGGGGTCCGGGGGGCCCGGAACCCACTAGGAAGGCGTGGGCGCACACGAATATATGGGAATCGGGCGAAATTCTAGTTTTTGGCCGTAAAAAGCAAAACAACGAAGAACGGCCATGGCGGGGCGGTGACTATGGTTCCTTAGATCGTATTTGAAAGCCTGGAAAAATGTTAGGCAATCGGGGTCCGGGGGCTCGGACCCACTCGGAAGGCATGGGCCATAGCACACGAAAATATGGGAATCGGGCAAAATTCAAGTTTTTTGTTCGTAAAAAGCAAAACAACGAGGAACGTTCACGGCAGGGCGGTGACTATGGTTCCTTAGGTCGCATTTGATAGCCCAAAAAACTTTTAGGCGATCGGGGTCTGGGGGCCTGGACCCACTAGGAAGGCGTGGGCTATATATAGCACACAGATATATGGAAATCGGGCAGAATTCTAGTTGTTTGGCCATAAAACGCAAAACAACGAGGAACGGCCATGGCGGGGCGGTGACTATGGTTCCTTAGGTCGTATTTGATGGCCTGGAAAAATGTTAGGCAATCCGGTTTCGGGGGACCCGGCCCCACTCGGAAGGCGTGGGCTAGAGCACAAGAAAATATGGGAATCGAGCGGAATTCTAGTTTTTAGGTCGTAAAACGCAAAACAACCATAGACACCTCCCAGCCATGGCGGGACGGTGACTATGGTTCCTTAGGACGCATTTGATGGCCCAAATAAATTTTAGGTGATCGGGGTCCGGGGGGCCCGGACCCACTCGTAAGGCGTGGGCTTAGCACACGAAAATATGGGAATCAGGTAGAATTCTAGTTTTTTGGCCGTAAAACGCAAAATAACGAGGAACGGACATGGTGGGGCGGTGACTATGGTTCCTTAGGTCATATTTGAAGGCCAGAATAATTTTAGGCGATCGGGGTCCTAGGGCCCGGACCCACTCGAAAGGCATGGGCTATAGCACACGAATATATGGGAATCAGGCGAAATTCTAGTTTTTGGCCGTAAAATGCAAAACAACGAGGAACGGCCATGGATAGGAGGTGTCTATGGTTCCTTAGGTCATATTTGATGGCCCGGAATAATTTTAGGCGATCGGGGTCCGGGGGACCCGGACCCACTCGGAAGGCGGGGGCTATAGCACACGAATATTGGGAATCGGGCGGAATTCTAGTTTTTTGGCCGTAAAATGCAAAACAATGAGGAACGGCCATGGCTGGGAGGTGTCTATGGTTCCTTAGGTCATATTTGATGGCCCGGATTAATTTTAGGCGATCGGGGTCCGGGAGGCCCGGACCCACTCGGAAGGCGTGGGCTATAGCACACGAATATTGGGAATCGGGCGGAATTCTAGTTTTTTGGCCGTAAAACGCGAAACAACGAGGAACGGCCATGGCGGGGCGGGGACTATGGTTCCTTAGGTTGTATTTGATGGCCCCGAATAATTTTAGGCGATCGGGGTCCGGGGGCCCGGACCCACTCGGAAGGCATGGGCTATTGCACATGAAAATATGGGAATCGGGCGAAATTCTAGTTTTTCGGCCGTAAAATGCAAAAGAACGAGGAACGTCCATGGCGGAGCGGTGACTATGGTTCCTTAGGTGGTATTTGATGGCCCCGAATAATTTTAGGCAATCAGCGTCCGGGGGCCCGGACCCACTCGGAAGGCATGGGCTATAGATCACTAAAATATGGGAATCGAGCGAAATTCTAGTTTTTTGGCCATAAAATGCAAAACAATGAGGAACGGCCATGGCGGGGCGGTGACTATGGTTCCTTAGGTCATATTTGATGGCCCTGAATAATTTTAGGCGATCAGGGTCCGGGGGCCCGGACCCACTCGGAAGGCGTGGGCTATAGCACACGAATATATGGGAATTGGGCGGAATTTTTGTTTTTTGGCTGTAAAATGCAAAAAATGAGGAACGGTCATGGAGGGGCGGTGACTATGCTTCCTTAGGTCTTATTTGATAGCCCGAAAATATTTTAGGCGATCGGGGTCCGGGGGGCCCGGAACCCACTAGGAAGGCGTGGGCGCACATGAATATATGGGAATCGGGCAGAATTCTAGTTGTTTGGCCATAAAACGCAAAAGAACGAGGAACGTCCATGGCGGGGCGGTGCCTATGGTCCCTTAGGTCGTATTTGATGGCTTGGAAAAATGTTAGGCAATCCAGTTTTGGGGGAGCTGGCCCCACTCGGAAGGCGTGGGCTATAGTACAAGAAAATATGGGAATCGAGCGGAATTCTAGTTTTTAGGTCGTAAAAAGCAAAACAACGAGGAACGGTCATGGCGGGGCGGTGACTTTGGTTCCTTAAGACGCATTTGATGGCGCAAATACATTTTAGGCGATCGGTGTCCGGGGGGACCGGACCCACTCGTAAGCCGTGGGCTTAGCACAAGAAAATATGGGAATCGGGCAGAATTCTAGTTTTTTGGGCGTAAAACGCAAAACAACGAGGAACGGCCATGGCTGCGCGGTGACTATGGTTCCTTAGGTCATATTTGAAGGCCCAGAATAATTTTAGGTAATCGGGGTCCGGGGGGCCCGGACCCACTCGTAAGGCGTGGGCTTAGCATACGAAAATATGGGAATCAGGTAGAATTCTAGTTTTTTGGCCGTAAAACGCAAAACAACGAGGAACGGACATGGTGGGGCGGTGACTATGGTTCCTTAGGTCATATTTGAAGGCCAGAATAATTTTAGGCGATCGGGGTCCTAGTGCCCGGACCCACTCGAAAGGCGTGGGCTATAGCACACGAATATATGGGAATCGGGCGAAATTCTAGTTTTTGGCCGTAAAATTCAAAACAACGAGGAACGGCCATGGATGGGAGGTATATATGGTTCCTTAGGTCGTATTTGATGGCCCGGAATAATTTTAGGCGATCGGGGTCTGGGGGACCCGGACCCACTCGGAAGGCTTGGGCTATAGCACACGAATATTGGGAATCGGGCGGAATTCTAGATTTTTGGCCGTAAAATGCAAAACAACGAGGAACGGCCACAGCTGGGAGGTGTCTATGGTTCCTTAGGTCGTATTTGATGGCCTAGAATAATTTTAGGCGATCGGGGTCCGGGGGGCCCGGACCCACTCGGAAGGCGTGGGCTATAGCACACGAATATTGGGAATCGGGCGGAATTCTAGTTTTTTGGCCGTAAAACGCGAAACAACGAGGAACGGCCATGGCGGGGCGGGGACTATGGTTCCTTAGGTTGTATTTGATGACCCCGAATAATTTTAGGCGATCGGGGTCCGGGGGCCCAGACCCACTCGGAAGGCATGGGCTATTGCACATGAAAATATGGGAATCGGGCGAAATTCTAGTTTTTCGGCCGTAAAATGCAAAAGAACGAGGAACGGCCATGGCGGGGCGGTGACTATGGTTCCTTAGGTGGTATTTGATGGCCCCGAATAATTTTAGGCAATCGGCGTCCGGGGGCCCGGACCCACTCGGAAGGCATGGGCTATAGATCACTAAAATATGGGAATCGAGCGAAATTCTAGTTTTTTGGCCATAAAATGCAAAACAATGAGGAACGGCCATGGCGGGGCGGTGACTATGGTTCCTTAGGTCATATTTGATGGCCCTGAATAATTTTAGGCGATCGGGGTCCGGGGGCCCGGACCCACTCGGAAGGCGTGGGCTATAGCACACGAATATATGGGAATTGGGCGGAATTTTTGTTTTTTGGCTGTAAAATGCAAAAAATGAGGAACGATCATGGAGGGGCGGTGACTATGCTTCCTTAGGTCTTATTTGATAGCCCGAAAATATTTTAGGCGATCGGGGTCCGGGGGGCCCGGAACCCACTAGGAAGGCTTCGGCGCACATGAATATTTGGGAATCGGGCAGAATTCTAGTTGTTTGGCCATAAAACGCAAAACAACGAGGAACGTCCATGGCGGGGCGGTGCCTATGGTTCCTTAGGTCGTATTTGATGGCTTGGAAAAATGTTAGGCACTCCAGTTTCGGGGGAGCCGGCCCCACTCGGAAGGCGTGGGCTATAGCACAAGAAAATATGGGAATCGAGCGGAATTCTAGTGTTTAGGTCGTAAAAAGCAAAACAACGAGGAACAGTCATGGCGGGGCGGTGACTATGGTTCCTTAGGACGCATTTGATGGCCCAAATAAATTTTAGGCGATCGGGGTCCGGGGGGCCCGGACCCACTCGTAAGGCGTGGGCTTAACACACAAAAATATGGGAATCGGGCAGAATTCTAGTTTTTTGGCCGTAAAACTCAAAACAACGAGGAACGGCCATGGCTGCGCGGTGACTATGGTTCCTTAGGTCATATTTGAAGGCCCAGAATAATTTTAGGCGATCGGGGGCCTGAGGCCCGGACCCACTCGGAAGGCTTGGGCTATAGCACACGAATATATGGGAATCGAGCGGAATTCTAGTTTTTTCGCCGTAAAATGCAAAACAACGAGGAACGGCCACGATTGGGAGGTTTCTATGGTTTCTTAGGTCGTTATTTGATGACCCAGAATAATTTTAGGCGATCGGGGTCCGGGGGGCCCAGATCCACTCGGAAGGCGTGGGCTATAGCACACGAATATTGGGAATCGGGAGAAATTCTAGTTTTTTGGCCGTAAAATGCAAAACAACGAGGAACGGCCACGGCTGGGCGGTGACTATGGTTCCTTAGGTTGTATTTGATGGCCCGGAATAATTTTAGGCGATCGGGGTCATGGGAGCTCGGACCCACTCGGAAGGCATGGACTATGGCACACGAATATTTGGGAATAGGGCGGAATTCTAGTTTTTTGGTCGTAAAACGCAAAACAACGAGGAACGGCCATAGCGGGGCGGTGACTCTGCTTCCTTAGGTCGTATTTGATAGCCCGAAAATATTTTAGGCGATCGGGATCTGGGGGGCCCGGAACCCACTAGGAAGGCGTGGGCTATAACACACGAATATATGGGAATCAGGCGGAATTCTAATATTTTTGCCGTAAAACACAAAACAACGAGGAACGGCCATGGCGGGGCGGTAAATATGGTTCCTTAGGTCGTATGTGATGTTCCAGAATAATTTTAGGCGATCAGGGTCCGGGGGCCCGGAACCACTCGGAAGGCGTGGGGCACACGAATATATGGGAATCGGGCGGAATTCTAGTTGTTTTGCCGTAAAACGCAAAACAACGAGGAACGGCCATGGCGGGGCGGTGAATATGGTTTCTTAGGTCGTATGTGATGGTCCAGAATAAATTTAGGCGATCAGGGTCCGGGGGCCCGGAACCACTCGGAAGGCGTGGGGCACCCGAAAATATGGGAATCGAGCAGAATTCTAGTTTTTTGGCCGTAAAATGCAAAAGAATAAGGAACGGCCATGGCGTGGCGGTGACTATGGTTCCTTAGGTCATATTTGATGGCTCCGAATAATTTTAGGCGATCGGGGTCCGGGGGTGCCGACAAGGCATGGGCTATAGCACACAAAAATATGGGAATCGAGCGAAATTCTAGTTTTTTGGCCGTAAATTGCAAAACAACGAGGAACGGCCACGGCGGGGCGGTGACTATGGTTCCTTATGTCATATTTGATGGCCTAGAATAATTTTAGATGATCGGGGTCCGGGGGCCCGGGCCCACTCGAAAGGCGTGGGCTATAGTACACGAATATATGGGAATCAAGCGGAATTCTAGTTTTTTGGCCGTAAAATGCAAAACAACGAGGAACGGCCATGGCGGGGAGGTGACTATGGTTCCTTAGGTCGTATTTGATGGCCCCGAATAATTTTAGGCGATCAGGGTCCGAGAGCCCGGACCAACTCGGAAAGCATGGGCACACACGAAAATATGGGAATCGGGCAAAATTCTAGTTTTTTGGCCATAAAATGCAAAACAACGAGGAACGGCCATGGCAGGGCAGTGACTATGGTTCCTTAGGTCGTATTCGATGGCTTGGAAAAAGTTTAAGCGATCGGGATCCGGGGTCCCCGAACCACTCAGAAGGCATGGGCTATATAGCACACGAAAATAAGGGAATCAGGCGAAATTCTAGTTTTTTGGAAGTAAAATGCAAAACCACGAGGAACGGCCATGGCTGCGCGGTGACTATGGTTCCTTAGGTCGTACTTGATGGCCAAGAATAATTTTATATGATCGGGGCCAGGGGGGCCGGACTCACTCGGAAGGCGTGGGCTATGGCACACGAATATATGGGAATCGGGCAGAATTCTAGTTTTTTGGTCGTAAAACGCAAAACAACGAGGAAAGGCCATGGCGGGGCAGTGACTATGGTTCCTTAAGTCATATTTGATAGCCCGAAAATATTTTAGGCGATCGGGGTCTGGGGGGCCGGAACCCACTAGCAAGGCGTGGGCTATAGCACACGAATATATGGGAATCGGGCGGAATTCTAGTTTTTTGGCGGTAAAATGCAAAACAACGAGAAACGGCCATGGCTGGGAGGTGTCTATGGTTCCTTAGGTCGTATTTGATGGCCTGGAATAATTTTAGGTGATCAGGGTCCGGGGGGCCCGGACTCACTCGGAAGGCGTGGGCTATAGCACACGAATATTGGGAATCGGGCGGAATTCTAGTTTTTTAGCCGTAAAACGCAAAATAACGAGGAACGGCCATGGCGGGGCGGGGACTATGGTTCCTTAGGTTGTATTTGATGGCCCCGAATAATTTTAGGCGATCGGGGTCCGGGGGCCCGGACCCACTCGGAAGGCATGGGCTACTGCACATGAAAATATGGGAATCGAGCGAAATTCTAGTTTTTCGGCCGTAAAATGCAAAACAACGAGGAGCAACCACGGCTGGGCGGTGACTATGGTTCCTTAGGTCATATTTGATGGCCCGGAATAATTTTGGGCGATCGGCGTCCGGGGGGCCCGGACCCACTCGGAAGGCATGGGCTACGGCACACGAATATATGGGAATCGGGCGAAATTCTAGTTTTTTGGCCGTAAAATACAAAACAACGAGGAACGGCCCTGACGGGGCGGTGACTATGGTTCCTTAGGTCGTATTTGATAGCCCAAAAATATTTTAGACGATCGGGGTCCGGGGGGCCCGGAACCCACTAGCAAGGCGTGGGCTATAGCACACAAATATATGGGAATCGGGCAGAATTCTAAATTTTTGGCCGTAAAATGCAAAACAACGAGGAACGGTCATGGCAGGGCGGTGACTATGGTTCCTTAGGTCATATTTGATGGCCCAGAATAATTTTACGCAATCGGGGTCCGGGGGTCCCGTACCCACTCGGAAGGCATGGGCTAGCCCATGAAAATACGAGAATCGAGCGGAATTCTAGTTTTTTAGCCGTAAAATGCAAAAGAACGAGGAACGTCCATGGCGGGGCGGTGACTATGGTTCCTTAGGTGGTATTTGATGGCCCCGAATAATTTTAGGCAATCGGCGTCCGGGGGCCCGGACCCACTCTGATGGCATGGGCTATAGATCACTAAAATATGGGAATCGAGCGAAATTCTAGTTTTTTGGCCATAAAATGTAAAACAATGAGGAACGGCCATGGCAGGGCGGTGACTATGGTTCCTTAGGTCATATTTGATGGCCCTGAATAATTTTAGGCGATCGGGGTCCGGGGGCTCGGACCCACTCGAAGGCGTGGGCTATAGCACACGAATATATGGGAATCGGGCAAAATTCTAGTTGTTTGGCCGTAAATGCAAAATAACGAGGAACGGCCATGGCTGGGCAGTGACTATTGTTCCTTAGGTCATATTTGATTGCCCGGAATAATTTTAGGCGATCGGGGCCCGGGTGGCCCGGACCCACTCGGAAGGCGTGGGCTATAGCACACGAATATATGGGAATTGGGCGGAATTTTTGTTTTTTGGCTGTAAAATGCATAAAACGAGGAACGGTCATGGAGGGGCGGTGACTATGGTTCCTTAGGTCGCATTTGATAGCCCGGAAATATTTTAGGCGATCGGGGTCCGGGGGGCCCGGAACCCACTAGGAAGGCGTGGGCGCACATGAATATATGGGAATCGGACGGAATTCTAGTGTTTTGGCCGTAAAACACAAAACAACGAGGAACGGTCATGGCGGGGTGGTGACTATGGTTCCTTAGGTCGTATTTGAAAGCCCGGAAAAATGTTAGGCAATAGGGGTACGGGGCTCGGACCCACTCGGAAGGCATGGGCGATAGCACACGAAAATATGGGAATCAGGCAAAATTCTAGTTTTTTGGTCGTAAAAAGCAAAACAACGAGGAACGGTCACGGTAGGGCGGTGACTATGGTTACTTAGGTTGCATTTGATAGCCCGAAAATATTTTAGGCGATCGGGGTCAGGGGGCCTGGACCCACTAGGAAGGCGTGGGCTATATATATCACACGAATATATGGGAATCAGGCAGAATTCTAGTTGTTTGGCCATAAAATGCAAAACAACGAGGAATGTCCATGGAGGGGTGGTGCCTATGGTTCCTTAGGTCGTATTTGATGGCCTGGAAAAATGTTAGGCAATCCAGTTTCAGGGGAGCCGGCCCCACTCGGAAGGCGTGGGCTAGAGCACAAGAAAATATGGGAATCGAGCGGAATTCTAGTTTTTAGGTCGTAAAAAGAAAAACAACGAGGAACGGTCATGGCGGGGTGGTGACTATGGTTCCTTAGGACGCATTTGATGGCCCAAATAAATTTTAGGCAATAGGGGTCTGGGGGGGCCCGAACCCACTCGTAAGGCGTGGGCTTAGCACACGAAAGTATGGGAATCGGGCGGAATTCTAGTTTTTTGGCCGTAAAATGCAAAACAACGAGGAACGGACATGGTGGGACGGTGACTATGTTCCTTAGGTCATATTTTAAGGCCCAGAATAATTTTAGGCGATCGGGGGCCTGGGGCCCGGACCCACTCGGAAGGCGTGGACTATAGCACACGAATATATGGGAATCGAGTGGAATTCTAGTTTTTTGGCCGTAAAATGCAAAACAACGAGGAACGGCCACGACTGGGAGGTTTCTATGGTTCCTTATGTCGTTATTTGATGGGCCGGAATAATTTTAGGCAATCGGGGTCCGGGGGGCCCGGATCCACTCGGAAGGCGTGGGCTATAGCACACGAATATTGGGAATCGGGCGATATTCTAGTTTATTGGCTGTAAAATGCAAAACAACGAGGAACGGCCACGGCTGGGCGGTGACTATGGTTCCTTAGGTCGTATTGGATGGCCCGGGACAATTTTAGGCGATCGGGGTCATGGGGGCTCGGACACACTCGGAAGGCATGGACTATGGCACACGAATATATGGGAATAGGGAGGAATTCTAGTTTTTTGGTCGTAAAACGTAAAAGAACGAGGAACGGCCATGGCGGGGCAGTGACTCTGCTTCCTTAGGTCGTATTTAATAGCCCGAAAATATTTTAGGCGATCGGGATCTGGGGTGCCCGGAACCCACTAGGAAGGCGTGGGCTATAGCACACGAATATATGGGAATCGGGCGGAATTCTAGTTTTTTTGCCGTAAAACGCAAAACAACGAGGAACGGCCATGGCGGGGCGGTGAATATGGTTCCTTAGGTCGTATGTGATGGTCCAGAATAATTTTAGGCGATCAGGGTCCGGGGGACCGGAACCACTCGGAAGGCGTGGGGCACACAAAAATATGGGAATCGAGTGAAATTCTAGTTTTTTGGCCGTAAAATGCAAAAGAATGAGGAACGGTCATGGCGTGGCGGTGACTATGGTTCCTTAGGTTATATTTGATGGCTCCGAATAATTTTAGGCAAACGGGGTCCGGGGGTGCCGACCCACTCGGAAGGCATGGGCTATAGCTCACAAAAATATGGGAATCGAGCAAAATTCTAGTTTTTTGGCCGTAAATTGCAAAACAACGAGGAACGGCCATGGCGGGGCGGTGACTATGGTTCCTTATGTCATATTTGATGGCCCAGAATAATTTTAGGCGATCGGGGTTCGGGGGCCCGGGCCCACTCGAAAGGCGTGGGCTATAGCACACGAATATATGGGAATCGGGCGGAATTCTAGTTTTTTGGCCGGAAAATGCAAAACAACGAGGAACGGCCATGGCGGGGAGGTGACTATGGTTCCTTAGGTCGTATTTGATGGCCCCGAATAATTTTAGGCGATCAGGGTCCGAGGGCCCGGACCCACTCGGAAGGCATGGGCGCACACGAAAATATGGGAATCGGGCGAAATTCTAGTTTTTTGGCCGTAAAATGCAAAACAACGAGGAACGGCCATGGCGGGGCGGTGACTATGGTTTCTTAGGTCGTATTCGATTGCTCGGAAAAAGTTTAGGCGATCGGGGTCCGGGGTCCCCGACCCACTCGGAAGGCATGGGCTATATAGCACACGAAAATAAGGGAATCAGGCGAATTTCTAGTTTTTTGGAAGTAAAATGCAAAACCACGAGGAACGTCCATGGCTGCGCGGTGACTATGGTTCCTTAGGTCGTATTTGATGGCCCAGAATAATTTTATGCGATCGAGGCCCGGGTGGGGCCCGGACTCACTCGGTAGGTGTGGGCTATGGCACACGAATATATGGGAATCGGGCGGAATTCTAATTTTTTGGTCGTAAAATGCAAAACAACGAGGAAAGGCCATGGCGGGGCGGTGAGTATGGTTCCTTAAGTCGTATTTGATAGCCCGGAAATATTTTAGGTGATCGGGGTCTGGTGGGCGGGAACCCACTAGGAAGGCATGGGCTGTAGCATACTAATAAATGGGAATCGGGCGGAATTCTAGTTTTTTGGCCGTAAAACACAAAACAATGAGAAACGGCCATGGCGGGACGGTGACTATGGTTCCTTAGGTCATATTTTATGGCCCAGTATAGTTTTAGGCGATCAGGGTCCGGGGGCCCGGACCCACTCGGAAGGCGTGGGGCACACGAAAATATGGGAATCGATCGAAATTCTAGTTTTTTGGTCGTAAAACGCAAAAGAATGAGGAACGGCCATGGTGGGGCAGTGACTATGGTTCCTTAGGTCGTATTTGATGTCTACGAATAATTTTAGGCGATCGAGGTCCGGGGGCGTGGACCCACTCGGAAGGCATGAGCTATAGCTCACGAAAAATGGGAATCGAGCGAAATTCAAGTTTTTTGGCCTTAAATTGCAAAACAACGAGGAACGGCCATGATGCGGCGGTGACTATGGTTCCTTAAGTCATATTTGATGGCCCCGAATAATTTTAGGCGATCGGGGTCCGGGGGCCCGTACCACTCGGAAGGCATGGGCTATAGCACACGAAAATAGGGGAATCGGGCAAAATTCTAGTTTTTTGGCCGTAAATGCAAAACAACGAGGAACGGCCATGGTTGGCCGGTGACTATGGTTCCTTAGGTCGTATTTCATTGCCCGGAAAAATTTTAGGCAATCGGGGTCCGGGTGGCCCGGACCCACTCGGAAGGCGTGGGCTATAGCACACGAATATATGGGAATTGGGTGGAATTCTAGTATTTTTGATGTAAAACGCAAAAAACGAGGAACGGTCATTGAGGGGCGGTGACTATGGTTCCTTAGGTCGTATTTGATAGCCCGCAAATATTTTAGGCGATCGGGGTCCGGGGGGCCCGGAACCCACTAGGAAGGCGTGGGCTATAGCACACGAATATATGGGAATCGAGCAAAATTCTAGTTTTTTGGCCGTAAAACGCAAAACAACGAGGAACGGCCATGGCAGGGCAGTGACTATGGTTCCTTAGGTTGTATTTGATAGCCTGGAAAAATGTTAGGCAATCGGGGTCTGGAGGATCGGACCCACTTGGAAGGTACGGGCTATAGCACACAAAAATATGAGAATCGGGCAAACTTCTAGTTTTTTTGTCCTAAAAAGAAAAATAATGAGGAACGGTCACGGCATTGCGGTGACTATGGTTCCTTAGGTCGTATTTGATGGCCCCGAATAATTTTTGGCGATCGGGGTCCGGTGGCCTGGACCCACTCGGAAGGCATGGGCTATAGCACACGAAAATATGGGAATCGGGCGAAATTCTAGTTTTTTGGCCGTAAATGCAAAACAACGAGGAACGGCAATGGCTGGGCGGTGACTATAGTTCCATAGGTCCTATTTGATTGCCCGGAATAATTTTAGGCGATCGGGGTCCAGTTGGCCCGAACCCACTCGGAAGGCGTGGGCTATAGCACACGAATATATGGTAATTGGGCCGAATTCTAGTTTTTTGGCCGTAAAACGCAAAAATTGAGGAACGGTCATGGAGGTGCGGTTACTATGGTTCCTTAGGTCGTATCTGATATCCCGAAAATATTTTAGGCGATCGGGGTCCGGGGGCCCGGAACCCACTAGGATGGCGGTTGGGTATAGCACACGAATATATGGGAATCGGGCGAAATTCTAGTTTTTTGGCCGTAAAATGCAAAACAACGAGGAACGGCCATGTCGGAGCGGTGACTATGGTTCCTTAGGTCGTATTTGATAGCTTGGAAAAATGTTAGGCAATCGGGGTCCGGGGGCTCGGACCCACTCGGAAGGCATGGGCTATAGCATACAAAAATATGCGAATCGGGCAAAATTCTAGTTTTTTGGTCGTAAAAAGCAAAACAACGAGGAACGGTCATGGCAGGGCGGTGACTATGGTTCCTTAGGTCGTATTTAGTAGCCCGAAAAACTTTTAGGCGATCGGGGTCCGGGGGGCCCGGACCCACTAGGAAGGCGTAGGCTATATATAGCACACGAATATATGGGAATCGGGCGAAATTCTAGTTGTTTGGCCATAAAATGCAAAACAACGAGGAACGGCTATGGCGGGGCGGTGACTATGGTTCCTTAGGTCGCATTTGATGGCCTGGAAAAATGTTAGGCAATCCGGTTTCGGAGGACCCGGCCCCACTCGGAATGCGTGGGCTAGAGCACAAGAAAAAATGGGAATTAGGCGGAATTCTAGTTTTTAGGTCGTGAAAAGCAAAACAATGAGGAACGGTCATGACGGGGCGGTGATTATGGTTCCTTAGGACGTATTTGATGGCCCGGAATAATTTTAGGGGATCGGGGTCCGGGTGCCCGGACCCACTCAGAAGGCATGGGCTATTGCACATGAAAATATGGGAATCGGGCAAAATTCTAGTTTTTTGGCCGTAAAATGCAAAACAACGAGGAACGGCCACGGCTGGGCGGTAACTATGGTTCCTTAGGTCGTATTTGATGGCCCGGAACAATTTTAGGCGATCGGGGTCAGGGGGCCCGGACCCACTCGGAAGGCATAGCCTATGGCACACGAATATATGGGAATAGGGCGGAATTCTAGTTTTTTGGTCGTAAAACGCAAAACAACGAGGAACGACCATGGCGGGGTGGTGACTATGGTTCCTTAGGTCGTATTTGATAGCCCGGAAATATTTTAGGCGATCAGGGTCTGGTGGGCTCGGAACCCACTAGGAAGGCGTGGGCTATAGCACACGAATATATGGGAATCAGGCGGAATTCTAGTTTTTTAGCTGTAAAACGCAAAACAACGAGGAACGGCCATAGCGGGGCGGTGACTATGGTTCCTTAGGTCATATTTGATGGCCAAGAATAATTTTAGGCGATCAGAGTCTGGGGGCCCGGACCCACTCGGAAGGCGTGGGGCACATGAAAATATGGGAATCGAGCGGAATTCTAGTTTTTTGGCCGTAAAACGCAAAAGAACGAGTAACGGCCATGGCGGGGCGGTGACTATGGTTCCTTAGGTCGTATTTGATGGCTCCGAATAATTTTTGGAGATCGAGGTCCGGGGGCGCCGACCCACTCGGAAGGCATGGGCTATAGCTCACGAAAATATGGGAATCGAGCGAAATTCTAGTTTTTAGGCCGTAAATTGCAAAACAACGAGGAACGGCCACGGCGTGGCGGTGACTATGGTTCCTTAAGTCATATTTGATGGCCTAGAATAATTTTAGGTGATCAGGGTCCGGGGGCCCGGACCCACTCGAAAGGCGTGGGCTATAGCACACAAATATATGGGAATCAGGCGGAATTCTAGTTTTTTGGCCGTAAAATGCAAAACAACGAGGAACGGCCATGACTGGGAGGTGTATATGGTTCCTTAGGTCGTATTTGATGGCCCAGAATAATTTTAGGCGATTCAGGTCCGGGGGGCCCGGACCCACTCGGAAGGCGTGGGCTATAGCACACGAATATTGGGAATCGGGCGGAATTCTAGTTTTTTGGCCGTAAAATGCAAAACAACGAGGAACGGCCATGGCGGGGCGGTGACTATGGTTCCTTAGGTCGTATTTGATAGCCCGGAAATTTTAGGCGATCGGGGTCCGGGGGCCTGGACCCACTCGGAAGGCATGGGCTATTGCACACGAAAATATGGGAATCGGGCGAAATTCTAGATTTTTGGCCGTAAAATGCAAAACAACGAGGAACGGCCATGGCTGGGCGGTGACTATGGTTCCTTAGGTCGTATTTGATGGCCCGGAATTATTTTAGGCGATCGGGGTCCGGGCCCTCGGAAGGCATGGGCTATGGCACACGAATATATGGGAATCGGGCGAAATTCTAGTTTTTTGGTCGTAAAACACAAAACAACGAGGAAAGGCCAGGGCGGGGCAGTGACTATTGTTCCTTAGGTCGTATTTGATAGACCGGAAATATTTTAGGGGATCGGGGTCTGGGGGGCCTGGAACCCACTAGGAAGGCGTGGGCTATAGCATACTAATAAATGGGAATCAGGTGAAATTCTAGTTTTTTGGCCGTAAAACACAAAAGAATGAGGAACGGCCATGGCGGGGAAGTGTCTATGGTTCCTTAGGTCGTATTTGATGGCTCCGAATAATTTTAGGCGATCGGGGTCCGGGGGCACGGACCCACTCGGAAGGCATGGGCTATAGCTCACGAAAATATGGGAATCGAGCAAAATTCTAGTTTTTTGGCCGTAAATTGCAAAACAACGAAGAACGCTCACGGCAGGACGGTGACTATGGTTTCTTAGGTCGTATTTGATAGCCCGGAAAAATATTAGGCGATCGGGGTCCGGGGGCCCGGACCAACTCGGAAGGCATGGGCTATAGATCACAAAAATATAGGAATCGAGCGAAATTCTAGTTTTTTGGCCGTAAAATGCAAAACAACGAGGAACGGCCACGGCGAGGCGGTGACTATGGTTCCTTAGGTCATATTTGAAGGCCCCGAATAATTTTTGGGGTCCAGGGGCCGGGACCCACTCGGAAGGCATGGGCTATAGCACACGAAAATATGGGAATCGGGCGAAATTCTAGTTTTTTGGCCGTAAATGCAAAACAACGAGGAACGGCCATGACTGGGCGGTGACTATGGTTCCATAGGTCATATTTGATTGCCCGGAATAATTTTAGGCGATCGGGGTCTGGGTGGCCCGGACCCACTCGGAAGGCGTGGGCTATAACACACGAATATATGGGAATTGGGCGGAATTCTAGTTTTTTGGCTGTAAAATGCAAAAGAACGAGGAACGGCCATGGCGAGGCGGTGACTATGGTTCCTTAGGTCGTATTTGATGGCCCCGAATAATTTTAGGTGATCGGGGTCCGGGGGCCCGGACCCACTCGGAAGGCATGGGCTATAGCACCCGAAAATATGGGAATCAGGCGGAATTCTAGTTTTTTGGCAGTAAATTGCAAAACAACGAGGAACGGCCAAGGTGGGGCGGTGACTATGGTTCCTTATGTCATATTTGATGGCTCTGAAAAAATTTATGCGATCGGGGTTCGGGGGCCCGGACCCACTCGGAAGGCATGGGCTATAGCTCACAAAAATATGGGAATCGAGCGATTTCTAGTTTTTTGGCCGTAAAACACAAAACAACGAAGAACGGCCATGGTGGGGCGGTGACTATGGTTCCTTATGTCGTATTTGATGGCTCTGAATAATTTTATGCGATCGGGGTCCGGGGGCCCGGACCCACTCAGAAGGCATGGGCTATAGCTCACGAAAATATGGGAATCGAGCGAAATTCTAGTTTTTTGGCCGTAAATTGCAAAACAACGAGGAACGACCACGGTGGGGTGGTTACTATGGTTCCTTAGGTCGTATTTGATGGCCCCAAATAATTTTAGGCGATCGGGGTCCGGGGGCCCGGACCCACTCGGAAAGCATGGGCTATAGCACACGAAAATATGGGAATCGGGCGAAATTCCAGTTTTTTGGCCGTAAATGCAAAACAACGAGGAACGGCCATGGCTGGGCGGTGACTATGGTTCCTTAGGTCTTATTTGATTGTCCGGAACAATTTTAGGCGATTGGGGTCCGGTTGGCCCGGATCCACTTGGAAGGCATGGGCTATAGCACACGAATATATGGGAATTGGGCGGAATTCTCGTTTTTTGGCCGTAAAACGCAAAAAAGGAGGAACGGTCATGGAGGTGCGGTTACTATGGTTCCTTAGGTCGTATTTGATATCCCGGAAATATTTTAGGCTATCGGGATCCGGGGGCCCGGAACCCACTAGGATGGAGGTTGGGTATAGCACACGAATATATGGGAATCAGGCGAAATTCTAGTTTTTTGGCTGTAAAATGCAAAACAACGAGGAACGACCATGGCGGGGCGGTGACTATGGTTCCTTAGGTCGTATTTGATAGCTTGGAAAAATGTAAGGCAATCGGGGTCCGGGGGCTCGGACCCACTCGGAAGGCATGGGCTATAGCACACAAAAATATGCGAATCGGGCAAAATTCTAGTTTTTTGGTCGTAAAAAGCAAAACAACGAGGAACGGTCATGGCAGGGCGGTGACTATGGTTCCTTAGGTCGTATTTGGTAGCCCGAAAAACTTTTAGGCGATCGGGGTCCGGGGGGCCCGGACCCACTAGGAAGGCGTGGGCTTAGCACACGAAAATATGGGAATCGGGCGGAATTCTAGTTTTTTGGCCGTAAGACGCAAAAGAACGAGGAACAGCCATGGTGGGGCGGTGACTATGGTTCCTTAGGTCGTATTTGATGGCCCAGAATAATTTTAGGTGATCGGGGTTCGGGGGCTCGGACCCACTCGGAAGGCATGGGCTATAGCACCCGAAAATATGGGAATCAGGCGGAATTCTAGTTTTTTGGCAGTAAATTGCAAAACAACGAGGAACGGCCAAGGTGGGGCGGTGACTATGGTTCCTTATGTCATATTTGATGGCTCTGAAAAAATTTATGCGATCGGGGTTCGGGGGCCCGGACCCACTCGGAAGGCATGGGCTATAGCTCACAAAAATATGGGAATCGAGCGATTTCTAGTTTTTTGGCCGTAAAACACAAAACAACGAAGAACGGCCATGGTGGGGCGGTGACTATGGTTCCTTATGTCGTATTTGATGGCTTTGAATAATTTTATGCGATTGGGGTCCGGGGGCCCGGACCCACTCGGAAGGCATGGGCTATAGCTCACGAAAATATGGGAATCGAGCGAAATTCTAGTTTTTTGGCCGTAAATTGCAAAACAACGAGGAACGACCACGGTGGGGTGGTTACTATGGTTCCTTAGGTCGTATTTGATGGCCCCAAATAATTTTAGGCGATCGGGGTCCGGGGGCCCGGACCCACTCGGAAAGCATGGGCTATAGCACATGAAAATATGGGAATCGGGCGAAATTCTAGTTTTTTGGCCGTAAATGCAAAACAACGAGGAACGGCCATGGCTAGGCGGTGACTATGGTTCCTTAGGTCTTATTTGATTGTCCGGAATAATTTTAGGCGATTGGGGTCCGGGTGGCCCGGATCCACTTGGAAGGCATGGGCTATAGCACACGAATATATGGGAATTGGGCGGAATTCTCGTTTTTTGGCCGTAAAACGCAAAAAAGGAGGAACGGTCATGGAGGTGCGGTTACTATGGTTCCTTAGGTCGTATTTGATATCCCGGAAATATTTTAGGCTATCGGGGTCCGGGGGCCCGGAACCCACTAGGATGGAGGTTGGGTATAGCACACGAATATATGGGAATCAGGCGAAATTCTAGTTTTTTGGCTGTAAAATGCAAAACAACGAGGAACGACCATGGCGGGGCGGTGACTATGGTTCCTTAGGTCGTATTTGATAGCTTGGAAAAATGTTAGGCAATCGGGGTCCGGGGGCTCGGACCCACTCGGAAGGCATGGGCTATAGCACACAAAAATATGCGAATCGGGCAAAATTCTAGTTTTTTGGTCGTAAAAAGCAAAACAACGAGGAACGGTCATGGCAGGGTGGTGACTATGGTTCCTTAGGTCGTATTTGGTAGCCCGAAAAACTTTTAGGCGATCGGGGTCCGGGGGGCCCGGACCCACTAGGAAGGCGTGGGCTTAGCACACGAAAATATGGGAATCGGGCGAAATTCTAGTTTTTTGGCCGTAAGACGCAAAACAACAAGGAACAGCCATGGTGGGGCGGTGACTATGGTTCCTTAGGTCGTATTTGATGGCCCAGAATAATTTTAGGTGATCGGGGTCCGGGGGCTCGGACCCACTCGGAAGGCAGGGGCTATAGCACATGAAAATATGAGAATCGGGCAAAATTCTAGTTTTTTTGCCGTAAATTGCAAAACAACTAGGAACGACCACGACGGGGCGGTGACTATGGTTCCTTAGTTCGTATTTGATGGCTCGAAAAAGGTTTAGGCGATCGGGGTCTGGGGGTCCCGGTCCCTTAGGTCGTATTTGATGGCTCCGAATAATTTTAGGCAATCGGTGTCCGGGGGCCAGGACCCACTCCGAAGACGAATGCTAAAGCATACGAAAATTTGGGAATCGGGCAAATTTCTCATTTTTTGGTCGTAAAAAGCAAAACAACGAGGAACAGTCATGGCAGGGCGGTGACTATGGTTCCTTAAGTCGTATTTGATAACCCAGAAAATTTTTAGGCGATCGGGGCCCAGACCCCCTAGGAAGGTGTGGGCTATATATAGCACACGAATATATGGGAATCGGGGGAAATTCTAGTTTTTTGGCCGTAAAACGCAAAACAACGAGGAACGGCCATGGCGGGGCGGTGACTATGGTTCCTTAGGTCGTATTTGATGGCCTGGAAAAATATTAGGCAATCCTGTTTCGGGGGACCCGGGCCCACTCGGAAGGCATGGACTATGGCACACGAATATATGGGAATCGGGCAAAATTCTAGTTTTTTGGTCGTAAAAAGGAAAACAACGAGGAACGGTCATGGCAGGGCGGTGACTATGGTTCCTTAGGTCGTATTTGATATCCCAAAAATTTTTTAGGCGATCCGGGTCCGGGGCACCCAGACCCACTAGGAAGGCGTGGGCTATATATAGCACACGGATATTTGGGAATCGGGCGAAATTCAAGTTTTTTGGCCGTAAAATGCAAAACAACGAGGAACGGCCATGGCGGGGCGGTGATTATGGTTCCTTAGGACATATTTGATGGCCTAAATAAATGTTAGGCGATCGGGGTCCGGGGGGCCCGGACCCACTCGGAAGGCGTGGGCTTAGCACACGAAAATATGGGAATTGGGCGGAATTCTAGTTTTTATGCCGTAAAACGCAAAACAACAAGGAACGGCCATGGTGGGGCGGTGACTATGGTTCCTTAGGTCGTATTTGATGGCCCAGAATAATTTTAGGCGATTGGGGTCCGGGGGCCCGGACCCACTCGGAAGGCGTGGGCTATAACACACCAATATATGGGAATCGGGCAGAATTCTAGTTTTTTGACCGTAAAACGCAAAACAACGAGGAACGGCCACGGCTAGGCGGTGACTATGGTTCCATAGGTCATATTTGACTGCCCGAAATAATTTTAGGCGATCGGGGTCCGGGTGGCCCGGACCCACTCGGAAGGCGTGGGCTATAGCACACGAATATATGGGAATTGGGCGGAATTCTAGTTTTTTGGCTGTAAAATGCAAAAGAACGAGGAACGGCCATGGCGAGGCGGTGACTATGGTTCCTTAGGTCATATTTGATGCCTTCGAATAATTTTAGGCGATCGGGGTCCGGGGGCGCAGACCCACTCGGAAGGCATGGGCTATAGCTCACGAAAATATGGGTATCGAGCGAAATGCTAGTTTTTTGGCAGTAAATTGCAAAACAACGAGGAACGGCCGCGGCGGGGCAGTGACTATGGTTCCTTAGGTCGTATTTGATGGCCCCGAATAATTTTAGGCGATCGGGGTCCGGGGGCCCGGACCCACTCGGAAGGCATGGGCTATAGCACACGAAAATATGGGAATCAGGCGGAATTCTAGTTTTTTGGCCGTAAAACACAAAACAACGAGGAACGGCCATGGTGGGGCGGTGACTATGGTTCCTTATGTCGTATTTGATGGCTCTGAATAATTTTATGCGATCGGGGTCCGGGGGCCCGGACCCACTCGGAAGGCATGGGCTTTAGCTCACGAAAATATGGGAATCGAGCGAAATTCTAGTTTTTTGGCCGTAAATTGCAAAACAACGAGGAACGACCACGGTGGGGTGGTTACTATGGTTCCTTAGGTCGTATTTGATGGCCCAGAATAATTTTAGGCGATCGGGGTCCGGGGGCCCGGACCCACTCGGAAAGCATGGGCTATAGCACAAGAAAATATGGGAATCGGGCGAAATTCTAGTTTTTTGGCCGTAAATGCAAAACAACGAGGAACGGCCATGGCTGGGCGGTGACTATGGTTCCTTAGGCCTTATTTGATTGTCCGGAACAATTTTAGGCGATTGGGGTCCGGGTAGCCCGGATCCACTCGGAAGGCATGGGCTATAGCACACGAATATATGGGAATTAGGCGGAATTCTCATTTTTTGGCCGTAAAACGCAAAAAAGGAGGAATGGTCATGGAGGGGCGGTGACTATTGTTCCTTAGGTTGTATTTGATAGCCCGGAAATATTTTAGGCGATCGGGGTCCGGGGGACCTGGAACCCACTAGGAAGGAGTGGGTTATACCACACGAATATATGGGAATCGGGCGGAATTCTAGTTTTTTGGCCGTAAAATGCAAAACAACGAGAAACGGCCTTGGCGGGACGGTGACTATGGTTCCTTAGGTCGTATTTGATAGCCTGGAAAAATGTTAGGCAATCGGGGTCCGGGGGCTCGGACCCACTCGGAAGGTATGGGCTATAACACACAAAAATATGGGAATCAGGCAAAATTCTAGTTTTTTGGTCATAAAAAGCAAAACAACGAGGAACGGTTACGGTTGGGCGGTGACTATGGTTTCTTAGGTCGTATTTGATAGCCCGAAAAAATTTTAGGCGATCGGGTTCCGGACCCACCAGGAAGGCGTGGGCCAAATATAGCACACGAATATAGGGGAATCGGGCAGAATTCTAGTTGTTTGGCCGTAAAACGCAAAACAACGAGGAACGGCCATGGTGGGGCGGTGACTATGGTTCCCTAGGTCGTATTTGATGGCCTGGAAAAATGTTAGGCAATCCGGTTTCGGGGGACCCGGCCCCACTCGGAATGCGTGGGATAGAGCACCAGAAAATATGGGAATCAGGCGGAATTCTAGTTTTTAGGTCGTAAAAAGCAAAACAATGAGGAACGGTCATGGCGGGGCGGTGACTATGGTTCCTTAGGACGTATTTGATGGCCCAAATAAATTTTAGGCGATCGGGGTCTGGGGGGCCCGGACCCACTCGGAAGGCGTGTGCTTAGCACACGAAAATATGGGAATCGGGCGGAATTCTAGTTTTTTGGCCGTAAAACGCAAAACAATGAGGAACGGCTATGGTGGGGCGGCGACTATGGTTCCTTAGGTCGTATTTGATGGGCCAGACTAATTTTAGGTGATCGGGGTCCGGGGGTTCGGACCCACTCGGAAGGCAGGGGCAATAGCACATGAAAATATGGGAATCGGGCAAAATTCTAGTTTTTTTGCCGTAAATTGCAAAACAACTAGGAACGACCACAACGGGGCGGTGACTATGGTTCCTTAGTTCGTATTTGATGGCTCGGAAAAGGTTTAGGTGATCGGGGTCTGGGGGTCCCGGTCCCTTAGGTCGTATTTGATGGCTCCGAATAATTTTAGGCGATCGGGGTCCGGGGGCCAGGACCCACTCGGAAGAAGAATGCTATAGCACACGAATATATGGAAATCAGGCGGAATTATAGTTTTTTGGCCGTAAAACACGAAACAATGAGCAACGGCCATGGCGGGGCGGTGACTATGGTTCCTTAGGTCGTATTTGATCGCTCGGAATAATTTTAGGCGATCGGGGTTCGGGGGCTCGGACCCACTCGGAACGCAGGGGCTATAGCACACGAAAATATGGGAATCGGGCGAAATTCTAGTTTTTTTGCCGTAAATGCAAAACAACGAGGAAAAGCCACAGCTGGGAGGTGACTATGGTTCCTTAGGTCGTATTGGATCGCCTGGAAAAATATTAGGCTATCAGGGTCCGAAGGCTCGGACCCACTCGTAAGGCATGGGCTATAGCACACGAAAATATGGGAATCGGGCAAAATTCTAATTTTTTGGTCGTAAAAAGAAAAACAACGAGGAACGGTCATGGCAGGGCGGTGACTATGGTTCCTTAGGTCGTATTTGATAGCCAGAAAATTTTTAGGCGATCGGGGTCCGGGGGCCCCAGGCCCACTAGGAAGGCGTGGGCTATATATAGCACACGAATATATGGGAATCGGGTGAAATTCTAGTTTTTTTGCCGTAAAAGGCAAAACAATGAGGAACGGCCATAGCGGGGCGATGACTATGGTTCCTTAGGTCGTATTTGATGGCCTGGAAAAATGTTAGGCAATCCTGTTTTGGGGGACCCGGGCCCACTCGGAAGGCATGGACTATGGCACACGAATATATGGGAATCAGGCAAAATTCTAGTTTTTTGGTCATAAAAAGCAAAACAACGAGGAACGGTCATGGCAGGGCGGTGACTATGGTTCCTTAGGTCGTATTTGATAGCCCAGAAAATTTTTAGGCGATCGGGGTCCGGGGGCCCAGACCCACTAGGAAGGCGTGGGCTATATATAGCACACGAATATATGGGAATCGGGCGAAATTCTAGTTTTTTGGCCGTAAAACGCAAAACAACGAGGAACGGCCATGGCGGGGTGGTGACTATGGTTCCTTAGGACGTATTTGATGGCCTAAATAAATGTTAGGCGATCGAGGTCCGCGGGGCCCGGACCCACTCGGAAGGCGTGGGCTTAGCACACGAAAATATGAGAATTGGGCGGAATTCTAGTTTTTATGCCGTAAAACGCAAAACAACAAGGAACGGCCATGGTGGGGCGGTGACTATGGTTCCTTAGGTCGTATTTGATGGCCCAGAATAATTTTAGGCGATTGGGGTCCGGGGGCCCGGACCCACTCGGAAGGCGTGGGCTATAACACACCAATATATGGGAATCGGGCAGAATTCTAGTTTTTTGACCGTAAAACGCAAAAGAACGAGGAATGGCCATGGTGAGGCGGTGACTATGGTTCCTTTGGTCATATTCGATGGCCCCGAATAATTTTAGGTGATCGGGGTCTGGGGGCTCGGACCCACTCGGAAGGCAGGGGCTATAGCACATGAAAATATGGGAATCGGGCAAAATTCTAGTTTTTTTGCCGTAAATTGCAAAACAACGAGGAACGACCATGGCGGGGCGGTGACTATGGTTCCTTAGTTCATATTTGATGGCTCGGAAAAGGTTTAGGCAATCGGGGTCTGGGGGTCCCGGTCCTACTCAGAAGGCGTGGGCTATAACACACGAAAATATGGGAATCAGGCGGAATTCTAGTTTTTTGGACGTAAATAGGAAACAAATGAGGAACGATCATGGAGGGGCGGTGACTATGGTTCCTTAGGTCATAGTTGATGTCCCGAAAATATTTTAGGCGATCGGGGTTCGGGGGCCCGGACCCACTTGGAAGGCGTGGGCTATATCTCACGAAAATATGGGAATCGGGCGAAATTCTAGTTTTTTGGCCGTAAAACGCAAAACAACGAGGAATAGCCATGGCGGGGCGGTGACTATGTTTCCTTAGTTCGTATTTGATGCCCCCGAATAATATTAGGCGATCGGGGTCCGGGGGCCCGGACCCGCTCAGAAGGCATGGGCTATAGCACACAAAAATATTGGAATCGGGCAAAATTCTAGTTTTTTGGCTGTAAAATGCAAAACAACGAGGAACGGCCACGGCTAGGCGGTGACTATGGTTCCTTATGCCATATTTGATGGACAAGAATAATTTTAGGCGATCGGGGTCCGGGGGGCCCGGACCCACTCATAAGGCCTGGGCTATGGCACATGAATATATGGGAATCGGGCTGAATTCTAGTTTTTTGGGCGTAAAACGCAAAACAACGAGGAACGGCCATGGCAGGGGGGTGACTATGGCTCCTTAGTTTGTAGTTGATGGCCCGAAAATATTTTAGGCGATCGGGGTTCGGGGGCCCATACCCACTTGGAAGGCGTGGGTTATATCTTACGAAAATATGGGAATCACTCGAAATTCTAGTTTTTTTGCCGCAAAAAGCAAAACAACGAGGAACAGCCATGGCGGGGCGGTGACTATGGTTCCTTAGGTCGTATTTGATGGCCCCTAATAATTTTAGGCGATCGGGGTCCGGGGGTCCGGACCCACTCGGAAGACATGGGCAATAGCACACGAAAATATGGGAATCGGTCGAAATTCTAGTATTTTGGCCGTAAAATGCAAAACAACGAGGAACGGCCATGGCTGGGCGGTAACTATGGTTCCTTAGGTCGTATTTGATGGTCCGGAAATATTTTAGGCGAATGGGGTCTGGGTGGCCCGGACCCACTCGTAAGGCATGGGATATAGCACACGAATATATGGGAATCGGGCAGAATTCTAGTCTTTTAGCCTTAAAATGCAAAACAACGAGGAACGGCCATGGCGGGGCAGTGACTATCGTTCCTTAGGTCATATTTGATGGCCCAGAATAATTTCAGGCGATCGGGGTCCGGGGGCCCGGACCCACTTGGAAGGCGTGGGCTATAGCACACGAAAATATGGGAATCGGGCGGAATTCTAGTTTTTTGGCCATAAAATGCAAAACAACGAAAAACGGCCATGGCGGGGCGGTGACTATGGTTCCTTAGGTCGTATTTGATGGCCCTAAATAATTTTAGGAGATCGGGGTCCGGGGGCCCGGAACCCACTTGGAAGGCATCGGCTAATAGCTTACGAAAATATAGGAATCGAGCAAAATTCTAGTTTTTTGGCCGTAAAATGCAAAACAACGAGGAACGGCCATGGAGGGGAGGTGAATATGTTCCTTAGGTCGTATTTGATGGATCGGAAAAATTTTAGGCGATCGGGGTACGGGGGCCCGGTCCCACTCAGAAGGCGTGGGCTATATCACACGAATATATGGGAATTGGGTGGAATTCAAGTTTTTTGGCCGTAAAATGCAAAACAACGAGGAACGGCCATGGCGTGGCGGTGACTATGGTTCCTTAGGTCGTATTTGATGGCCCCGAATAATTTTAGGCGATCGGGGTCCGGGGGCCAGGACCCACTCGGAAGGCATGGGCTATAGCACACGAAAATATGAGAATCGGGCGAAATTCTAGTTTTTTGGACGTAAATGCAAAACAACGAGGAACGGCCACGGCTGGGCGGTGACTATGGTTCCTTAGGTTGTATTTGATTGCCCGGAATAATTTTAGGCGATCGGGGTTCGGGTGGCCCGGACCCACTCGGAAGGCGTTGGCTATAGCACACAAATATATGGGAATTGGGCGGAATTCTAGTTTTTTGGCCGTAAAACGCAAGAAACGAGGAACGGTCATGGAGGGGCGGTGACTATGGTTCCATAGGTCGTATTTGATAGCCCAGAAATATTTTAGGCGATCGGGGTCCGGGGGGCTCGGAACTCACTAGGAAGGCGTGGGCTATAACACACGAATATATGGGAATCGGGCAGAATTCTAGTTTTTTGGCCGTAAAACGCAAAATATCGAGGAACGACCGTGGCGGGGCGGTGACTATGGTTCCTTAGGTCGTATTTGATCGCTTGGAAAAATGTTAGGCAATCGGGGTCCAGAGTCTCGGACCCACTCGGAAGGCATGGGTTATAGCACACGAAAATATGGGAATCGGGCAAAATTCTAGTTTTTTGGTCGTAAAAAGCAAAACAACGAGGAACGGTCTTGGCAGGGCGGTGACTATGGTTCCTTAGGTCGTATTTGATAGCCCGGAAAAATTTTAGGCGATTGGTGTCCGAGGGCCCAGACCCACAAGGAAAGCGTGGGCTATATATAGCACAAGAATATATGGGAATCAGGCGGAATTATAGTTTTTTGGCCGTAAAACGCAAAACAACGAGGAACGGCCATGGCGGGGCGGTGACTATGGTTCCTTAGGTCGTATTTGATAGCCTAGAAAAATGTTAGGCAATCTAGTTTCGGGGTACCCGGGCCCACTCGGAAGGCATGGGCTAGAGCACACGAAAATATGGGAATCGGGCGGAATTCTAGTTTTTTGGTCGTAAAAAGAAAAACAACGAGGAACATTCATGGCGGGGCGGTAACTATAGTTCCTTAGGATGTATTTGATGGCCCAAATAAATTTTATGCGATCATGGTCCGGGGGGCCCGGACCCACTCGGAAGGCATGGGCTTAGCACACGAAAAAATGGGAATCCGGTGGAATTCTAGTATTTTGGCCGTAAAACGCAAAACAACGAGGAACGGCCATGGTGGGGCAGTGACTATGGTTCCTTAGGTCGTATTTAATGGCCTAGAATAATTTTAGGCGATCGGGGTCCGAGGGCCCGGACCCACTCGGAAAGCGTGGGCTATAGAACACGATTATATGGGAATCAGGCGGAATTCTAGTTTTTTGGCCGTAAAACGCAAACCAACAAGGAACGGCCATGGCAGGGCGGTGACTATGGTTCCTTAGGTCGTATTGGATGGCCCCGAATAATTTTAGGCGATCAAGGTCCAGGGGCTCCGACCCACTCGGAAGGCAGGGTCTATAGCACACGAAAATATAGGAATCAGGCAAAATTCTAGTTGTTATACCATAAATTTCATAACAACGAGTAACGACCACGGCGGGGCGATGACTATGGTTCCTTAGGTCGTAATTGATGGCTCGAAAAAAGTTTAGGCGATCGGGGTCCAGGGGTCCCGGTCCCACTCGGAAGGCCTGGGCTATAGAACACGAATATATGGGAATCAGGCGGAATTCTAGTTTTTTGGACGTAAAATGCAAAACAACAAGGAACGGCCATGGCAGGGTGGTGACTATGGTTCCTTAGGTCGTATTTGATGGACCCGAATAATTTTAGGCGATCGGGGTCCGGGGGCTCGGACCCACTCGAAGGCAGGAGCTATAGCACACGAAAATATGGGAATCGGGCAGAATTCTACTTTTTTAGTTGTAAATAGCAAAACAAGGAGAAACGGTCATGGTGCGGCGGTGACTATGGTTCCTTAGGTCATAATTAATGGACCAAATAAATTTTAGGTGATCGGGGTCCAGGGGGCCCGGACCCACCCGGAAAGCATGGGCTATAACTCACGAAAATATGGCAATCGCATGAAATTCTAGTTTTTTGGACGTAAAAAGGATAAAAACGAGGAACGGTCATGGCGAGGCGGTGACTATGGTTCCTTTGGACGTAGTGGATGCTCCGGAATAATTTTAGGCGATCGGGGTTAGGGGGCCCGGACCCATTTAGAAGGCCTGGGCTATAGCCCATGAATATATGGGAATCGGGCGGAATTCTATTGTTTTGGCTGTAAAACTCAAAACAACGAGGAACGGCCATGGTGGGGCAGTGACTATGGTTCGTTAGGGTGTATTTGATGGCCCCGAATAATTTTAGGCTATCGGGGTCCGGGGGCCCGGACCCACTCGGAAAGCATAGCACACGAAAATATGGGACTCCGACGAAATTCTAGTTTTTTGGCCATAAAATGCAAAACAACGAGGAACGGCTATGGCGGGGCGGTGACTATGGTTCCTTAGGTCGTATTTGATGGCCCCGAATAATTTTAGGCGATCGGGGTCCGGGGGCCAGGAACCACTCGGAAGGCATGGGCTATAGCACACGAAAATATGGGAATCAGGCGAAATTCTAGTTTTTTGGCTGTAAAATGCAAAACAACGAGGAGCGGCCATGGCTGGCCGGTGACTATGGTTCCTTAGGTTGTATTTGATGGCCTGGAATAATTTTAGGCGATCGGGGTCCGGGGGGCCTGGACCCACTCGGAAGGCGAGGGCAATAGCACACGAATGATTGGGAATCGGGCGGAATTCTAGTTTTTTGGACGTAAAATGCAAAACTATGAGGAACGGCCATGGAAGGGCGGTGACTATGGTTCATTAGGTCGTATTTTATAGCCCGGAAAAATTTTATGCGACCAGGGTCCGGGGGGCCCGGAACCCACTAGGAAGGCGTGGGCTATAGCACACGAATATATGGGAATCGGGGGGAATTCTAGTTTTTTGGCCGTAAAACACAAAAACAATGAGGAACGGCCATAGCAGGGTGGTGACTATGGTTCCTTAGGTCGTATTTGATGGCCTGGAATAATTTTAGGCAATTAGGGTCAGGGGGCCCGGACCCATTTGGAAGGCGTGGGCTATAGCACACGAATATATGGAAATCAGGCGAAATTCTAGTTTTTTGGCCGTAAATCGCAAAACAACGAGGAACGGCAATGGCGGGGCGGTGACAATGGTTCCTTAGGTCGTATTTGATGGCCTGGAAAAATTTTAGGCAATCCGGTTACGGGGAACCCGGGCCCACTCGGAAGGCGGGGGCATCAGATGAAAATATGGTAATCGGGCGGAATTCTAGATTTTTGGTCGTAAAAAGCAAAACAACGAGGAACGGCCACGGAGGGGTGGTGACTATGGTTCCTTAGGTCGTATTTGATGGCTCAGAAATATTTTAGGCGATCGGGGTCCGGGGGGCCTGGACCCACTCGGAAGGAGTGTGCTATAGCACACGAATATATGGGAATCGGGCGGAATTCTAGTTTTTTGGCCGTAAAATGCATAACAATGAGGAACGGACATGGAGGGGCGGTGACTATGGTTCCTAAGGTCGTATTTGATGGGCCCGAATAATTTTAGGCGATTGGGGTCCGGGGGCCCAGACCCACTCGGAAGGCATGGGCAGCACACGAAAATATGGGAATCGAGCGAAATTCTACTTTTTTGGCCGTAAAACGCAAAATACGAGGATTGGCCATGGTGGGGCGGTGAATATGGTTCCTTAGGTCGTATTTCATGGCCTGGAAAATTTTTAGGCATTCCGGTTATGGGCGACCCGGGCCCACTCGGAAGGCGTCGACTAGAGCAAACGAAAATATGGGAATCAGGCGGAATTCTAGTTTTTTTGTCGTAAAAAGCAAAACAACGAGGAACATTCATGGCGGGGCGGTAACTATGGTTCCTTAGGATGTATTTGATGGCCCAAATAAATTTTATGCGATCATGGTCCGGGGGGCCCGGACCCACTCGGAAGGCATGGGCTTAGCACACGAAAATATGGGAATCCGGTGGAATTCTAATATTTTGGCCATAAAACGCAAAACTACGAGGAACGGCCATGGTGGGGCGGTGACTATGGTTCCTTAGGTCGTATTTAATGGCCTAGAATAATTTTAGGCGATCGGGGTCCGAGGGCCCGGACCCACTCGGAAAGCGTGGGCTATAGAACACGATTATATGGGAATCAGGCGGAATTCTAGTTTTTTGGCCGTAAAACGCAAACCAACAAGGAACGACCATGGCAGGGCGGTGACTATGGTTCCTTAGGTTGTATTTGATGGCCCCGAATAATTTTAGGCGATCAAGGTCCGGGGGCTCAGACCCACTCGGAAGGCAGGGGCTATAGCACACGAAAATATAGGAATCGGGCAAAATTCTAATTTTTTTACCATAAATTTCATAACAACGAGTAACGACCACGGCGGGGCGATGACTATGGTTCCTTAGGTCGTATTTGATGGCTCGAAAAAGGTTTAGGCGATCGGGGTCCGGAGGTCCCGGTCCCACTCGGAAGGCCTGGGCTATAGAACACGAATATATGGGAATCAGGCGGAATTCTAGTTTTTTGGCCGTAAAACGCAAAACAACAAGGATGGGCCATGGCAGGGTGGTGACTATGGTTCCTTAGGTCGTATTTGATGGACCCGAATAATTTTAGGCGATCAGGGTCCGGGGGCTCGGACGCACTCGAAGGCAGGAGCTATAGCACACGAAAATATGGGAATCGGGCAGAATTCTACTTTTTTAGTTGTAAAAAGCAAAACAAGGAGGAACGGTCATGGTGCGGCGGTAACTATGTTTCCTTAGGTCATAATTGATGGACCAAATAAATTTTAGGTGATCGGGGTCCAGGGGGCCCGGACCCACCCGGAAAGCATGGGCTATAACTCACGAAAATATGGCAATCGCACGAAATTCTAGTTTTTTGGACGTAAAAAGGATAAAAACGAGGAACGGTCATGGGGAGGCAGTGACTATGGTTCCTTTGGACGTAGTTGATGCTCCGGAATAATTTTAGGCGATCGGGGTTAGGGGGCCCGGACCCATTCAGAAGGCCTGGGCTATAGCCCATGAATATATGGGAATCGGGCAGAATTCTATTGTTTTGGCTGTAAAAGTCAAAACAACGAGGAACGGCCGTGGTGGGGCAGTGACTATGGTTCGTTAGGGTGTATTTGATGGCCCCGAATAATTTTAGGCTATCGGGGTCCGGGGGCCCGGACCCACTCGGAAGGCATAGCACACGAAAATATGGGACTCCGACAAAATTCTAGTTTTTTGGCCATAAAATGCAAAACAACGAGGATCGGCTATGGCGGGGCGGCGACTATGGTTCCTTTGGTCGAATTTGATGGCCCCGAATAATTTTAGGCGATCGGGGTCCGGGGGCCAGGAACCACTCGGAAGGCATGGGCTATAGCACACGAAAATATGGGAATCAGGCGAAATTCTAGTTTTCTGGCTATAAAATGCAAAACAACGAGGAGCGGCCATGGCTGGCCGGTGACTATGGTTCCTTAGGTTGTATTTGATGGCCTGGAATAATTTTAGGCGATCGGGGTCCGGGGGGCCTGGACCCACTCGGAAGGCGAGGGCAATAGCACACGAATGTTTGGGAATCGGGCGGAATTCTAGTTTTTTGGACGTAAAATGCAAAACTATGAGGAATGGCCATGGAAGGGCGGTGACTATGGTTCATTAGGTCGTATTTTATAGCCCGGAAAAATTTTATGCGACCAGGGTCCGGGGGGCCCGGAACCCACTAGGAAAGCGTGGGCTATAGCACACGAATATATGGGAATCGAGGGTAATTCTAGTTTTTTGGCCGTAAAACACAAAAACAATGAGGAACGGCCATAGCAGGGTGGTGACTATGGTTCCTTAGGTCGTATTTGATGGCCCGGAATAATTTTAGGCAATTAGGGTCAGGGGGCCCGGACCCATTTGGAAGGCGTGGGCTATAGCACACGAATATATGGGAATCGGGCGAAATTCTAGTTTTTTGGCCGTAAATCGCAAAACAACGAGGAACGGCAATGGCGGGGCAGTGACAATGGTTCCTTAGGTCGTATTTGATGGCTTGGAAAAATTTTAGGCAATCCGATTACGGGGAACCCGGGCCCACTCGGAAGGCGGGGGCATCAGATGAAAATATGGTAATCGGGCGGAATTCTAGATTTTTGGTCGTAAAAAGCAAAACAACGAGGAACGGCCACGGAGGGGTGGTGACTATGGTTCCTTAGGTCGTATTTGATGGCTCAAAAATATTATAGGTGATCGGGGTCCGGGGGGCCTGGACCCACTTGGAAGGAGAGTGCTATAGCACACGAATATATGGGAATCGGGCGGAATTCTAGTTTTTTGGCCGTAAAATGCATAACAATGAGGAACGGACATGGAGGGGCGGTGACTATGGTTCCTAAGGTCGTATTTGATGGGCCCGAATAATTTTAGGCGATTGGGGTCCGGGGGCCCAGACCCACTCGGAAGGCATGGGCAGCACACGAAAATATGGGAATCGAGCGAAATTCTACTTTTTTGGCCGTAAAACGCAAAATACGAGGATTGGCCATGGTGGGGCGGTGAATATGGTTCCTTAGGTCGTATTTCATGGCCTGGAAAATTTTTAGGCATTCCGGTTATGGGCGACCCGGGCCCACTCGGAAGGCGTCGACTAGAGCAAACGAAAATATGGGAATCAGGCGGAATTCTAGTTTTTTTGTCGTAAAAAGCAAAACAACGAGGAACATTCATGGCGGGGCGGTAACTATGGTTCCTTAGGATGTATTTGATGGCCCAAATAAATTTTATGCGATCATGGTCCGGGGGGCCCGGACCCACTCGAAAGGCGTGGGCTTAGCACACGAAAATATGGGAATCCGGTGGAATTCTAGTATTTTGGCCGTAAAACGCAAAACAACGAGGAACGGCCATGGTGGGGCGGTGACTATGGTTCCTTAGGTCGTATTTAATGGCCTAGAATAATTTTAGGCGATCGGGGTCCGAGGGCCCGGACCCACTCGGAAAGCGTGGGCTATAGAACACGATTATGTGGGAATCAGGCGAAATTCTAGTTTTTTGTCCGTAAAACGCAAACCAACAAGGAACGGCCATGGCAGGGCGGTGACTATGGTTCCTTAGTTCGTATTTGATGGCCCCGAATAATTTTAGGCGATCAAGGTCCGGGGGCTCAGACCCACTCGGAAGGCAGGGGCTATAGCACACGAAAATATCGGAATCGGGCAAAATTCTAGTTTTTTTACCATAAATTTCATAACAACGAGTAACGACCACGGCGGGGCGATGACTATGGTTCCTTAGGTCATATTTGATGGCTCGAAAAAAGTTTAGGCTATCGGGGTCCGGGGGTCCCGGTCCCACTCGGAAGGCCTGGGCTATAGAACACGAATATATGGGAATCAGGCGGAATTCTAGTTTTTTGGCCGTAAAACGCAAAACAACAAGGATGGGCCATGGCAGGGTGGTGACTATGGTTCCTTAGGTCGTATTTGATGGACCCGAATAATTTTAGGCGATCGGGGTCCGGGGGCTCGGACCCACTCGAAGGCAGGAGCTATAGCACACGAAAATATGGGAATCGGGCAGAATTCTACTTTTTTAGTTGTAAAAAGCAAAACAAGGAGGAACGGTCATGGTGCGGCGGTGACTATGGTTCCTTAGGTCATAATTGATGGACCAAATAAATTTTAGGTGATCGGGGTCCAGGGGGCCCGGACCCACCCGGAAAGCATGGGCTATAACTCACGAAAATATGGCAATCGCACGAAATTCTAGTTTTTTGGACGTAAAAAGGATAAAAACGAGGAACGGTCATGGCGAGGCGGTGACTATGGTTCCTTTGGACGTAGTTGATGCTCCGGAATAATTTTAGGCGATCGGGGTTAGTGGGCCCGGACCCATTCAGAAGGCCTGGGCTATAGCCCATGAATATATGGGAATCAGGCGGAATTCTATTGTTTTGGCTGTAAAACTCAAAACAACGAGGAACGGCCATGGTGGGGCAGTGACTATGGTTTGTTAGGGTGTATTTGATGGCCCCGAATAATTTTAGGCTATCGGGGTCCGGGGGCCCGGACCCACTCGGAAGGCATAGCACACGAAAATATGGGACTCCAACGAAATTCTAGTTTTTTGGCCATAAAATGCAAAACAACGAGGATCGGCTATGGCGGGGCGGTGACTATGGTTCCTAAGGTCGTATTTGATGGCCCCGAATAATTTTAGGCGATCGGGGTCCGGGGGCCAGGAACCACTCGGAAGGCATGGGCTATAGCACACGAAAATATGGGAATCAGGCGAAATTCTAGTTTTTTGGCTGTAAAATGCAAAACAACGAGGAGCGGCCATGGCTGGCCGGTGACTATGGTTCCTTAGGTTGTATTTGATGGCCTGGAATAATTTTAGGCGATCGGGGTCCGGGGGGCTGGACCCACTCGGAAGGCGAGGGCAATAGCACACGAATGTTTGGGAATCGGGCGGAATTCTAGTTTTTTGGACGTAAAATGCAAAACTATGAGGAACGGCCATGGAAGGGCGGTGACTATGGTTCATTAGGTCGTATTTTATAGCCCGAAAAAATTTTATGCGACCAGGGTCCGGGGGGCCCGGGACCCACTAGGAAGGCGTGGGCTATAGCACACGAATATATGGGAATCGGGGGGAATTCTAGTTTTTTGGCCGTAAAACACAAAAACAATGAGGAACGGCCATAGCAGGGTGGTGACTATGGTTCCTTAGGTCGTATTTGATGGCCCGGAATAATTTTAGGCAATTAGGGTCAGGGGGCCCGGACCCATTTGGAAGGCGTGGGCTATAACACACGAATATATGGGAATCGGGCGAAATTCTAGTTTTTTGGCCGTAAATCGCAAAACAACGAGGAACGACAATGGCGGGGCGGTGACAATGGTTCCTTAGGTCGTATTTGACGGCCTGGAAAAATTTTAGGCAATCCGGTTACGGGGAACCCGGGCCCACTCGGAAGGCGGGGGCATCACACGAAAATATGGTAATCGAGCGGAATTCTACATTTTTGGTCGTAAAAAGCAAAACAACGAGGAACGGCCACGGAGGGGTGGTGACTATGGTTCCTTAGGTCGTATTTGATGGCTCAGAAATATTTTAGGCGATCGGGGTCCGGGGGCCTGGACCCACTCGGAAGGAGTGTGCTATAGCACACGAATATAAGGGAATCGGGCGGAATTCTAGTTTCTTGGCCGTAAAATGCATAACAATGAGGAACGGACATGGAGGGGCGGTGACTATGGTTCCTAAGGTCGTATTTGATGGGCCCGAATAATTTTAGGCGATTGGGGTCCGGGGGCCCAGACCCACTCAGAAGGCGTGGGCAGCACACGAAAATATGGGAATCGAGCGAAATTCTACCTTTTTGGCCGTAAAACGCAAAATACGAGGATTGGCCATGGTGGGGCGGTGAATATGGTTCCTTAGGTCGTATTTCATGGCCTGGAAAATTTTTAGGCATTCCGGTTATGGGCGACCCGGGCCCACTCGGAAGGCGTCGGCTAGAGCAAACGAAAATATGGGAATCAGGCGGAATTCTAGTTTTTTGGTCGTAAAAAGCAAAACAACGAGGAACATTCATGGCGGGGCGGTAACTATGGTTCCTTAGGATGTATTTGATGGCCCAAATAAATTTTATGCAATCATGGTCCGGGGGGCCCGGACCCACTCGGAAGGCGTGGGCTTAGCACACGAAAATATGGGAATCTAGTGGAATTCTAGTATTTTGGCCGTAAAATGCAAAACAACGAGGAACGGCCATGGTGGGGCAGTGACTATGGTTCCTTAGGTCGTATTTAATGGCCTAGAATAATTTTAGGCGATCGGGGTCTGAGGGCCCGGACCCACTCGGAAAGCGTGGGCTATAGAACACGAATATATGGGAATCAGGCGGAATTCTAGTTTTTTGGCCGTAAAACGCAAACCAACAAGGAACGGCCATGGCAGGGCGGTGACTATGGTTCCTTAGGTCGTATTTGATGGCCCCGAATAATTTTAGGCGATCAAGGTCCGGGGGCTCAGACCCACTCGGAAGGCAGGGGCTATAGCACACGAAAATATGGGAATCGGGCAAAATTCTAGTTTTTTTACCATAAATTTCATAACAACGAGTAACGACCACGGCGGGGCGATGACTATGGTTCCTTAGGTCGTATTTGATGGCTCGAAAAAAGTTTAGGCGATCGGGGTCCGGGGGTCCCGGTCCCACTCGGAAGGCCTGGGCTATAGAACACGAATATATGGGAATCAGGCGGAATTCTAGTTTTTTGTCCGTAAAATGCAAAACAACAAGGAACGGCCATGGCAGGGTGGTGACTATGGTTCCTTAGGTCGCATTTGATGGACCCGAATAATTTTAGGCGTTCGGGGTCCGGGGGCTCGGACCCACTCGAAGGCAGGAGCTATAGCACACGAAAATATGGGAATCGGGCAGAATTCTACTTTTTTAGTTGTAAAAAGCAAAACAAGGAGGAACGGTCATGGTGCCGCGGTGACTATGGTTCCTTAGGTCATAATGGATGGATCAGATAAATTTTAGGTGATCGGGGTCCAGGGGGCCCGGACCCACCCGGAAAGCATGGGCTATAACTCACGAAAAGATGGCAATCGCACGAAATTCTAGTTTTTTGGACGTAAAAAGGATAAAAACGAGGAACGGTCATGGCGAGGCGGTGACTATGGTTCCTTTGGACGTAGTTGATGCTCCGAAATAATTTTAGTCGATCGGGGTTAGGGGGCCCGGACCCATTCAGAAGGCCTGGGCTATAGCCCACGAATATATGGGAATCGGGTGAAATTCTATTGTTTTGGCTGTAAAACTCAAAACAACGAGGAACGGCCATGGCGGGGCAGTGACTATGGTTCGTTAGGGTGTATTTGATGGCCCCGAATAATTTTAGGCTATCGGGGTCCGGGGGCCCGGACCCACTCGGAAGGCATAGCACACGAAAATATGGGACTCCGACGAAATTCTAGTTTTTTTGCCATAAAATGCAAAACAACGAGGAACGGCTATGGCGGGGTGGTGACTATGGTTCCTTAGGTCGTATTTGATGGCCCCGAATAATTTTAGGCGATCGGGGTCCGGGGGCCAGGAACCACTCGGAAGGCATGGGCTATAGCACACGAAAATATGGGAATCAGGCGAAATTCTAGTTTTTTGGTTGTAAAATGCAAAACAACGAGGAGCGGTCATGGCAGGCCGGTGACTATGGTTCCTTAGGTTGTATTTGATGGCCTGGAATAATTTTAGGCGATCGGGGTCCGGGGGGCCTGGACCCACTCGGAAGGCGAGGGCAATACCACACGAATGTTTGGGAATCGGGCGGAATTCTAGTTTTATGGACGTAAAATGCAAAACTATGAGGAACGGCCATGGAAGGGCAGTGACTATGGTTCATTAGGTCGTATTTTATAGCCCGGAAATATTTTATGCGACCAGGGTCCGGGGGGCCCGGAACCCACTAGGAAGGCGTGGGCTATAGCACACGAATATATGGGAATCGGGGGGAATTCTATTTTTTTGGCCGTAAAACACAAAAACAATGAGGAACGGCCATAGCAGGGTGGTGACTATGGTTCCTTAGGTCGTATTTGATGGCCCGGAATAATTTTAGGCAATTAGGGTCAGGGGGCCCGGACCCATTTGGAAGGCGTGGGCTATAGCACACAAATATATGGGAATCGGGCGAAATTCTAGTTTTTTGGCCGTAAATCGCAAAACAACGAGGAACGGCAATGGCGGGGCGGTGACAATGGTTCCTTAGGTCATATTTGATGGCCTGAAAAAATTTTAGGCAATCCGATTTTGGGGAACCCGGGCCCACTCGGAAGGCGGGGGCATCACACGAAAATATGGTAATCGGGCGGAATTCTAGATTTTTGGTCGTAAAAAGCAAAACAACGAGGAATGGCCACAGAGGGGTGGTGACTATGGTTCCTTAGGTCGTATTTGATGGCTCAGAAATATTTTAGGCGATCGGGGTCCGGGGGCCTGGACCCACTCGGAAGGAGTGTGCTATAGCACACGAATATATGGGAATCGGGCGGAATTCTAGTTTTTTGGCCGTAAAATGCATAACAATGAGGAACGGACATGGAGGGGCGGTGACTATGGTTCCTAAGGTCGTATTTGATGGGCCCGAATAATTTTAGGCGATTGGGGTCCGGGGGCCCAGACCCACTCGGAAGGCGTGGGCAGCACACGAAAATATGGGAATCGAGCGAAATTCTACTTTTTTGGCCGTAAAACGCAAAATACGTGGATTGGCCATGGTGGGGCGGTGAATATGGTTCCTTAGGTCGTATTTCATGGCCTGGAAAATTTTTAGGCATTCCGGTTATGGGCGACCCGGGCCCACTCGGAAGGCGTCGGCTAGAGCAAACGAAAATATGGGAATCAGGCGGAATTCTAGTTTTTTGGTCGTAAAAAGCAAAACAACGAGGAACATTCATGGCGGGGCGGTAACTATGGTTCCTTAGGATGTATTTGATGGCCCAAATAAATTTTACGCGATCATGGTCTGGGGGGCCCGGACCCACTCGGAAGGCGTGGGCTTAGCACACGAAAATATGGGAATCTAGTGGAATTCTAGTATTTTGGCCGTAAAACGCAAAACAACGAGGAACGGCCATGGTGGGGCGGTGACTATGGTTCCTTAGGTCGTATTTAATGGCCTAGAATAATTTTAGGCGATCGGGGTCCGAGGGCCCGGACCCACTCGGAAAGCGTGGGCTATAGAACACGAATATATGGGAATCAGGCGGAATTCTAGTTTTTTGGCCGTAAAACGCAAACCAACAAGGAACGGCCATGGCAGGGCGGTGACTATGGTTCCTTAGGTCGTATTTGATGGCCCCGAATAATTTTAGGCGATCAAGGTCCGGGGCTCAGACCCACTCGGAAGGCAGGGGCTATAGCACACGAAAATATGGGAATCGGGCAAAATTCTAGTTTTTTTACCATAAATTTCATAACAACGAGTAACGACCACGGCGGGGCGATGACTATGGTTCCTTAGGTCGTATTTGATGGCTCGAAAAAAGTTTAGGCGATCGAGGTCCGGGGGTCCCGGTACCACTCGGAAGGCCTGGGCTATAGAACACGAATATATGGGAATCAGGCGGAATTCTAGTTTTTTGGCTGTAAAATGCAAAACAACGAGGAGCGGCCATGGCTGGCCGGTGACTATGGTTCCTTAGGTTGTATTTGATGGCCTGGAATAATTTTAGGCGATCGGGGTCCGGGGGGCCTGGACCCACTCGGAAGGCGAGGGCAATAGCACACGAATGTTTGGGAATCGGGCGGAATTCTAGTTTTTTGGACGTAAAATGCAAAACTATGAGGAATGGCCATGGAAGGGCGGTGACTATGGTTCATTAGGTCGTATTTTATAGCCCGGAAAAATTTTATGCGACCAGGGTCCGGGGGGCCCGGAACCCACTAGGAAAGCGTGGGCTATAGCACACGAATATATGGGAATCGAGGGTAATTCTAGTTTTTTGGCCGTAAAACACAAAAACAATGAGGAACGGCCATAGCAGGGTGGTGACTATGGTTCCTTAGGTCGTATTTGATGGCCCGGAATAATTTTAGGCAATTAGGGTCAGGGGGCCCGGACCCATTTGGAAGGCGTGGGCTATAGCACACGAATATATGGGAATCGGGCGAAATTCTAGTTTTTTGGCCGTAAATCGCAAAACAACGAGGAACGGCAATGGCGGGGCAGTGACAATGGTTCCTTAGGTCGTATTTGATGGCTTGGAAAAATTTTAGGCAATCCGATTACGGGGAACCCGGGCCCACTCGGAAGGCGGGGGCATCAGATGAAAATATGGTAATCGGGCGGAATTCTAGATTTTTGGTCGTAAAAAGCAAAACAACGAGGAACGGCCACGGAGGGGTGGTGACTATGGTTCCTTAGGTCGTATTTGATGGCTCAAAAATATTATAGGTGATCGGGGTCCGGGGGGCCTGGACCCACTTGGAAGGAGAGTGCTATAGCACACGAATATATGGGAATCGGGCGGAATTCTAGTTTTTTGGCCGTAAAATGCATAACAATGAGGAACGGACATGGAGGGGCGGTGACTATGGTTCCTAAGGTCGTATTTGATGGGCCCGAATAATTTTAGGCGATTGGGGTCCGGGGGCCCAGACCCACTCGGAAGGCATGGGCAGCACACGAAAATATGGGAATCGAGCGAAATTCTACTTTTTTGGCCGTAAAACGCAAAATACGAGGATTGGCCATGGTGGGGCGGTGAATATGGTTCCTTAGGTCGTATTTCATGGCCTGGAAAATTTTTAGGCATTCCGGTTATGGGCGACCCGGGCCCACTCGGAAGGCGTCGACTAGAGCAAACGAAAATATGGGAATCAGGCGGAATTCTAGTTTTTTTGTCGTAAAAAGCAAAACAACGAGGAACATTCATGGCGGGGCGGTAACTATGGTTCCTTAGGATGTATTTGATGGCCCAAATAAATTTTATGCGATCATGGTCCGGGGGGCCCGGACCCACTCGAAAGGCGTGGGCTTAGCACACGAAAATATGGGAATCCGGTGGAATTCTAGTATTTTGGCCGTAAAACGCAAAACAACGAGGAACGGCCATGGTGGGGCGGTGACTATGGTTCCTTAGGTCGTATTTAATGGCCTAGAATAATTTTAGGCGATCGGGGTCCGAGGGCCCGGACCCACTCGGAAAGCGTGGGCTATAGAACACGATTATGTGGGAATCAGGCGAAATTCTAGTTTTTTGTCCGTAAAACGCAAACCAACAAGGAACGGCCATGGCAGGGCGGTGACTATGGTTCCTTAGTTCGTATTTGATGGCCCCGAATAATTTTAGGCGATCAAGGTCCGGGGGCTCAGACCCACTCGGAAGGCAGGGGCTATAGCACACGAAAATATCGGAATCGGGCAAAATTCTAGTTTTTTTACCATAAATTTCATAACAACGAGTAACGACCACGGCGGGGCGATGACTATGGTTCCTTAGGTCATATATGATGGCTCGAAAAAAGTTTAGGCTATCGGGGTCCGGGGGTCCCGGTCCCACTCGGAAGGCCTGGGCTATAGAACACGAATATATGGGAATCAGGCGGAATTCTAGTTTTTTGGCCGTAAAACGCAAAACAACAAGGATGGGCCATGGCAGGGTGGTGACTATGGTTCCTTAGGTCGTATTTGATGGACCCGAATAATTTTAGGCGATCGGGGTCCGGGGGCTCGGACCCACTCGAAGGCAGGAGCTATAGCACACGAAAATATGGGAATCGGGCAGAATTCTACTTTTTTAGTTGTAAAAAGCAAAACAAGGAGGAACGGTCATGGTGCGGCGGTGACTATGGTTCCTTAGGTCATAATTGATGGACCAAATAAATTTTAGGTGATCGGGGTCCAGGGGGCCCGGACCCACCCGGAAAGCATGGGCTATAACTCACGAAAATATGGCAATCGCACGAAATTCTAGTTTTTTGGACGTAAAAAGGATAAAAACGAGGAACGGTCATGGCGAGGCGGTGACTATGGTTCCTTTGGACGTAGTTGATGCTCCGGAATAATTTTAGGCGATCGGGGTTAGTGGGCCCGGACCCATTCAGAAGGCCTGGGCTATAGCCCATGAATATATGGGAATCGGGCGGAATTCTATTGTTTTGGCTGTAAAACTCAAAACAACGAGGAACGGCCATGGTGGGGCAGTGACTATGGTTTGTTAGGGTGTATTTGATGGCCCCGAATAATTTTAGGCTATCGGGGTCCGGGGGCCCGGACCCACTCGGAAGGCATAGCACACGAAAATATGGGACTCCAACGAAATTCTAGTTTTTTGGCCATAAAATGCAAAACAACGAGGATCGGCTATGGCGGGGCGGTGACTATGGTTCCTAAGGTCGTATTTGATGGCCCCGAATAATTTTAGGCGATCGGGGTCCGGGGGCCAGGAACCACTCGGAAGGCATGGGCTATAGCACACGAAAATATGGGAATCAGGCGAAATTCTAGTTTTTTGGCTGTAAAATGCAAAACAACGAGGAGCGGCCATGGCTGGCCGGTGACTATGGTTCCTTAGGTTGTATTTGATGGCCTGGAATAATTTTAGGCGATCGGGGTCCGGGGGGCTGGACCCACTCGGAAGGCGAGGGCAATAGCACACGAATGTTTGGGAATCGGGCGGAATTCTAGTTTTTTGGACGTAAAATGCAAAACTATGAGGAACGGCCATGGAAGGGCGGTGACTATGGTTCATTAGGTCGTATTTTATAGCCCGAAAAAATTTTATGCGACCAGGGTCCGGGGGGCCCGGGACCCACTAGGAAGGCGTGGGCTATAGCACACGAATATATGGGAATCGGGGGGAATTCTAGTTTTTTGGCCGTAAAACACAAAAACAATGAGGAACGGCCATAGCAGGGTGGTGACTATGGTTCCTTAGGTCGTATTTGATGGCCCGGAATAATTTTAGGCAATTAGGGTCAGGGGGCCCGGACCCATTTGGAAGGCGTGGGCTATAACACACGAATATATGGGAATCGGGCGAAATTCTAGTTTTTTGGCCGTAAATCGCAAAACAACGAGGAACGACAATGGCGGGGCGGTGACAATGGTTCCTTAGGTCGTATTTGACGGCCTGGAAAAATTTTAGGCAATCCGGTTACGGGGAACCCGGGCCCACTCGGAAGGCGGGGGCATCACACGAAAATATGGTAATCGAGCGGAATTCTACATTTTTGGTCGTAAAAAGCAAAACAACGAGGAACGGCCACGGAGGGGTGGTGACTATGGTTCCTTAGGTCGTATTTGATGGCTCAGAAATATTTTAGGCGATCGGGGTCCGGGGGGCCTGGACCCACTCGGAAGGAGTGTGCTATAGCACACGAATATATGGGAATCGGGCGGAATTCTAGTTTCTTGGCCGTAAAATGCATAACAATGAGGAACGGACATGGAGGGGCGGTGACTATGGTTCCTAAGGTCGTATTTGATGGGCCCGAATAATTTTAGGCGATTGGGGTCCGGGGGCCCAGACCCACTCAGAAGGCGTGGGCAGCACACGAAAATATGGGAATCGAGCGAAATTCTACCTTTTTGGCCGTAAAACGCAAAATACGAGGATTGGCCATGGTGGGGCGGTGAATATGGTTCCTTAGGTCGTATTTCATGGCCTGGAAAATTTTTAGGCATTCCGGTTATGGGCGACCCGGGCCCACTCGGAAGGCGTCGGCTAGAGCAAACGAAAATATGGGAATCAGGCGGAATTCTAGTTTTTTGGTCGTAAAAAGCAAAACAACGAGGAACATTCATGGCGGGGCGGTAACTATGGTTCCTTAGGATGTATTTGATGGCCCAAATAAATTTTATGCAATCATGGTCCGGGGGGCCCGGACCCACTCGGAAGGCGTGGGCTTAGCACACAAAAATATGGGAATCCGGTGGAATTCTAGTATTTTGGCCGTAAAACGCAAAACAACGAGGAACGGCCATGGTGGGGCAGTGACTATGGTTCCTTAGGTCGTATTTAATGGCCTAGAATAATTTTAGGCGATCGGGGTCTGAGGGCCCGGACCCACTCGGAAAGCGTGGGCTATAGAACACGAATATATGGGAATCAGGCGGAATTCTAGTTTTTTGGCCGTAAAACGCAAACTAACAAGGAACGGCCATGGCAGGGCGGTGACTATGGTTCCTTAGGTCGTATTTGATGGCCCCGAATAATTTTAGGCGATCAAGGTCCGGGGGCTCAGACCCACTCGGAAGGCAGGGGCTATAGCACACGAAAATATGGGAATCGGGCAAAATTCTAGTTTTTTTACCATAAATTTCATAACAACGAGTAACGACCACGGCGGGGCGATGACTATGGTTCCTTAGGTCGTATTTGATGGCTCGAAAAAAGTTTAGGCGATCGGGGTCCGGGGGTCCCGGTCCCACTCGGAAGGCCTGGGCTATAGAACACGAATATATGGGAATCAGGCGGAATTCTAGTTTTTTGTCCGTAAAATGCAAAACAACAAGGAACGGCCATGGCAGGGTGGTGACTATGGTTCCTTAGGTCGCATTTGATGGACCCGAATAATTTTAGGCGTTCGGGGTCCGGGGGCTCGGACCCACTCGAAGGCAGGAGCTATAGCACACGAAAATATGGGAATCGGGCAGAATTCTACTTTTTTAGTTGTAAAAAGCAAAACAAGGAGGAACGGTCATGGTGCCGCGGTGACTATGGTTCCTTAGGTCATAATGGATGGATCAGATAAATTTTAGGTGATCGGGGTCCAGGGGGCCCGGACCCACCCGGAAAGCATGGGCTATAACTCACGAAAATATGGCAATCGCACGAAATTCTAGTTTTTTGGACGTAAAAAGGATAAAAACGAGGAACGGTCATGGCGAGGTGGTGACTATGGTTCCTTTGGACGTAGTTGATGCTCCGAAATAATTTTAGTCGATCGGGGTTAGGGGGCCCGGACCCATTCAGAAGGCCTGGGCTATAGCCCACGAATATATGGGAATCGGGTGAAATTCTATTGTTTTGGCTGTAAAACTCAAAACAACGAGGAACGGCCATGGCGGGGCAGTGACTATGGTTCGTTAGGGTGTATTTGATGGCCCCGAATAATTTTAGGCTATCGGGGTCCGGGGGCCCGGACCCACTCGGAAGGCATAGCACACGAAAATATGGGACTCCGACGAAATTCTAGTTTTTTGGCCATAAAATGCAAAACAACGAGGAACGGCTATGGCGGGGTGGTGACTATGGTTCCTTAGGTCGTATTTGATGGCCCCGAATAATTTTAGGCGATCGGGGTCCGGGGGCCAGGAACCACTCGGAAGGCATGGGCTATAGCACACGAAAATATGGGAATCAGGCGAAATTCTAGTTTTTTGGTTGTAAAATGCAAAACAACGAGGAGCGGTCATGGCAGGCCGGTGACTATGGTTCCTTAGGTTGTATTTGATGGCCTGGAATAATTTTAGGCGATCGGGGTCCGGGGGGCCTGGACCCACTCGGAAGGCGAGGGCAATACCACACGAATGTTTGGGAATCGGGCGGAATTCTAGTTTTATGGACGTAAAATGCAAAACTATGAGGAACGGCCATGGAAGGGCAGTGACTATGGTTCATTAGGTCGTATTTTATAGCCCGGAAATATTTTATGCGACCAGGGTCCGGGGGGCCCGGAACCCACTAGGAAGGCGTGGGCTATAGCACACGAATATATGGGAATCGGGGGGAATTCTATTTTTTTGGCCGTAAAACACAAAAACAATGAGGAACGGCCATAGCAGGGTGGTGACTATGGTTCCTTAGGTCGTATTTGATGGCCCGGAATAATTTTAGGCAATTAGGGTCTGGGGGCCCGGACCCATTTGGAAGGCGTGGGCTATAGCACACAAATATATGGGAATCGGGCGAAATTCTAGTTTTTTGGCCGTAAATCGCAAAACAACGAGGAACGGCAATGGCGGGGCGGTGACAATGGTTCCTTAGGTCATATTTGATGGCCTGAAAAAATTTTAGGCAATCCGATTTTGGGGAACCCGGGCCCACTCGGAAGGCGGGGGCATCACACGAAAATATGGTAATCGGGCGGAATTCTAGATTTTTGGTCGTAAAAAGCAAAACAACGAGGAATGGCCACAGAGGGGTGGTGACTATGGTTCCTTAGGTCGTATTTGATGGCTCAGAAATATTTTAGGCGATCGGGGTCCGGGGGCCTGGACCCACTCGGAAGGAGTGTGCTATAGCACACGAATATATGGGAATCGGGCGGAATTCTAGTTTTTTGGCCGTAAAATGCATAACAATGAGGAACGGACATGGAGGGGCGGTGACTATGGTTCCTAAGGTCGTATTTGATGGGCCCGAATAATTTTAGGCGATTGGGGTCCGGGGGCCCAGACCCACTCGGAAGGCGTGGGCAGCACACGAAAATATGGGAATCGAGCGAAATTCTACTTTTTTGGCCGTAAAACGCAAAATACGTGGATTGGCCATGGTGGGGCGGTGAATATGGTTCCTTAGGTCGTATTTCATGGCCTGGAAAATTTTTAGGCATTCCGGTTATGGGCGACCCGGGCCCACTCGGAAGGCGTCGGCTAGAGCAAACGAAAATATGGGAATCAGGCGGAATTCTAGTTTTTTGGTCGTAAAAAGCAAAACAACGAGGAACATTCATGGCGGGGCGGTAACTATGGTTCCTTAGGATGTATTTGATGGCCCAAATAAATTTTACGCGATCATGGTCTGGGGGGCCCGGACCCACTCGGAAGGCGTGGGCTTAGCACACGAAAATATGGGAATCTAGTGGAATTCTAGTATTTTGGCCGTAAAACGCAAAACAACGAGGAACGGCCATGGTGGGGCGGTGACTATGGTTCCTTAGGTCGTATTTAATGGCCTAGAATAATTTTAGGCGATCGGGGTCCGAGGGCCCGGACCCACTCGGAAAGCGTGGGCTATAGAACACGAATATATGGGAATCAGGCGGAATTCTAGTTTTTTGGCCGTAAAACGCAAACCAACAAGGAACGGCCATGGCAGGGCGGTGACTATGGTTCCTTAGGTCGTATTTGATGGCCCCGAATAATTTTAGGCGATCAAGGTCCGGGGCTCAGACCCACTCGGAAGGCAGGGGCTATAGCACACGAAAATATGGGAATCGGGCAAAATTCTAGTTTTTTTACCATAAATTTCATAACAACGAGTAACGACCACGGCGGGGCGATGACTATGGTTCCTTAGGTCGTATTTGATGGCTCGAAAAAAGTTTAGGCGATCGAGGTCCGGGGGTCCCGGTACCACTCGGAAGGCCTGGGCTATAGAACACGAATATATGGGAATCAGGCGGAATTCTAGTTTTTTGGCCGTAAAACGCAAAACAACAAGGAACGGCCATGGCAGGATGGTGACTATGGTTCCTTAGGTCATATTTGATGGACCCGAATAATTTTAGGCGATCGGGGTCCGGGGGCTCGGACCCACTCGAAGGCAGGAGCTATAGCACACGAAAATATGGGAATCGGGCAGAATTCTACTTTTTTGGTTGTAAAAAGCAAATCAAGGAGGAATGGTCATGGTGCGGCAGTGACTATGGTTCCTTAGGTCATAATTGATGGACCAAATAAATTTTAGGTGATCGGGGTCCAGGGGGCCCGGACCCACCCGGAAAGCATGGGCTATAGCTCACAAAAATATGGCAATCGCACGAAATTCTAGTTTTTTGGACGTAAAAAGGATAAAAACGAGGAACGGTCATGGCGAGGTGGTGACTATGGTTCCTTTAGACGTAGTTGATGCTCCGGAATAATTTTAGGCGATCGGGGTTAGGGGGCCCGGACCCATTCAGAAGGCCTGGGCTATAGCCCACGAATATATGGGAATCGGGCGAAATTCTATTTTTTTGGCTGTAAAACTCAAAACAACGAGGAACGGCCATGGCGGGGCAGTGACTATGGTTCGTTAGGGTGTATTTGATGGCCCCGAATAATTTTAGGCTATCGGGGTCCGGGAGCCCGGACCCACTCGGAAGGCATAGCACACGAAAATATGGGACTCCGACGAAATTCTAGTTTTTTGGCCATAAAATGCAAAACAACGAGGAACGGCTATGGCGGCGTAGTGACTATGGTTCCTTAGGTCGTATTTTATGGCCCCATATAATTTTAGGCGATTGGGGTCCGGGGGCCGGGAACCACTCGGAAGGCATGGGCTATAGCACACGAAAATATGGGAATCAGGCGAAATTCTAGTTTTTTGGCTGTAAAATGCAAAACAACGAGGAGCGGCCATGGCTGGCCGGTGACTATGTTTCCTTAGGTTGTATTTGATGGCCTGGAATAATTTTAGGCGATCGGGGTCCGGGGGGCCTGGACCCACTCGGAAGGCGAGGGCAATAGCACATGAATGTTTGGGAATCGGGCGGAATTCTAGTTTTTTGGTCGTAAAAAGCAAAACAACGAGGAAGGGCCATGGAGGGGTGGTGACTATGGTTCCTTAGGTCATATTTGATGGCTCAGAAATATTTTAGGCGATCGGGGTCCGGGGGGCCTGAACCCACTCGGAAGGAGTGTGCTATAGCACACGAATATATGGGAATCGGGCGGAATTCTAGTTTTTTGGCCGTAAAACGCAAACCAACAAGGAACGGCCATGGCAGGATGGTGACTATGGTTCCTTAGGTCATATTTGATGGACCCGAATAATTTTAGGCGATCGGGGTCCGGGGGCTCGGACCCACTCGAAGGCAGGAGCTATAGCACACGAAAATATGGGAATCGGGCAGAATTCTACTTTTTTGGTTGTAAAAAGCAAATCAAGGAGGAACGGTCATGGTGCAGCAGTGACTATGGTTCCTTAGGTCATAATTGATGGACCAAATAAATTTTAGGTGATCGGGGTCCAGGGGGCCCGGACCCACCCGGAAAGCATGGGCTATAGCTCACAAAAATATGGCAATCGCACGAAATTCTAGTTTTTTGGATGTAAAAAGGATAAAAACGAGGAACGGTCATGGCGAGGTGGTGACTATGGTTCCTTTAGACGTAGTTGATGCTCCGGAATAATTTTAGGCGATCGGGGTTAGGGGGCCCGGACCCATTCAGAAGGCCTGGGCTATAGCCCACGAATATATGGGAATCGGGCGAAATTCTATTGTTTTGGCTGTAAAACTCAAAACAACGAGGAACGGCCATGGCGGGGCAGTGACTATGGTTCGTTAGGGTGTATTTGATGGCCCCGAATAATTTTAGGCTATCGGGGTCCGGGAGCCCGGACCCACTCGGAAGGCATAGCACACGAAAATATGGGACTCCGACGAAATTCTAGTTTTTTGGCCATAAAATGCAAAACAACGAGGAACGGCTATGGCGGCGTAGTGACTATGGTTCCTTAGGTCGTATTTTATGGCCCCGTATAATTTTAGGCGATCGGGGTCCGGGGGCCGGGAACCACTCGGAAGGCATGGGCTATAGCACACGAAAATATGGGAATCAGGCGAAATTCTAGTTTTTTGGCTGTAAAATGCAAAACAACGAGGAGCGGCCATGGCTGGCCGGTGACTATGTTTCCTTAGGTTGTATTTGATGTCCTGGAATAATTTTAGGCGATCGGGGTCCGGGGGGCCTGGACCCACTCGGAAGGCGAGGGCAATAGCACATGAATGTTTGGGAATCGGGCGGAATTCTAGTTTTTTGGTCGTAAAAAGCAAAACAACGAGGAAGGGCCATGGAGGGGTGGTGACTATGGTTCCTTAGGTCATATTTGATGGCTCAGAAATATTTTAGGCGATCGGGGTCCGGGGGCCTGGACCCACTCGGAAGGAGTGTGCTATAGCACACGAATATATGGGAATCGGGCGGAATTCTAGTTTTTTGGCCGTAAAATGCATAACAATGAGGAACGGACATGGAGCGGCGGTGACTATGGTTCCTAAGGTCGTATTTGATAGGCCCAAAAAATTTTTGGCGATTGGGGTCCGGGGGCCCAGACCCACTCGGAAGGCGTGGGCAGCACACGAAAATATGGGAATCGAGCGAAATTCTACTTTTTTGGCCGTAAAACGCAAAATACGAGGAATGGCCATGGTGGGGCGGTGAATATGGTTCCTTAGGTCATATTTCATGGCCTGGAAAATTTTTAGGCGTTCCGGTTATGGGCGACCCGGGCCCACTCGGAAGGCGTCGGCTAGAGCAAACGAAAATATGGGAATCGGGCGGTATTCTAGTTTTTTGGTCGTAAAAAGCAAAACAACGAGGAACGGCCATGGAGGGGTGGTGACTATGGTTCCTTAGGTCATATTTGATGGCTCAGAAATATTTTAGGCGATCGGGGTCCGGGGGCCTGGACCCACTCGGAAGGAGTGTGCTATAGCACACGAATATATGGGAATCGGGCGGAATTCTAGTTTTTTGGCCGTAAAATGCATAACAATGAGGAACGGACATGGAGCGGCGGTGACTATGGTTCCTAAGGTCGTATTTGATAGGCCCAAAAAATTTTTGGCGATTGGGGTCCGGGGGCCCAGACCCACTCGGAAGGCGTGGGCAGCACACGAAAATATGGGAATCGAGCGAAATTCTACTTTTTTGGCCGTAAAACGCAAAATACGAGGAATGGCCATGGTGGGGCGGTGAATATGGTTCCTTAGGTCATATTTCATGGCCTGGAAAATTTTTAGGCGTTCCGGTTATGGGCGACCCGGGCCCACTCGGAAGGCGTCGGCTAGAGCAAACGAAAATATGGGAATGGGGCGGTATTCTAGTTTTTTGGTCGTAAAAAGCAAAACAACGAGGAACGGCCATGGAGGGGTGGTGACTATGGTTCCTTAGGACGTATTTGATGGCTCAAAAATATTTTAGGCGATCGGGGTCCGGGGGGCATGGACCCACTCGGAAGAAGTGTGCTATAGCACACGAATATATGGGAATCAGGCGGATTTCTAGTTTTTTGGCCGTAAAATGCATAACAATGAGGAACGGACATGGAGGGGCAGTGACTATGGTTCCTAAGGTCGTATTTGATAAGCCCGAATAATTTTAGGCGATTTGGGTCCGGGGGCCCAGACCCACTCGGAAGGCGTGGGCAGCACACGAAAATATGGGAATCGAGCGAAATTCTACTTTTTTGGCCGTAAAACGCAAAATACGAGGAATGGCCATGGTGGGGCGGTGAATATGGTTCCTTAGGTCGTATTTCATGGCCAAGAAAAATTTTAGGCATTCCGGTTATGGGCGACCCGGGCCCACTCGGAAGGCGTGGGTTGGAGCAAACGAAAATATGGGAATCGGGCGGAATTCTAGTTTTTTGGTCGTAAAAAGCAAAATAATGAGGAACGGCCATGGAGGGGTGGTGACGATGGTTCCTTAGGTCGTATTTGATGGCTCAGAAATATTTTAGGCGATCGGGGTCCGGGGGGCCTGGACCCACTCGGAAGGAGTATGCTATAGCACACGAATATATGGGAATCGGGCGGAATTCTAGTTTTTTGGCCGTAAAATGCATAACAATTAGGAACGGACATGGAGGGGCGGTGACTATGGTTCCTAAGGTCGTATTTGATAGGCCCGAATAATTTTAGGCGATTGGGGTCCGGGGGGCCAGACCCACTCGGAAGGCGTGGGCAGCACACGAAAATATGGGAATCGAGCGAAATTCTACTTTTTTGGCTGTAAAATGCAAAATACGAGGAATGGCCATGGTGGGGCGGTGTATATGGTTCCTTAGGTCGTATTTCATGGCCTGGAAAAATTTTAGGCATTCCGGTTATGGGCGACCCGGGCCCACTCGGAAGGCGTGGGCTAGAGCTAACGAAAATATGGGAATCGGGCGGAATTCTAGTTTTTTGGTCGTAAAAAGCAAAACAACGAGGAACGGCCACGGAGGGGTGGTGACTATGGTTCCTTAGGTCGTATTTGATGCCTCAAAAATATTTTAGGCGATCGGGGTCCGGGGGGCCTGGACCCACTCGGAAGGCGTGGGCTAGAGCACAGGAAAATATGGGAATCGGGCGAAATTCAATTTTTTTGGTCGTAAAAAGAAAAACAACGAGGAACGGTCATGGCGGGCGGTGACTATGGATCCTTCGGTCGTATTTGATGGTCCAAATAAATTTTAGGCGATCAGGGATAGGGGGGGCCCGGACCCACTCGGAAGGTGTGGGCTAGAGCACACAAATATATGTGAATCGGGCAGAATTCTAGTTTTTTGGCCGTAAAACGAAAAACAATGAGTAACGGCCATGGCGGTGTGGTGACTATGGTTCCTTAGGTCGTATTTGACGGCCCAGAATAATTTTAGGAGATCAGGGTCCGGGGGCCCGGACCCATTTGGATGGCGTGGGCTATAGCACACGAATATATGGGAATCGGGCGGAATTCTAATTTTTTGGCCGTAAAATGCAAAACAATGAGGAACGGCAATGGCCGGGCAGTGACTATGGTTCCATAGGTCGTATTTGATAGCCCAGAAATATTTTAGGCGATAGGGGTCCGGAGGGCCCGGAACTCACTAGGAAGGCGTGGGCTATAGCGCACGAATATATGGGAATCGGGCGGAATTCTAGTTTTTTGGCCGTAAAATGCAAAATAACGAGGAACGGCCATGGCGGGGCGGTGACTATGGTTCCTTAGGTCGTATTTGATAGCCTGGAAATATGTTAGGCAATCGGGGTCCGGGGTCTCGGACCCACCCGGAAGGCATGGGTTACAGCACACAAAAATAAGGGAATCGGGCAAAATTCTAGTTTTTTGGTCGTAAAAAGCAAAACAACGAGGAACGGTCTTGGCAGGACGGTGACTATGGTTCCTTCGGTCGTATTTGATAGCCCGGAAAAATTTTAGGCAATCGGGGTCCGAGAGGCCCAGACCCACTAGGAAAGCGTGGGCTATATATAGCGCAAGAATATATGGAAATCAGGCGGAATTCTAGTTTCTTAGCCATAAAACGCAAAACAACGAGGAATGGCCATGGCGGGGCGGTGACTATGGTTCCTTAGGTCATATTTGATGGCTTAGAAAAATGTTAGTCAATCTAGTTTCGGGGTACCCGGGCCCACTCGGAAGGCGTGGGCTAGAGCACACGAACATATGAGAATCGGGCGAAATTTAATTTTTTTGGTCGTAAAAAGCAAAACAACGAGGAACGGTCATGGCGGGCGGTGACTATGGATCCTTCGGTCGTATTTGATGGCCCAAATAAATTTTAGGCGATCAGGGATAGGGGGGCCCGGACCCACTCGGAAGGTGTGGGCTGGAGCACACAAATATATGGGAATCGGGCGAAATTCTAGTTTTTTGGCCGTAAAACGAAAAACAACGAGTAACGTCCATGGCGAAGTGGTGACTATGGTTCCTTAGGTCGTATTTGATGGCCCAGAATAATTTTAGGAGATCAGGGTCCGGGGGCCCGGAACCATTTGGATGGCGTGGGCTATAGCACACGAAAATATGGGAATCGGGCAGAATTCTACTTTTTTGGTCGTAAAAAGCAAAACAACGAGGAACGGTCATGGAGCGGCGGTGACTATGGTTCCATAGGTCATAATTGATGGACCAAATATATTTTAGGTGATCGGCGTCCAGGGGGCCCGGACCCACCCGGAAAGCATGGGTTATAGCTCACGAAAATATTGCAATCGCACGAAATTCTAGTTTTTTGTACGTAAAAAGGATAAAAATGAGGAACGGTCATGGCGAGGCAGTGACTATGGTTCCTTTGGTCATAGTTGATGCTCCAGAATAATTTTAGGCGATCGGGGTCCGGGGGCCCGGACCCATTCGGAAGGCCTAGGCTATAGCACACGAATATATGGGAATCGGGCGAAATTCTAGTTTTTTGGCCGTAAAACTCAAAACAATGAGGAACGGCCATGGCAGGGCGGTGACTATGTTTCCTTAGGGTGTATTTGATGGCCCCGAATAATTTTAGGCTATCGGGGTCCGGGGGCCCGGACCCATTCGGAAGGCATAGGCTATAGCACACGAAAATATGGGAATCCGACAAAATTCTAGTTTTTTAGCCGTAAAATGCAAAACAATGGGGAATGGCCATGGCGGGGCAGTGACTATGGTTCCTTAGGTCGTATTTGATGGCCCTGAATAATTTTAGGCGATCGGGGTCTGGGGGCCAGGACCCACTCGGAAGGCATGGGCTATAGCACACGAAAATATGGGAATCAGGCGAAATACTAGTTTTTTGGCTGTAAAATGCAAAACAACGAGGAACGGCCATGGCTGGGTGGTGACTATGGTTCCTTAGGTCGTATTTGATGGCCTGGAATAATTTTAGGCGATCGGGGTCTGGGGGGCCCGGACCAACTCGGATGGCGAGGGTAATAGCACACGAATATATGGGAATCGGGCAGAATTCTTGTTTTTTGGCCGTAAAACGCAAAACTATGAGGAACAGCCATGGAGGGGAGGTGACTATGGTTCCTTAGGTCGTGTTTGATAGCCGGAAAATTTTTATGCAATCGGGGTCTGGGGGCCCGGAACCCACTAGGAAGGCATGGGCTATAGCACACGAATATATGGGAATCGGGGGAATTCTAGGTTTTTGGCCGTAAAACGCAAAACAACGAGGAACGGGCATGGCGGGGCGGTGACTATGGTTCCTTAGGTCGTATTTCATGGCCTGGAAAATTTTTAGGCATTCCGGTTATGGGCGACCCGGGCCCACTCGGAAGGCGTGGGCTAGAGCAAACGAAAATATGGGAATCGGGCGGAATTCTAGTTTTTTGGTCGTAAAAAGCAAAACAACGAGGAATGGCCACGGAGGGGTGGCGACTATGGTTCCTTAGGTCATATTTGATGGCTCAGAAATATTTTAGGCGATCGGGGTCCGGGGGCCTGGACCCACTCGGAAGGAGTGTGCTATAGCACACGAATATATGGGAATCGGGCGGAATTCTAGTTTTTTGGCCGTAAAATGCATAACAATGAGGAACGGACATGGAGGGGCGGTGACTATGGTTCCTAAGGTCGTATTTGATGGGCCCGAATAATTTTAGGCGATTGGGGTCCGGGGGCCCAGACCCACTCGGAAGGCGTGGGCAGCACACGAAAATATGGGAATCGAGCGAAATTCTACTTTTTTGGCCGTAAAACGCAAAATACGAGGAATGGCCATGGTGGGGCGGTGAATATGGTTCCTTAGGTCGTATTTCATGGCCTGGAAAAATTTTAGGCATTTCGGTTATGGGCGACCCGGGCCCACTCGGAAGGCGTGGGCTAGAGCAAACGAAAATATGGGAATCAGGCGGAATTCTAGTTTTTTGCTCGTAAAAAGCAAAACAACGAGGAACGGTCATGGCGGGGCAGTGACTATGGATCCTTCGGTCGTATTTGATGGCCCAAATAAGTTTTAGGCGATCGGGGTTCGGGGGGGCCGGACCCATTCGGAAGGTGTGGGCTAGAGCACACGAAAATATGGGAATCATGCGAAATTCTTGTTTTTTAGTCGTAAAAAGCAAAACAACAAGGAACGGTCATGGCGGGGAGGTGACTATGGTTCCTTAGGTCGTATTTGATGGCCCCGAATAATTTTAGTCGATCGGGGTGCAGTGGCCCGGACCCTCTCGGAAGGCATGGGCTATAACACACGAAAATATGGGAATCAGACGAAATTCTAGTTTTTTGGCCGTAAAATGCAAAACAACGAGGAACGGCCATGGAGAGCCAGTGACTATGGTTCCTTAGGTCGTATTTGATGACCCGGAATAATTTTAGGTGATCGGCACTCGAAAGGCGTGATCTATAGCTCACGAATATATGGGAATTGGGCGGAATTCTAGTTTTTTGGTCGTAAAAAGCAAAACAACGAGGAACGGTCATGGCGGGGTGGTGAATATGGTTCCTTATGTCGTATTTGATGGCCTTGAAAAATTTTAGGGAATCCGGTTTCGGGGGACCCGGGCCCACTCGGAAGGCGTGGGCTAGAGCACAGGAAAATATGGGAATCGGGCGAAATTCAATTTTTTTGGTCGTAAAAAGCAAAACAACGAGGAACGGTCATGGCGGGCGGTGACTATGGATCCTTCGGTCGTATTTGATGGCCCAAATAAATTTTAGGCGATCAGGGACAGGGGGGCCCGGACCCACTCGGAAGGTGTGGGCTGGAGCACACAAATATATGGGAATCGGTCGGAATTCTAGTTTTTTGGCCGTAAAACGAAAAACAACGAGTAACGGCCATGGCGGGGTGGTGACTATGGTTCCTTAGGTCGTATTTGATGGCCTAGAATAATTTTAGGAGATCAGGGTCCGGGGGCCCGGACCCATTTGGATGGCGTGGGCTATAGCACACGAATATTTGGGAATCGGGCGGAATTCTAATTTTTTGGCCGTAAAACGCAAAACAACGAGGAACGGCAATGGCGGGGCGGTGACTATGGTTCCATAGGTCGTATTTGATAGCACAGAAATATTTTAGGCGATAGGGGTCCGGAGGGCCCGGAACACACTAGGAAGGCGTGGGCTATAGCGCACGAATATATGGGAATCGGGCGGAATTCTAGTTTTTTGGCCGTAAAACACAAAATAACGAGGAACGGCCATGGCGGGGCGGTGACTATGGTTCCTTAGGTCGTATTTGATAGCCTGGAAAAATGTTAGGCAATCGGGGTCCGGGGTCTCGGACCCACCCGGAAGGCATGGGTTATAGCACACAAAAATATGGGAATCGGGCAAAATTCTAGTTTTTTGGTCGTAAAAAGAAAAACAACGAGGAACAGTCTTGGCAGGGTGGTGACTATGGTTCCTTAGGTCATATTTGATAGCTCGGAAAAATTTTAGGCGATCGGGGTCCGAGGGGCCCAGACCCACTAGGAAAGCGTGGGCTTTATATAGCGCAAGAATATATGGAAATCAGGCGGAATTCTAGTTTCTTTGCCATAAAACGCAAAACAACGAGGAACGGCCATGGCGGGGCGGTGACTATGGTTCCTTAGGTCATATTTGATGGCCTAGAAAAATATTAGGCAATCTAGTTTCGGGGTACCCGGGTCCACTCGGAAGGCGTGGGCTAGAGCACACGAAAATATGGGAATCGGGCGGAATTCTAGTTTTTTGGTCGTAAAAAGCAAAACAATGAGGAACGTTCATGGCGGGACGATGACTATGGTTCCTTAGGATGTATTTGATGGCCCAAATAAATTTTAGGCGATCGGGGTCCGGGGGGCCCGGACCCACTCGGAAGGCTTGGGCTTAGCACACGAAAATTTGGGAATCGGGTGGAATTCTAGTTTTTTGGCCGTAAAACGCAAAACAACGAGGAACGGCCATGGTGGGGCGGTGACTATGGTTCCTTAGGTCGTATTTAATTGCCCAGAATAATTTTAAGCAATCGGGGTCCGAGGGCCTGGACCCACACGGAAGGCGTGGGCTATAGAACAAGAATATATGGGAATCAGCCGTAATTCTAGTTTTTTGGCCGTAAAACGAAAAACAACGAGGAACGGCCATGGCGGGGGAACGCACCCACTCGGAAGGCAGGGGCTATAGCACACGAAAATATGGGAATCGGGCAAAATTCTATTTTTATACCATAAATTTCATAATAACGAGTAACGACCACGGCGGGGCGATGACTATGGTTACTTAGGTCATATTTGATGGCTCAGAAAAAGTTTAGGCGATCGGGGTCTGGGGGTCCCGGTCCCACTCAGAAGGCGTGGGCTATAGCACACGAATATATGGGAATCGGGCAGAATTCTAGTTTTTTGGCCGTAAAATGCAAAACAACGAGAACGGCCATTGAGAGGCGGTGACTATGGTTCCTTAGGTCTTATTTGATGGCATAGAAAAATATTAGGCAATTCAGTTTCTGGGTATTCGGGCCCACTCAGAAGGCGTGGGTTCTGCACACGAAAATATGGGAATCGGGGCAGAATTCTACATTTTTGGTCGTAAAAAGCAAAACAACGAGGAACGGTCATGGCGCGGCGGTGACTATGGTTCCATAGGTCATAATTGATGGACCAAATATATTTTAGGTGATCGGGGTCTAGGGGGCCCGGACCCACCCGGAAAGCATGGGCTATAGCTCACGAAAATATTGCAATCGCATGAAATTCTAGTTTTTTGGACGTAAAAAGGATAAAAATGAGGAACGGTCATGGCGAGGCAGTGACTATGGTTCCTTTGGTCGTAGTTGATGCTCCGGAATAATTTTAGGCTATCGGGGTCTGGGGGCCCGGACCCATTCGGAAGGCCTGGGCTATAGCACACGAATATATGGGAATCGGGCGGAATTCTAGTTTTTTGGCCGTAAAACTAAAAGCAACGAGGAACGGCTATGGCGGGGCGGTGAATATGGTTCCTTAGGGTGTATTTGATGGCCCCGAATAATTTTAGGCTATCGGGGTCCGGGGCCCGGACCCACTCGGAAGGCATAGGCTATAGCACACGAAAATATGGGAATCCGACAAAATTCTAGTTTTTTAGCCGTAAAATGCAAAACAACGAGGAACGGCCATGGCGGGGAAGTGACTATGGTTCCTTAGGTCGTATTTGATGGCCCTGAATAATTTTAGGCGATCGGGGTCTGGGGGCCAGGACCCACTCGGAAGGCATGGGCTATAGCACACGAAAATATGGGAATCAAGCGAAATACTAGTTTTTTGGCTGTAAAATGCAATACAACGAGGAACGGCCATGGCTGGGCGGTGACTATGGTTCCTTAGGTCATATTTGATGGCCTGGAATAATTTTAGGCGATCGGGGTAAGGGGGGCCCGGACCCACTCGGAAGGCGAGGGTAGTAGCACACGAATATATGGGAATCGGGCGGAGTTCTTGTTTTTTGGCCGAAAAACGCAAAACTATGAGGAACGGCCATGAGGGGCGGTGAATATGGTTCCTTAGGTCGTATTTGATAGCCCGGAAAATTTTTATGCGATCGGGGTCTGGGGGCCCGGAACCCACTTGGAAGGCGTGGGCTATAGCACACGAATATATGGGAATCGGGGGGAATTCTAGGTTTTTGGCCGTAAAACGCAAAACAACGAGGAACGGCCATGGCGGGGCGGTGACTATGGTTCCTTAGGTCGTATTTGATGGCCCGGAATAATTTTAGGAGATTAGGGTCAGGGGGCCCGGACCCATTTGGAAGGCGTGGGCTATAGAACACGAATATATGGGAATCGTGCGAAATTCTAGTTTTTTGGCCGTAAAACGCAAAACAATGAGGAACGGCAATGGCGGGGCAGTGAAAATGGTTCCTTAGGTCGTATTTGATGGCCTTGAAAAATGTTAGGCAATCCGGTTTCGGGGGACCCGGGCCCACTCGGAAGGCGGGGGGCAGCACACGAAAATATGGTAATCGGGCGGAATTCTAGTTTTTTGGTCGTAAAAAGAAAAACAACGAGGAACGACCACTGCAAAGTGGTGACTATGGTTCCTTAGGTCGTATTTGATGGCTCAGAAATATTTTAGGCGATCGGGGTCCGAGGGGCCCGGACCCACTCGGAAGGCGCGGGCTATAGCACACGAATATATGGGAATCGGGCGGAATTCTAGGTTTGTGGCCGTAAAATGCATAACAATGAGGAACGGACATGGAGGGGCGGTGACTATGGTTCCTAAGGTCGTATTTGATGGGCCCGAATAATTTTAGGTGATCGGGGTCCGGGGGCCCGGACCCACTCGGAAGGCGTGGGCAGCACACGAAAATATTGGAATCGAGCGAATTTCTAATTTTTTGGCCGTAAAATGCAAAATACGTGGAACGGCCATGGTGGGGCGGTGAATATGGTTCCTTAGGACGTATTTGATGGCCTAGAAAAATTTTAGGCAATCGGTTTTGGGCCACCCAGGCCCACTCGGAAGGCGTGGGCTAGAGCACACGAAAATATGGGAATCGGGCGGGATTCTATTTTTTTTATCGTAAAACGCAAAACAACGAGGAACGGTCATGGCGGAGCGGTGACTATGGATCCTTCGGTCGTATTTGATGGCCCAAATAAATTTTAGGCGATCGGGGTCCGGGGGGCCGGACCCACTCGGAATCATGTGCAATTCTTGTTTCTTGGTCGTAAAAAGCAAAACAACAAGGAATTGTCATGGCGGGGAGGTGACTCTGGTTCCTTAGGTCGTATTTGATGGCCCCGTATAATTTTAGTCGATCGGGGTCCGGTGGCCCGGACCCACTCTGAAGGCATGTGCTGTAGCACACGAAAATATGGGAATCAGACGAAATTCTAGTTTTTTGGCCGTAAAAGGCAAAACAACGAGGAACGGCTACGGCGGGCCGGTGACTATGGTTCCTTAGGTCATATTGGATGACCCAAAATAATTTTAGGCGATTGGCACTCGGAAGGCGTGGTCTATAGCACACGAATATATGGGAATTGGGCGGAATTCTAGTATTTTGGTCATTAAAAGAAAAACAACGAGGAACGGTCATGGCGGGGCGGTGAATATGGTTCCTTATGTCTTATTCGATGGCCTGGAAAATTTTTAGGGAATCCGGTTTCGGGGGACCCGGGCCCACTCGGAAGGCGTGGGCTAGAGCCTCGAAAATATGGGAATCGGGCGAAATTCCATTTTTTTGGTCGTAAAAAGCAAAACAACGAGGAACTGTCATGGCGGGCGGTGACTATGGATCCTTTGGTCGTATTTGATGGCCTAAATACATTTTAGCCGATCAGCGACAGGGGGGCCCGGACCTACTTGGAAGGTGAGGGCTAGAGCACATGAATATATGGGAATCAGGCGGAATTCAAGTTTTTTGCCCGTTAAACGAAAAACAACGAGTAACAGCCATGGCGGGGCAGTGACTATGGTTCCTTAGGTCGTATTTGATGGCCCAAAATAATTTTAGGTGATCAGGGTCTGGGGGCTCGGACCGGAAGTCCACACGAATATTTGGGAATCGGGCGGAATTCTAGTTTTTTGGCCGTAAAATGCAAAACAACGAGGAACGGCAATGGTGGGGCAGTGACTATGGTTCCTTAGGTCGTATTTGATGGCCTAGAAAAATGTTAGGCAATCTAGTTTCGGGGGACCCGGGCCCACTCGGAAGGGGGGGCAGCACACGAAAATATGGTAATCGGGTAGAATTCTAGTTTTTTGGTCGTAAAAAGCAAAACAATGAGGAACGGCCACGGCGGGTGGTGACTATGGTTCCTTAGGTCGTATTTCATGGCTCAGAAATATTTTAGGCGATCGGGGTCCGGGGGCCCGGACCCACTCGGACGGCGTGGGCTAGAGCACACGAAAATATGGGAATCGGGCGGGATTCTATTATTTTGGTCGTAAAACGCAAAACAACGAGGAACGGTCATGGCGGGGCGGTGATTATGGATCCTTCGGTCGTATTTGATGGCCCAAATAAATTTTAGGCGATCGGGGTCCGAGGGGCCAGACCCACTCGGAAGGTGTGGGCTATAGCACACGAAAATATGGGAATCATGTGCAATTCTTGTTTTTTGGTCGTAAAAAGCAAAACAACAAGGAATTGTCATGGCGGGGAGGGGACTCTGGTTCCTTAGGTCGTATTTGATGGCCCCGTATAATTTTAGTCGATCGGGGTCCGGTGGCCCGGACCCACTCTGAAGGCATGGGCTATAGCACACGAAAATATGGGAATCAGACGAAATTCTAGTTTTTTGGCCGTAAAATGCAAAACAACGAGGAACGGCCACGGCGGGCCGGTGACTATGGTTCCTTAGGTCATATTGGATGACCCGAAATAATTTTAGGCGATCGGCACTCGGAAGGCGTGGTCTATAGCACACGAATATATGGGAATTGGGCGGAATTCTAATATTTTGGTCGTAAAAAGCAAAACAACAAGGAACGGTCATGGCGGGGCGGTGAATATGGTTCCTTATGTCGTATTAGATGGCCTGGAAAAATTTTAGGGAATCCGGTTTCGGGGGACCCGGGCCCACTCGGACGGCGTGGGCTAGAGCACACGAAAATATGGGAATCGGGCGAAGTTCCATTTTTTTGGTCGTAAAAAGCAAAACAACGAGGAACGGTCATGGCGGGCGGTGACTATGGATCCTTCGGTCGTATTTGATGGCCCAAATACATTTTAGGCGATCAGGGACAGGGGGGCCCGGACCTACTCCGAAGGTGTGGGCTAGAGCACACGAATATATGGGAATTAGGCGGAATTCTAGTTTTTTGCCCGTAAAACGAAAAACAACGAGTAACAGCCATGGCGGGGCGGTGACTATGGTTTCTTAGGTCGTATTTGATGGCCCAAAATAATTTTAGGTGATCAGGGTCTGGGAGCTCGGACCCATTTGGAAGGCCACACGAATATATAGGAATCTGATGGAATTCTAGTTTTTTGGCCGTAAAACGCAAAACAACGAGGAACGGCAATGGCGGGGCGGTGACTATGGTTCCTTAGGTCGTATTTGATGGCCTGGAAAAATGTTAGGCAATCCAGTTTCGGGGGACCCGGGCCCACTCGGAAGGGGGGGCAGCACACGAAAATATTGTAATCAGGCAGAATTCTAGTTTTTTGGTCGTAAAAAGCAAAACAACGAGGAACGGCCACCGCGGGGTGGTGACTATGGTTCCTTAGGTCGTATTTCACGGCTCAGAAATATTTTAGGCGATCGGGGTCTGGAGGCCCGGACCCACTCGGAAGGCGTGGGCTATAGCACACAAATATATGGGAATCGGGAGGAATTCTAGTTTTTTGGCCGTAATACGCATAACAATGAGGAACGGACATGGCAGGGCGGAGACTATGGTTCCTAAGGTCGTATTTGATGGGCCCGAATAATTTCAGGCGATCGGGGTCCGGGGGCCCGGACCCACTCGGAAGGCGTGGGCAGCACACGAAAATATGGGAATCGAGCGAAATTCTAGTTTTTTGGCCGTAAAATGCAAAACAATGAGGAACGGCCATGGCGGGGCGGTGAATATGGTTCCTTAGGTCGTATTTGATGGCCTGAAAAAATTTTAGGCAATCCGGTTTTGGGAGACCCGGGCCCACTCGGAAGGCGTGGGCTAGAGCACACGAAATTATGGAAATCGGGCGGAATTCTAGTTTTTTGGTCGTAAAAAGCAAAACAACGAGGAACGGTCATGGCGGGGCGGTGACTATGGATCCTTCGGTGGTATTTGATGGCCCAAATAAATTTTAGGCGATCCCCCGGACCCACTCGGAAGGTGTGGGCTAGAGCACACGAAAATATGGGAATTAGGTGGAATTCTTATTTTTTGGTCGTAAAAAGCAAAACAATAAGGAACGGTCATAGCGGGGAGGTGACTATGGTTCCTTAGGTCGTATTTGATGGCCCCGATTAATTTTAGTCGATCAGGGTCCGGTGGCCCGGACCCATTCGGAAGGCATGGCCTATAGCACACGAAAATATGGGAATCAGGCGAAATTCTAGTTTTTTGGCCGTAAAATGCAAAACAACGAGGAACGGCCACGGCGGGGCGGTGACTATGGTTCCTTAGGTCGTATTTGATGACCCGGAATAATTTTAGGCGATCGGCACTCGGAAGGCGTGGTCTATAGCACGAATATATGGGAATTAGGCGAAATTCTAGTTTTTTGGTCGTAAAAAGCAAAACAACGAGGAACGGTCATGGTGGGGCAGTGAATATGGTTCCTTATGTCGTATTTGATGGCATGAAAAAGTTTTAGGCAATCCGAATTCGGGGGACCCGGGCCCACTCGGAAGGCGTGTGCTAAAGCACACGAAAATATGGGAATCGGGCGAAATTCTATTTTTTTGGTCATAAAAAGCAAAACAACGAGGAACGGTCATGGCGGGCGGTGACTATGGATCCTTCTGTCGTATTTGATGGCCCAGAATAATTTTAGGTGATCAGGGTCCGGCTGCTCGGACCCATTTGGAAGGCCACACGAATATATGGGAATCGGGCGAAATTCTAGTTTTTTGGCCGTAAAACGCAAAACAACGAGGAACGGCAATGGTGGGGCGGTGACTATGGTTCCTTAGGTCGTATTTGATGGCCTAGAAAAATGTTAGGCAATCCAGTTTCAGGGGACCCGGGCCCACTCGGAAGGGGGGGCAGCACACGAAAATATGGTAATCGGGCAAAATTCTAGTTTATTGGCCGTAAAACGCAAAACAACGAGGAACGACCATAGCGGGGCGGTGAATATGGTTCCTTAATACGTATTTGATGGCCTGGAAAAATTTTAGGCAATCCGGTTTTGGGCCACCCGGGACCACTCGGAAGGCGTGGGCTAGAGCACACGAAAATATGGAAATCGGGCGGGATTCTATTTTTTTGGTCGTAAAACGCAAAACAACGAGGAACGGTCATAGCGGGGCGGTGACTATGGATCCTTCAGTCGTATTTGATGGCCCAAATAAATTTTAGGCGATCGCGGTCCGGCGGGCCGGACCCACTCGGAAGGTGTGGACTATAGCACACGCAAATATGGGAATCATGTGCAATTCTTGTTTTTTGTTCGTAAAAAGCAAAACAACAAGGAATTGTCATGGCGGGGAGGTGACTCTGGTTCCTTAGGTCGTATTTGATGGCCCCGTATAATTTTAGTCGATCGGGTTCCGGTGGCCCGGACCCACTCTGAAGGCATGGGCTATAGCACACGAAAATATGGGAATCAGATGAAATTCTAGTTTTTTGGCCGTAAAATGCAAAACAACGAGGAACGGCCACGGCGGGCCGGTGACTATGGTTCCTTAGGTCATATTGGATGACCCAAAATAATTTTAGGCGATCGGCACTCGGAAGGCGTGGTCTATAACACACGAATATATGGGAATTGGGCGGAATTCTAGTATTTTGGTCGTAAAAAGCAAAACAACGAGGAACGGTCATGGCGGGGTGGTGAATATGGTTCCTTATGTCGTATTCGATGGCCTGGAAAAATTTTAGGGAATCCGGTTTCGGGGGACCCGGGCCCACTCGGAAGGCGTGGGATAGAGCACACGAAAATATGGGAATCGGGCGAAGTTCCATTTTTTTGGTCGTAAAAAGCAAAACAACGAGGAACGGTCATGGCGGGCGGTGACTATGGATCCTTCGGTCGTATTTGATGGCCCAAATACATTTTAGGCGATCAGGGACAGGGGGGCCCGGACCTACTCCGAAGGTGTGGGCTAGAGCACACGAATATATGGGAATCAGGCGGAATTCTAGTTTTTTGCCTGTAAAATGAAAAACAACGAGTAACAGCCATGGCGGGGCGGAGACTATGGTTTCTTAGGTCGTATTTGATGGCCCAAAATAATTTTAGGTGATCAGGGTCCGGGGGCTCGGACCCATTTGGAAGGCCACACGAATATATGGGAATCGGGCGGAATTCTAGTTTTTTGGCCATAAAACGCAAAACAACGAGGAACGGCAATGGCGGGGCGGTGACTATGGTTCCTTAGGTCGTATTTGATGGCCTGGAAAATGTTAGGCAATCCAGTTTCGGGGGACCCGGGCCCACTCGGAAGGGGGCAGCACAGGAAAATATGGTAATCGGGCAGAATTCTAGTTTTTTGGTCGTAAAAAGCAAAACAATGAGGAACGGCCACGGCGGGGTGGTGACTATGGTTCCTTAGGTCGTATTTCACGGCTCAAAAATATTTTAGGCGATCGGGGTCCGGGGGCCCGGACCCACTCGGAAGGCGTGGGCAATAGCAGACAAATATATGGGAATCGGGCGGAATTCTAGTTTTTTGGGCGTAAAACGCATAACAATGAGGAACGGACATGGCAGGGCGGTGACTATGGTTCCTAAGGTCGTATTTGATGGGCCCGAATAATTTCAGGCGACTGGGGTCCGGGGGCCCGGACCCACTCGGAAGGCGTGGGCAGCACACGAAAATATGGGAATCGAGCGAAATTCTAGTTTTTTGGCCGTAAAACGCAAAACAACTAGGAACGGCCATGGCGGGGAGGTGAATATGGTTCCTTAGGTCGTATTTGATGGCCTGAAAAAATTTTAGGCAATTCGGTTTTGGGCGACCCGGGCCCACTCGGAAGGCGTGGGCTAGAGCACACGAAAATATGGAAATCGGGCGGAATTCTAGTTTTTTGGTCGTAAAAAGCAAAACAACAAGGAACGGTCATGGCGGGGTGGTGACTATGGATCCTTCGGTCGTATTTGATGGCCCAAATAAATTTTAGGCGATCCCCCGGACCCACTCGGAAGGTGTGGGCTAGAGCACACGAAAATATGGGAATTAGGCGGAATTCTTGTTTTTTGGTCGTAAAAAGCAAAACAACAAGGAACGGTCATGGCGGGGAGGTGAATATGGTTCCTTAGGTCGTATTTGATGGCCCCGATTAATTTTAGTCGATTTGGGTCCGGTGGCCCGGACCCATTCGGAAGGCATGGCCTATAGCACATGAAAATATGGGAATCAGGCGAAATTCTAGTTTTTTGGCCGTAAAATGCAAAACAACGAGGAATGGCCATGGCGGGGCGGTGACTATGGTTCCTTAGGTCGTATTTGATGACCCGGAATAATTTTAGGCGATCGGCACTCGGAAGGCGTGGTCTATAGCACGAATATATGGGAATTAGGCGGAATTCTAGTTTTTTTGTCGTAAAAAGCAAAACAACGAGGAACGGTCATGGTGGGGCGGTGAATATGGTTCCTTATGTCGTATTTGATGGCATGGAAAAGTTTTAGGCAATCCGAATTCGGGGGACCCGGGCCCACTCGGAAGGCGTGGGCTAGAGCACACGAAAATATGGGAATCGGGCGAAATTCTATTTTTTGGTCATAAAAAGCAAAACAATGAGGAACGGTCATGGAGGGCGGTGACTATGGATCCTTCTGTCGTATTTGATGGCCCAGAATAATTTTAGGTGATCAGGGTCCGGCTGCTCGGACCCATTTGGAAGGCCACACGAATATATGGGAATCGGGCAAAATTCTAGTTTTTTGGCCGTAAAACGCAAAACAACGAGGAACGGCAATGGCGGGGAGGTGACTCTGGTTCCTTAGGTCATATTTGATGGCCCCGTATAATTTTAGTCGATCGAGTTCCGGTGGCCCGGACCCACTCTGAAGGCATGGGCTATAGCACACGAAAATATGGGAATCAGATGAAATTCTAGTTTTTTGGCCGTAAAATGCAAAACAACGAGGAACGACCATGGCGGGCCGGTGACTATGGTTCCTTAGGTCATATTGGATGACCCAAAATAATTTTAGGCGATCGGCACTCGGAAGGCGTGGTCTATAACACACGAATATATGGGAATTGGGTGGAATTCTAGTATTTTGGTCGTAAAAAGCAAAACAACGAGGAACGGCCATGGCGGGGCGGTGAATATGGTTCCTTATGTCGTATTCGATGGCCTGGAAAAATTTTAGGGAATCCGGTTTCGGGGGACCCGGGCCCACTCGGAAGGCGTGGGATAGAGCACACGAAAATATGGGAATCGGGCGAAGTTCCATTTTTTTGGTCGTAAAAAGCAAAACAACGAGGAACGGTCATGGCGGGCGGTGACTATGGATCCTTCGGTCGTATTTGATGGCCCAAATACATTTTAGGCGATCAGGGACAGGGGGGCCCGGACCTACTCCGAAGGTGTGGGCTAGAGCACACGAATATATGGGAATCAGGCGGAATTCTAGTTTTTTGCCCGTAAAATGAAAAACAACGAGTAACAGCCATGGCGGGGCGGAGACTATGGTTTCTTAGGTCGTATTTGATGGCCCAAAATAATTTTAGGTGATCAGGGTCCGGGGGCTCGGACCCATTTGGAAGGCAACACGAATATATGGGAATCGGGCGGAATTCTAGTTTTTTGGCCGTAAAACGCAAAACAACGAGGAACGGCAATGGCGGGGCGGTGACTATGGTTCCTTAGGTCGTATTTGATGGCCTGGAAAAATGTTAGGCAATCCAGTTTCGGGGGACCCGGGCCCACTCGGAAGGGGGGCAGCACAGGAAAATATGGTAATCGGGCAGAATTCTAGTTTTTTGGTCGTAAAAAGCAAAACAACGAGGAACGGCCACGGCGGGGTGATGACTATGGTTCCTTAGGTCGTATTTCACGGCTCAAAAATATTTTAGGCGATCGGGGTCCGGGGGCCCGGACCCACTCGGAAGGCGTGGGCTACAGCAGACAAATATATGGGAATCGGGCGGAATTCTAGTTTTTTGGCCGTAAAACGCATAACAATGAGGAACGGACATGGCAGGGCGGTGACTATGGTTCCTAAGGTCGTATTTGATGGGCCCGAATAATTTCAGGCGACTGGGGTCCGGGGGCCCGGACCCACTCGGAAGGCGTGGGCAGCACACGAAAATATGGGAATCGAGCGAAATTCTAGTTTTTTGGCCGTAAAACGCAAAACAACTAGGAACGGCCATGGCGGGGAGGTGAATATGGTTCCTTAGGTCGTATTTGATAGCCTGAAAAAATTTTAGGCAATTCGGTTTTGGGCGACCCGGGCCCACTCGGAAGGCGTGGGCTAGAGCACACGAAAATATGGAAATCGGGCGGAATTCTAGTTTTTTGGTCATAAAAAGCAAAACAACGAGGAACGGTCATGGCGGGGTGGTGACTATGGATCCTTCGGTCGTATTTGATGGCCCAAATAAATTTTAGGCGATCCCCCGGACCCACTCGGAAGGTGTGGGCTAGAGCACACGAAAATATGGGAATTAGGCGGAATTCTTGTTTTTTGGTCGTAAAAAGCAAAACAACAAGGAACGGTCATGGCGGGGAGGTGAATATGGTTCCTTAGGTCGTATTTGATGGCCCCGATTAATTTTAGTCGATTTGGGTCCGGTGGCCCGGACCCATTCGGAAGGCATGGCCTATAGCACACGAAAATATGGGAATCAGGCGAAATTCTAGTTTTTTGGCCGTATAATGCAAAACAACGAGGAACGGCCACGGCGGGGCAGTGACTATGGTTCCTTAGGTCGTATTTGGTGACCCGGAATAATTTTAGGCGATCGGCACTCGGAAGGCGTGGTCTATAGCACGAATATATGGGAATTAGGCGGAATTCTAGTTTTTTTGTCGTAAAAAGCAAAACAACGAGGAACGGTCATGGTGGGGTGGTGAATATGGTTCCTTATGTCGTATTTGATGGCATGGAAAAGTTTTAGGCAATCCGAATTCGGGGGACCCGGGCCCACTCGGAAGGCGTGGGCTAGAGCACACGAAAATATGGGAATCGGGCGAAATTCTATTTTTTTGGTCATAAAAAGCAAAAAAACGAGGAACGGTCATGGAGGGCGGTGACTATGGATCCTTCTGTCGTATTTGATGGCCCAGAATAATTTTAGGTGATCAGGGTCCGGCTTCTCGGACCCATTTGGAAGGCCACACGAATATATGGGAATCGGGCAAAATTCTAGTTTTTTGGCCGTAAAACGCAAAACAACGAGGAACGGTAATGGCGGGGAGGTGACTCTGGTTCCTTAGGTCGTATTTGATGGCCCCGTATAATTTTAGTCGATCGGGTTCCGGTGGCCCGGACCCACTCTGAAGGCATGGGCTATAGCACACGAAAATATGGGAATCAGATGAAATTCTAGTTTTTTGGCCGTAAAATGCAAAACAACGAGGAACGGCCACGGCGGGCCGGTGACTATGGTTCCTTAGGTCATATTGGATGACCAAAAATAATTTTAGGCGATCGGCACTCGGAAGGCGTGGTCTATAACACACAAATATATGGGAATTGGGCGGAATTCTAGTATTTTGGTCGTAAAAAGCAAAACAACGAGGAACGGTCATGGTGGGGCGGTGAATATGGTTCCTTATGTCGTATTCGATGGCCTGGAAAATTTTTAGGGAATCCGATTTCGGGGGACCCGGGCCCACTCGGAAGGCGTGGGATAGAGCACACGAAAATATGGTAATCGGGCGAAGTTCCATTTTTTTGGTCGTAAAAAGCAAAACAACGAGGAACGGTCATGGCGGGCAGTGACTATGGATCCTTCGGTCGTATTTGATGGCCCAAATACATTTTAGGCGATCAGGGACAGGGGGGCCCGGACCTACTCCGAAGGTGTGGGCTAGAGAACACGAATATATGGGAATCAGGCGGAATTCTAGTTTTTTGCCCGTAAAATGAAAAACAACGAGTAACAGCCATGGCGGGGCGGAGACTATGGTTTCTTAGGTCGTATTTGATGGCCCAAAATAATTTTAGGTGATCAGGGTCCGGGGGCTCGGACCCATTTGGAAGGCCACACGAATATATGGGAATCGGGCGGAATTCTAGTTTTTTGGCCGTAAAACGCAAAACAACGAGGAACGGCAATGGCGGGGCAGTGACTATGGTTCCTTAGGTCGTATTTGATGGCCTGGAAAAATGTTAGGCAATCCAGTTTCGGGGGAACGGGCCCACTCGGAAGGGGGGCAGCACAGGAAAATATGGTAATCGGGTAGAATTCTAGTTTTTTGGTCGTAAAAAGCATAACAACGAGGAACGGCCACGGCGGGGTGGTGACTATGGTTCCTTAGGTCGTATTTCACGGCTCAGAAATATTTTAGGCTATCGGGGTCCGGGGGCCCGGACCCACTCGGAAGGCGTGGGCTATAGCAAACAAATGTATAGGAATCGGGCGGAATTCTAGTTTTTTGGCCGTAAAACGCATAACAATGAGGAACGGACATAGCAGGGCGGTGACTATGGTTCCTAAGGTCGTATTTGATGGGCCCGAATAATTTCAGCCGATTGGGGTCCGGGGGCCCGGACCCACTCGGAAGGCGTGGGCAGCACACGAAAATATGGGAATCGAGCGAAATTCTAGTTTTTTGGCCGTAAAACACAAAACAACTAGGAACGGCCATGGCGGGGAGGTGAATATGGTTCCTTAGGTCGTATTTGATGGCCTGAAAAAATTTTAGGCAATCCGGTTTTGGGCGACCCGGGCCCACTCGGAAGGCGTGGGCTAGAGCACACGAAAATATGGAAATCGGGCGGAATTCTAGTTTTTTGGTCGTAAAAAGCAAAACAACGAGGAACGGTCATGGCGGGATGGTGACTATGGATCCTTCGGTCGTATTTGATGGCCCAAATAAATTTTAGGCGATCCCCCGGACCCACTCGGAAGGTGTGGGCTAGAGCATACAAAAATATGGGAATTAGGCGGAATTCTTGTTTTTTGGTCGTAAAAAGCAAAACAACAAGGAACGGTCATGGCGGGGAGGTGAATATGGTTCTTTAGGTCGTATTTGATGGCCTCGATTAATTTTAGTCGATTTGGGTCCGGTGGCCTGGACCCATTCGGAAGGCATGGCCTATAGCACACGAAAATATGGGAATCAGGCGAAATTCTAGTTTTTTGGCCGTAAAATGCAAAACAACGAGGAACGGCCACGGCGGGGCAGTGACTATGGTTCCTTAGGTCGTATTTGGTGACCCGGAATAATTTTAGGCGATCGGCACTCGGAAGGCGTGGTCTATAGCACGAATATATGGGAATTAGGCGGAATTCTAGTTTTTTTGTCGTAAAAAGCAAAACAACGAGGAACGGTCATGGTGGGGCGGTGAATATGGTTCCTTATGTCGTATTTGATGGCATGGAAAAGTTTTAGGCAATCCGAATTCGGGGGACCCGGGCCCACTCGGAAGGCGTGGGCTAGAGCACACGAAAATATGGGAATCGGGCGAAATTCTATTTTTTTGGTCATAAAAAGCAAAAAAACGAGGAACGGTCATGGAGGGCGGTGACTATGGATCCTTCTGTCGTATTTGATGGCCCAGAATAATTTTAGGTGATCAGGGTCCGGCTTCTCGGACCCATTTGGAAGGCCACACGAATATATGGGAATCGGGCAAAATTCTAGTTTTTTGGCCGTAAAACGCAAACCAATGAGGAACGGCAATGGCGGGGCGGTGACTATGGTTCCTTAGGTCGTATTTGATGGCCTAGAAAAATGTTAGGCAATCCAGTTTCGGGGGACCCGGGCCCACTCGGAAGGGGGGGCAGCACACGAAAATATGGTAATCGGGCGAAATTCTAGTTTATTGGCCGTAAAACGCAAAACAACGAGGAACGGCCATGGCGGGGCGGTGAATATGGTTCCTTAAGACGTATTTGATGGCCTGGACAAATTTTAGGCAATCCGGTTTTGGGCCACCCGGGCCCACTCGGAAGGCGTGGGCTAGAGCACACGAAAATATGGGAATCGGGCGGGATTCAATTTTTTTGGTCGTAAAACGCAAAACAACGAGGAACGGTCATGGCGAGGCGGTGACTATGGATCCTTCGGTCGTATTTGATGGCCCAAATAAATTTTAGGCGATCGCGGTCCGGGGGGCCGGACCCACTCGGAAGGTGTGGGCTATAGCACACGAAAATATGGGAATCATGTGCAATTCTTGTTTTTTGTTCGTAAAAAGCAAAACAACAAGGAATTGTCATGGCGGGGAGGTGACTCTGGTTCCTTAGGTAGTATTTGATGGCCCCGTATAATTTTAGTCAATCGGGTTCCGATGGCCCGGACCCACTCTGAAGGCATGGGCTATAGCACACGAAAATATGGGAATCAGATGAAATTCTAGTTTTTTGGCCGTAAAATGCATAACAACGAGGAACGGCCACGGCGGGCCGGTGACTATGGTTCCTTAGGTCATATTGGATGATCCAAAATAATTTTAGGCGATCGGCACTCGGAAGGCGTGGTCTATAACACACGAATATATGGGAATTGGGCGGAATTCTAGTATTTTGGTCGTAAAAAGCAAAAAAACGAGGAACGGCCATGGCGGGGCGGTGAATATGGTTCCTTATGTCGTATTCGATGGCCTGGAAAAATTTTAGGGAATCCGGTTTCGGGGGACCCGGGCCCACTCGGATGGTGTGGGCTAGAGCACACGAAAATATGGGAATTAGGCGGAATTCTTATTTTTTGGTCGTAAAAAGCAAAACAACAAGGAACGGTCATGGCGGGGAGGTGAATATGGTTCCTTAGGTCGTATTTGATGGCCCCGATTAATTTTAGTCGATTTGGGTCCGGTGGCCCGGACCCATTCGGAAGGCATGGCCTATAGCACACGAAAATATGGGAATCAGGCGAAATTCTAGTTTTTTGGCCGTATAATGCAAAACAACGAGGAACGGCCACGGCGGGGCGGTGACTATGGTTACTTAGGTCGTATTTGATGATCCGGAATAATTTTAGGCGATCGGCACTCGGAAGGCGTGGTCTATAGCACGAATATATGGGAATTAGGCGGAATTCTAGTTTTTTGTCGTAAAAAGCAAAACAACGAGGAACGGACATGGTGGGGCGGTGAATATGGTTCCTTATGTCGTATTTGATGGCATGGAAAAGTTTTAGGCAATCCGAATTCGGGGGACCCGGGCCCACTCGGAAGGCGTGGGCTAGAGCACACGAAAATATGGGAATCGGGCGAAATTCTATTTTTTTGGTCATAAGAAGCAAAACAACAAGGAACGGTCATGGAGGGCGGTGACTATGGATCCTTCTGTCGTATTTGATGGCCCAGAATAATTTTAGGTGATCAGGGTCCGGCTGCTCGGAACCATTTGGAAGGCCACACGAATATATGGGAATCGGGCAAAATTCTAGTTTTTTGGCCGTAAAACGCAAAACAACGAGGAACGGCAATGGCGGGGAGGTGACTCTGGTTCCTTAGGTCGTATTTGATGGCCCCGTATAATTTTAGTCGATCGGGTTCCGGTGGCCCGGACCCACTCTGAAGGCATGGGCTATAGCACACGAAAATATGGGAATCAGATGAAATTCTAGTTTTTTGGCCGTAAAATGCAAAACAACGAGGAACGGCCACGGCGGGCCGGTGACTATGGTTCCTTAGGTCATATTGGATGACCAAAAATAATTTTAGGCGATCGGCACTCGGAAGGCGTGGTCTATAACACACGAATATATGGGAATTGGGCGGAATTCTAGTATTTTGGTCGTAAAAAGCAAAACAACGAGGAACGGTCATGGCGGGGCGGTGAATATGGTTCCTTATGTCGTATTCGATGGCCTGGAAAATTTTTAGGGAATCCGATTTCGGGGGACCCGGGCCCACTCGGAAGGCGTGGGATAGAGCACACGAAAATATGGTAATCGGGCGAAGTTCCATTTTTTTGGTCGTAAAAAGCAAAACAACGAGGAACGGTCATGGCGGGCAGTGACTATGGATCCTTCGGTCGTATTTGATGGCCCAAATACATTTTAGGCGATCAGGGACAGGGGGGCCCGGACCTACTCCGAAGGTGTGGGCTAGAGAACACGAATATATGGGAATCAGGCGGAATTCTAGTTTTTTGCCCGTAAAATGAAAAACAACGAGTAACAGCCATGGCGGGGCGGAGACTATGGTTTCTTAGGTCGTATTTGATGGCCCAAAATAATTTTAGGTGATCAGGGTCCGGGGGCTCGGACCCATTTGGAAGGCCACACGAATATATGGGAATCGGGCGGAATTCTAGTTTTTTGGCCGTAAAACGCAAAACAACGAGGAACGGCAATGGCGGGGCAGTGACTATGGTTCCTTAGGTCGTATTTGATGGCCTGGAAAAATGTTAGGCAATCCAGTTTCGGGGGAACGGGCCCACTCGGAAGGGGGGCAGCACAGGAAAATATGGTAATCGGGTAGAATTCTAGTTTTTTGGTCGTAAAAAGCATAACAATGAGGAACGGCCACGGCGGGGTGGTGACTATGGTTCCTTAGGTCGTATTTCACGGCTCAGAAATATTTTAGGCTATCGGGGTCCGGGGGCCGGACCCACTCGGAAGGCGTGGGCTATAGCAAACAAATGTATAGGAATCGGGCGGAATTCTAGTTTTTTGGCCGTAAAACGCATAACAATGAGGAACGGACATAGCAGGGCGGTGACTATGGTTCCTAAGGTCGTATTTGATGGGCCCGAATAATTTCAGCCGATTGGGGTCCGGGGGCCCGGACCCACTCGGAAGGCGTGGGCAGCACACGAAAATATGGGAATCGAGCGAAATTCTAGTTTTTTGGCCGTAAAACACAAAACAACTAGGAACGGCCATGGCGGGGAGGTGAATATGGTTCCTTAGGTCGTATTTGATGGCCTGAAAAAATTTTAGGCAATCCGGTTTTGGGCGACCCGGGCCCACTCGGAAGGCGTGGGCTAGAGCACACGAAAATATGGAAATCGGGCGGAATTCTAGTTTTTTGGTCGTAAAAAGCAAAACAACGAGGAACGGTCATGGCGGGATGGTGACTATGGATCCTTCGGTCGTATTTGATGGCCCAAATAAATTTTAGGCGATCCCCCGGACCCACTCGGAAGGTGTGGGCTAGAGCACACAAAAATATGGGAATTAGGCGGAATTCTTGTTTTTTGGTCGTAAAAAGCAAAACAACAAGGAACGGTCATGGCGGGGAGGTGAATATGGTTCCTTAGGTCGTATTTGATGGCCTCGATTAATTTTAGTCGATTTGGGTCCGGTGGCCTGGACCCATTCGGAAGGCATGGCCTATAGCACACGAAAATATGGGAATCAGGCGAAATTCTAGTTTTTTGGCCGTAAAATGCAAAACAACGAGGAACGGCCACGGCGGGGCAGTGACTATGGTTCCTTAGGTCGTATTTGGTGACCCGGAATAATTTTAGGCGATCGGCACTCGGAAGGCGTGGTCTATAGCACGAATATATGGGAATTAGGCGGAATTCTAGTTTTTTTGTCGTAAAAAGCAAAACAACGAGGAACGGTCATGGTGGGGCGGTGAATATGGTTCCTTATGTCGTATTTGATGGCATGGAAAAGTTTTAGGCAATCCGAATTCGGGGGACCCGGGCCCACTCGGAAGGCGTGGGCTAGAGCACACGAAAATATGGGAATCGGGCGAAATTCTATTTTTTTGGTCATAAAAAGCAAAAAAACGAGGAACGGTCATGGAGGGCGGTGACTATGGATCCTTCTGTCGTATTTGATGGCCCAGAATAATTTTAGGTGATCAGGGTCCGGCTTCTCGGACCCATTTGGAAGGCCACACGAATATATGGGAATCGGGCAAAATTCTAGTTTTTTGGCCGTAAAACGCAAACCAATGAGGAACGGCAATGGCGGGGCGGTGACTATGGTTCCTTAGGTCGTATTTGATGGCCTAGAAAAATGTTAGGCAATCCAGTTTCGGGGGACCCGGGCCCACTCGGAAGGGGGGGCAGCACACGAAAATATGGTAATCGGGCGAAATTCTAGTTTATTGGCCGTAAAACGCAAAACAACGAGGAACGGCCATGGCGGGGCGGTGAATATGGTTCCTTAAGACGTATTTGATGGCCTGGAAAAATTTTAGGCAATCCGGTTTTGGGCCACCCGGGCCCACTCGGAAGGCGTGGGCTAGAGCACACGAAAATATGGGAATCGGGCGGGATTCAATTTTTTTGGTCGTAAAACGCAAAACAACGAGGAACGGTCATGACAAGGCGGTGACTATGGATCCTTCGATCGTATTTGATGGCCCAAATAAATTTTAGGCGATCGCGGTCCGGGGGGCCGGACCCACTCGGAAGGTGTGGGCTATAGCACACGAAAATATGGGAATCATGTGCAATTCTTGTTTTTTGTTCGTAAAAAGCAAAACAACAAGGAATTGTCATGGCGGGGAGGTGACTCTGGTTCCTTAGGTAGTATTTGATGGCCCCGTATAATTTTAGTCAATCGGGTTCCGATGGCCCGGACCCACTCTGAAGGCATGGGTTATAGCACACGAAAATATGGGAATCAGATGAAATTCTAGTTTTTGGCCGTAAAATGCAAAACAACGAGGAACGGCCACGGCGGGCCGGTGACTATGGTTCCTTAGGTCATATTGGATGATCCAAAATAATTTTAGGCGATCGGCACTCGGAAGGCGTGGTCTATAACACACGAATATATGGGAATTGGGCGGAATTCTAGTATTTTGGTCGTAAAAAGCAAAACAACGAGGAACGGCCATGGCGGGGCGGTGAATATGGTTCCTTATGTCGTATTCGATGGCCTGGAAAAATTTTAGGGAATCCGGTTTCGGGGGACCCGGGCCTACTCGGAAGGCGTGGGATAGAGCACACGAAAATATGGGAATCGGGCGAAGTTCCATTTTTTGGTCGTAAAAAGCAAAACAACGAGGAACGTTCATGGCGGGCGGTGACTATGGATCCTTCGGTCGTATTTGATGGCCCAAATACATTTTAGGCGATCAGGGATAGGGGGGCCCGGACCTACTCCGAAGGTGTGGGCTAGAGCACACGAATATATGGGAATCAGGCGGAATTCTAGTTTTATGCCCGTAAAATGAAAAACAACGAGTAACAGCCATGGCGGGGCGAAGACTATGGTTTCTTAGGTCGTATTTGATGGCCCAAAATAATTTTAGGTGATCAAGGTCCGGGGGCTCGGACCCATTTGGAAGGCCACACGAATATATGGGAATCGGGCGGAATTCTAGTTTTTTGGTCGTAAAACGCAAAACAACGAGGAACGGCAATGGCGGGGCGGTGACTATGGTTCCTTAGGTCGTATTTGATGGCCTGGAAAAATGTTAGGCAATCCAGTTTCGGGGGACCCGGGACCACTCGGAAGGGGGGCAGCACAGGAAAATATGGTAATCGGGCAGAATTCTAGTTTTTTGGTCGTAAAAAGCAAAACAACGAGGAACGGCCATGGCGGGGTGGTGACTATGGTTCCTTAGCTCGTATTTCACGGCTCAGAAATATTTTAGGCGATCGGGGTCCGGGGGCCCGGACCCACTCGGAAGGCGTGGGCTATAGCAGACAAATATATGGGAATTGGGCGGAATTCTAGTTTTTTGGCCGTAAAACGCATAACAATGAGGAACGGACATGGCAGGGCGGTGACTATGGTTCCTAAGGTCATATTTGATGGGCCCGAATAATTTCAGGCGATTGGGGTCCGGGGGCCCGGACCCACTCGGAAGGCGTGGGCAGCACACGAAAATATGGGAATCGAGCGAAATTCTAGTTTTTTGGCCGTAAAACACAAAACAACTAGGAACGGCCATGGCGGGGAGGTGAATATGGTTCCTTAGGTCGTATTTGATGGCCTGAAAAAATTTTAGGCAATCCGGTTTTGGGCGACCCGGGCCCACTCGGAAGGCGTGGGCTAGAGCACACGAAAATATGGAAATCAGGCGGAATTCTAGTTTTTTGGTCGTAAAAAGCAAAACAACGAGGAACGGTCATGGCAGGATGGTGACTATGGATCCTTCGGTCGTATTTGAATGCCCAAATAAATTTTAGGCGATCCCCCGGACCCACTCGGAAGGTGTGGGCTAGAGCACACGAAAATATGGGAATTAGGCGGAATTATTGTTTTTTTGTCGTAAAAAGCAAAACAACAAGGAACGGTCATGGCGGGGAGGTGAATATGGTTCCTTAGGTCGTATTTGATGGCCCCGATTAATTTTAGTCGATTTGGGTCCGGTGGCCCGGACCCATTCGGAAGGCATGGCCTATAGCACACGAAAATATGGGAATCAGGCGAAATTCTAGTTTTTTGGCCGTATAATGCAAAACAACGAGGAACGGCCACGGCGGGGCGGTGACTATGGTTACTTAGGTCGTATTTGATGACCCGGAATAATTTTAGGCGATCGGCACTCGGAAGGCGTGGTCTATAGCACGAATACATGGGAATTAGGCGGAATTCTAGTTTTTTGTCGTAAAAAGCAAAACAACGAGGAACGGACATGGTGGGGCGGTGAATATGGTTCCTTATGTCGTATTTGATGGCATGGAAAAGTTTTAGGCAATCCGAATTCGGGGGACCCGGGCCCACTCGGAAGGCGTGGGCTAGAGCACACGAAAATATGGGAATCGGGCGAAATTCTATTTTTTTGGTCATAAGAAGCAAAACAACAAGGAACGGTCATGGAGGGCGGTGACTATGGATCCTTCTGTCGTATTTGATGGCCCAGAATAATTTTAGGTGATCAGGGTCCGGCTGCTCGGAACCATTTGGAAGGCCACACGAATATATGGGAATCGGGCAAAATTCTAGTTTTTTGGCCGTAAAACGCAAAACAACGAGGAACGGCAATGGCGGGGAGGTGACTCTGGTTCCTTAGGTCGTATTTGATGGCCCCGTATAATTTTAGTCGATCGGGTTCCGGTGGCCCGGACCCACTCTGAAGGCATGGGCTATAGCACACGAAAATATGGGAATCAGATGAAATTCTAGTTTTTTGGCCGTAAAATGCAAAACAACGAGGAACGGCCACGGCGGGCCGGTGACTATGGTTCCTTAGGTCATATTGGATGACCAAAAATAATTTTAGGCGATCGGCACTCGGAAGGCGTGGTCTATAACACACGAATATATGGGAATTGGGCGGAATTCTAGTATTTTGGTCGTAAAAAGCAAAACAACGAGGAACGGTCATGGCGGGGCGGTGAATATGGTTCCTTATGTCGTATTCGATGGCCTGGAAAATTTTTAGGGAATCCGATTTCGGGGGACCCGGGCCCACTCGGAAGGCGTGGGATAGAGCACACGAAAATATGGTAATCGGGCGAAGTTCCATTTTTTTGGTCGTAAAAAGCAAAACAACGAGGAACGGTCATGGCGGGCAGTGACTATGGATCCTTCGGTCGTATTTGATGGCCCAAATACATTTTAGGCGATCAGGGACAGGGGGGCCCGGACCTACTCCGAAGGTGTGGGCTAGAGAACACGAATATATGGGAATCAGGCGGAATTCTAGTTTTTTGCCCGTAAAATGAAAAACAACGAGTAACAGCCATGGCGGGGCGGAGACTATGGTTTCTTAGGTCGTATTTGATGGCCCAAAATAATTTTAGGTGATCAGGGTCCGGGGGCTCGGACCCATTTGGAAGGCCACACGAATATATGGGAATCGGGCGGAATTCTAGTTTTTTGGCCGTAAAACGCAAAACAACGAGGAACGGCAATGGCGGGGCAGTGACTATGGTTCCTTAGGTCGGATTTGATGGCCTGGAAAAATGTTAGGCAATCCAGTTTCGGGGGAACGGGCCCACTCGGAAGGGGGGCAGCACAGGAAAATATGGTAATCGGGTAGAATTCTAGTTTTTTGGTCGTAAAAAGCATAACAACGAGGAACGGCCACGGCGGGGTGGTGACTATGGTTCCTTAGGTCGTATTTCACGGCTCAGAAATATTTTAGGCTATCGGGGTCCGGGGGCCCGGACCCACTCGGAAGGCGTGGGCTATAGCAAACAAATGTATAGGAATCGGGCGGAATTCTAGTTTTTTGGCCGTAAAACGCATAACAATGAGGAACGGACATAGCAGGGCGGTGACTATGGTTCCTAAGGTCGTATTTGATGGGCCCGAATAATTTCAGGCGATTGGGGTCCGGGGGCCCGGACCCACTCGGAAGGCGTGGGCAGCACACGAAAATATGGGAATCGAGCGAAATTCTAGTTTTTTGGCCGTAAAACACAAAACAACTAGGAACGGCCATGGCGGGGAGGTGAATATGGTTTCTTAGGTCGTATTTGATGGCCTGAAAAAATTTTAGGCAATCCGGTTTTGGGCGACCCGGGCCCACTCGGAAGGCGTGGGCTAGAGCACACGAAAATATGGAAATCGGGCAGAATTCTAGTTTTTTGGTCGTAAAAAGCAAAACAACGAGGAACGGTCATGGCGGGATGGTGACTATGGATCCTTCGGTCGTATTTGATGGCCCAAATAAATTTTAGGCGATCCCCCGGACCCACTCGGAAGGTGTGGGCTAGAGCACACAAAAATATGGGAATTAGGCGGAATTCTTGTTTTTTGGTCGTAAAAAGCAAAACAACAAGGAACGGTCATGGCGGGGAGGTGAATATGGTTCCTTAGGTCGTATTTGATGGCCTCGATTAATTTTAGTCAATTTGGGTCCGGTGGCCTGGACCCATTCGGAAGGCATGGCCTATAGCACACGAAAATATGGGAATCAGGCGAAATTCTAGTTTTTTGGCCGTAAAATGCAAAACAACGAGGAACGGCCACGGCGGGGCAGTGACTATGGTTCCTTAGGTCGTATTTGGTGACCCGGAATAATTTTAGGCGATCGGCACTCGGAAGGCCTGGTTTATAGAACGAATATATGGGAATTAGGCGGAATTCTAGTTTTTTTTGTCGTAAAAAGCAAAACAACGAGGAACGGTCATGGTGGGGCGGTGAATATGGTTCCTTATGTCGTATTTGATGGCATGGAAAAGTTTTAGGCAATCCGAATTCGGGGGACCCGGGCCCACTCGGAAGGCGTGGGCTAGAGCACACGAAAATATGGGAATCGGGCGAAATTCTATTTTTTTGGTCATAAAAAGCAAAAAAACGAGGAACGGTCATGGAGGGCGGTGACTATGGATCCTTCTGTCGTATTTGATGGCCCAGAATAATTTTAGGTGATCAGGGTCCGGCTTCTCGGACCCATTTCGAAGGCCACACAAATATATGGGAATCGGGCAAAATTCTAGTTTTTTGGCCGTAAAACGCAAACCAATGAGGAACGGCAATGGCGGGGCGGTGACTATGGTTCCTTAGGTCGTATTTGATGGCCTAGAAAAATGTTAGGCAATCCAGTTTCGGGGGACCCGGGCCCACTCGGAAGGGGGGGCAGCACACGAAAATATGGTAATCGGGCGAAATTCTAGTTTATTGGCCGTAAAACGCAAAACAACGAGGAACGGCCATGGCGGGGCGGTGAATATGGTTCCTTAAGACGTATTTGATGGCCTGGAAAAATTTTAGGCAATCCGGTTTTGGGCCACCCGGGCCCACTCGGAAGGCGTGGGCTAGAGCACACGAAAATATGGGAATCGGGCGGGATTCAATTTTTTTGGTCGTAAAACGCAAAACAACGAGGAACGGTCATGGCGAGGCGGTGACTATGGATCCTTCGATCGTATTTGATGGCCCAAATAAATTTTAGGCGATCGCGGTCCGGGGGGCCGGACCCACTCGGAAGGTGTGGGCTATAGCACACGAAAATATGGGAATCATGTGCAATTCTTGTTTTTTGTTCGTAAAAAGCAAAACAACAAGGAATTGTCATGGCGGGGAGGTGACTCTGGTTCCTTAGGTAGTATTTGATGGCCCCGTATAATTTTAGTCAATCGGGTTCCGATGGCCCGGACCCACTCTGAAGGCATGGGCTATAGCACACGAAAATATGGGAATCAGATGAAATTCTAGTTTTTTGGCCGTAAAATGCAAAACAACGAGGAACGGCCACGGCGGGCCGGTGACTATGGTTCCTTAGGTCATATTGGATGATCCAAAATAATTTTAGGCGATCGGCACTCGGAAGGCGTGGTCTATAACACACGAATATATGGGAATTGGGCGGAATTCTAGTATTTTGGTCGTAAAAAGCAAAACAACGAGGAACGGCCATGGCGGGGCGGTGAATATGGTTCCTTATGTCGTATTCGATGGCCTGGAAAAATTTTAGGGAATCCGGTTTCGGGGGACCCGGGCCCACTCTGAAGGCGTGGGATAGAGCACACGAAAATATGGGAATCGGGCGAAGTTCCATTTTTTGGTCGTAAAAAGCAAAACAACGAGGAACGTTCATGGCGGGCGGTGACTATGGATCCTTCGGTCGTATTTGATGGCCCAAATACATTTTAGGCGATCAGGGATAGGGGGGCCCGGACCTACTCCGAAGGTGTGGGCTAGAGCACACGAATATATGGGAATCAGGCGGAATTCTAGTTTTATGCCCGTAAAATGAAAAACAACGAGTAACAGCCATGGCGGGGCGAAGACTATGGTTTCTTAGGTCGTATTTGATGGCCCAAAATAATTTTAGGTGATCAGGGTCCGGTGGCTCGGACCCATTTGGAAGGCCACACGAATATATGGGAATCGGGCGGAATTCTAGTTTTTTGGCCGTAAAACGCAAAACAACGAGGAACGGCAATGGCGGGGCGGTGACTATGGTTCCTTAGGTCGTATTTGATGGCCTGGAAAAATGTTAGGCAATCCAGTTTCGGGGGACCCGGGACCACTCGGAAGGGGGGCAGCACAGGAAAATATGGTAATCGGGCAGAATTCTAGTTTTTTGGTCGTAAAAAGCAAAACAACGAGGAACGGCCATGGCGGGGTGGTGACTATGGTTCCTTAGGTCGTATTTCACGGCTCAGAAATATTTTAGGCGATCGGGGTCCGGGGGCCCGGACCCACTCGGAAGGCGTGGGCTATAGCAGACAAATATATGGGAATTGGGCGGAATTCTAGTTTTTTGGCCGTAAAACGCATAACAATGAGGAACGGACATGGCAGGGCGGTGACTATGGTTCCTAAGGTCGTATTTGATGGGCCCGAATAATTTCAGGCGATTGGGGTCCGGGGGCCCGGACCCACTCGGAAGGCGTGGGCAGCACACGAAAATATGGGAATCGAGCGAAATTCTAGTTTTTTGGCCGTAAAACACAAAACAACTAGGAACGGCCATGGCGGGGAGGTGAATATGGTTCCTTAGGTCGTATTTGATGGCCTGAAAAAATTTTAGGCAATCCGGTTTTGGGCGACCCGGGCCCACTCGGAAGGCGTGGGCTAGAGCACACGAAAATATGGAAATCAGGCGGAATTCTAGTTTTTTGGTCGTAAAAAGCAAAACAACGAGGAACGGTCATGGCAGGATGGTGACTATGGATCCTTCGGTCGTATTTGATGGCCCAAATAAATTTTAGGCGATCCCCCGAACCCACTCGGAAGGTGTGGGCTAGAGCACACGAAAATATGGGAATTAGGCGGAATTATTGTTTTTTTGTCGTAAAAAGCAAAACAACAAGGAACGGTCATGGCGGGGAGGTGAATATGGTTCCTTAGGTCGTATTTGATGGCCCCGATTAATTTTAGTCGATTTGGGTCCGGTGGCCCGGACCCATTCGGAAGGCATGGCCTATAGCACACGAAAATATGGGAATCAGGCGAAATTCTAGTTTTTTGGCCGTATAATGCAAAACAACGAGGAACGGCCACGGCGGGGCGGTGACTATGGTTACTTAGGTCGTATTTGATGACCCGGAATAATTTTAGGCGATCGGCACTCGGAAGGCGTGGTCTATAGCACGAATATATGGGAATTAGGCGGAATTCTAGTTTTTTTGTCGTAAAAAGCAAAACAACGAGGAACGGTCATGGTGGGGCGGTGAATATGGTTCCTTATGTCGTATTTGATGGCATGGAAAAGTTTTAGGCAATCCGAATTCGGGGGACCCGGGCCCACTCGGAAGGCGTGGGCTAGAGCACACGAAAATATGGGAATCGGGCGAAATTCTATTTTTTTGGTCATAAGAAGCAAAACAACAAGGAACGGTCATGGAGGGCGGTGACTATGGATCCTTCTGTCGTATTTGATGGCCCAGAATAATTTTAGGTGATCAGGGTCCGGCTGCTCGGACCCATTTTGAAGGCCACACGAATATATGGGAATCGGGCAAAATTCTAGTTTTTTGGCCGTAAAACGCAAAACAATGAGGAACGGCAATGGCGGGGCGGTGACTATGGTTCCTTAGGTCGTATTTGATGGCCTAGAAAAATGTTAGGCAATCCAGTTTCGGGGGACCCGGGCCCACTCGGAAGGGGGGCAGCACACGAAAATATGGTAATCGGGCGAAATTCTAGTTTATTCGCCGTAAAACGCAAAACAACGAGGAACGGCCATGGCGGGGCGGTGAATATGGTTCCTTAAGACGTATTTGATGGCCTGGAAAAATTTTAGGCAATCCGGTTTTGGGCCACCCGGGCCCACTCGGAAGGCGTGGGCTAGAGCACACGAAAATATGGGAATCGGGCGGGATTCAATTTTTTTGGTCGTAAAACGCAAAACAACGAGGAACGGTCATGGCGAGGCGGTGACTATGGATCCTTCGGTCGTATTTGATGGCCCAAATAAATTTTAGGCGATCGCGGTCCGGGGGGCCGGACTCACTCGGAAGGTGTGGGCTATAGCACACGAAAATATGGGAATCATGTGCAATTCTTGTTTTTTGTTCCTAAAAAGCAAAACAACAAGGAATTGTCATGGTGGGGAGGTGACTCTGGTTCCTTAGGTCGTATTTGATGGCCCCATATAATTTTAGTCAATCGGGTTCCGATGGCCCAGACCCACTCTGAAGGCATGGGCTATAGCACATGAAAATATGGGAATCAGATGAAATTCTAGTTTTTTGGCCGTAAAATGCAAAACAACGAGGAACGGCCACGGCGGGCCGGTGACTATGGTTCCTTAGGTCATATTGGATGACCCAAAATAATTTTAGGCGATCGGCACTCGGAAGGCGTGGTCTATAACACACGAATATATGGGAATTGGGCGGAATTCTAGTATTTTGGTCGTAAAAAGCAAAACAATGAGGAACGGCCATGGCGGGGCGGTGAATATGGTTCCTTATGTCGTATTCGATGGCCTGGAAAAATTTTAGGGAATCCGGTTTCGGGGGACCCGGGCCCACTCGGAAGGCGTGGGATAGAGCACACGAAAATATGGGAATCGGGCGAAGTTCCATTTTTTTGGTCGTAAAAAGCAAAACAACGAGGAACGGTCATGGCGGGCGGTGACTATGGATCCTTCGGTCGTATTTGATGGCCCAAATACATTTTAGGCGATCAGGGATAGGGGGGCCCGGACCTACTCCGAAGGTGTGGGCTAGAGCACACGAATATATGGGAATCAGGCGGAATTCTAGTTTTTTGCCCGTAAAATGAAAAACAACGAGTAACAGCCATGGCGGGGCGAAGACTATGGTTTCTTAGGTCGTATTTGATGGCCCAAAATAATTTTAGGTGATCAGGGTCCGGGGGCTCGGACCCATTTGGAAGGCCACACGAATATATGGGAATCGGGCGGAATTCTAGTTTTTTGGCCGTAAAACGCAAAACAACGAGGAACGGCAATGGAAGGGCGGTGACTATGGTTCCTTAGGTCGTATTTGATGGCCTGGAAAAATGTTAGGCAATCGTGTTTCGGGGGACCCGGGACCACTCGGAAGGGGGGCAGCACAGGAAAATATGGTAATCGGGCAGAATTCTAGTTTTTTGGTCGTAAAAAGCAAAACAACGAGGAACGGCCACGGCGGGGTGGTGACTATGGTTCCTTAGGTCGTATTTCACGGCTCAGAAATATTTTAGGCGATCGGGGTCCGGGGGCCCGGACCCACTCGGAAGGCGTGGGCTATAGCAGACAAATATATGGGAATCGGGCGGAATTCTAGTTTTTTGGCCGTAAAACGCACAACAATGAGGAACGGACATGGCAGGGCGGTGACTATGGTTCCTAAGGTCGTATTTGATGGGCCCGAATAATTTCAGGCGATTGGGGTCCGGGGGCCCGGACCCACTCGGAAGGCGTGGGCAGCACACGAAAATATGGGTATCGAGCGAAATTCTAGTTTTTTGGCCGTAAAACACAAAACAACTAGGAACGGCCATGGCGGGGAGGTGAATATGGTTCCTTAGGTCGTATTTGATGGCCTGAAAAAATTTTAGGCAATCCGGTTTTGGGCAACCCGGGCCCACTCGGAAGGCGTGGGCTAGAGCATACGAAAATATGGAAATCGGGCGGAATTCTAGTTTTTTGGTCGTAAAAAGCAAAAAAACGAGGAACGGTCATGGCGGGATGGTGACTATGGATCCTTCGGTCGTATTTGATGGCCCAAATAAATTTTAGGCGATCCCCTGGACCCACTCAGAAGGTGTGGGCTAGAGCACACGAAAATATGGGAATTAGGCGGAATTCTTGTTTTTTGGTCGTAAAAAGCAAAACAACAAGGAACGGTCATGGCGGGGAGGTGAATATGGTTCCTTAGGTCGTATTTGATGGCCCCGATTAATTTTAGTCGATTTGGGTCCGGTGGCCCGGACCCATTCGGAAGGCATGGCTTATAGCACACGAAAATATGGGAATCAGGCGAAATTCTAGTTTTTTGGCCGTAAAATGCAAAACAACGAGGAACGGCCACGGCGGGGCAGTGACTATGGTTCCTTAGGTCGTATTTGATGACCCGGAATAATTTTAGGCGATCGGCACTCGGAAGGCGTGGTCTATAGCACGAATATATGGGAATCGGGCGAAATTCTAGTTTTTTGGCCGTAAAACGCAAAACAACAAGGAACGACAATGGCGGGGCGGTGACTATGGTTCCTTAGGTCGTATTTGATGGCCTGGAAAAATGTTAGGCAATCCAGTTTCGGGGGACCCGGGACCACTCGGAAGGCGTGGGCTAGAGCATACAAAAATACGGGAATCGGGCGAAATTCTATTTTTTTGGTCATAAAAAGCAAAACAACGAGGAACGGTCATGGAGGGCGGTGACTATGGATCCTTCTGTCGTATTTGATGGCCCAGAATAATTTTAGGTGATCAGGGTCCGGCTGCTCGGACCCATCTGGAAGGCCACACGAATATATGGGAATCGGGCAAAATTCTAGTTTTTTGGCCGTAAAACGCAAAACAACGAGGAACGGCGATGGAGGGGCGGTGACTATGGTTCCTTAGGTCGTATTTGATGGCCTAGAAAAATGTTAGGCAATCCAGTTTCGGGGGACTCGGGCCCACTCGGAAGGGGGGGCAGCACACGAAAATATGGTAATCGGGCGAAATTCTAGTTTATTGGCCGTAAAACGCAAAACAACGAGGAACGGCCATGGCGGGGCGGTGAATATGGTTCCTTAAGACGTATTTGATGGCCTGGAAAATTTTTAGGCAATCCGGTTTTGGGCCACCCGGGCCCACTCGGAAGGCGTGGGCTAGAGCACACGAAAATATGGGAATCGGGCGGGATTCAATTTTTTTGGTCGTAAAACGCAAAACAACGAGGAACGGTCATGGCGAGGCGGTGACTATGGATCCTTCGATCGTATTTGATGGCCCAAATAAATTTTAGGCGATCGCGGTCCGGGGGGCCGGACCCACTCGGAAGGTGTGGGCTATAGCACACGAAAATATGGGAATCATGTGCAATTCTTGTTTTTTGTTCGTAAAAAGCAAAACAACAAGGAATTGTCATGGCGGGGAGGTGACTCTGGTTCCTTAGGTAGTATTTGATGGCCCCGTATAATTTTAGTCAATCGGGTTCCGATGGCCCGGACCCACTCTGAAGGCATGGGCTATAGCACACGAAAATATGGGAATCAGATGAAATTCTAGTTTTTTGGCCGTAAAATGCAAAACAACGAGGAACGGCCACGGCGGGCCGGTGACTATGGTTCCTTAGGTCATATTGGATGACCCAAAATAATTTTAGGCGATCGGCACTCGGAAGGCGTGGTCTATAACACACGAATATATGGGAATTGGGCGGAATTCTAGTATTTTGGTCGTAAAAAGCAAAACAACGAGGAACGGCCATGGCGGGGCGGTGAATATGGTTCCTTATGTCGTATTCGATGGCCTGGAAAAATTTTAGGGAATCCGGTTTCGGGGGACCCGGGCCCACTCGGAAGGCGTGGGATAGAGCACACGAAAATATGGGAATCGGGCGAAGTTCCATTTTTTTGGTCGTAAAAAGCAAAACAACGAGGAACGGTCATGGCGGGCGGTGACTATGGATCCTTCGGTCGTATTTGATGGCCCAAATACATTTTAGGCGATCAGGGATAGGGGGGCCCGGACCTACTCCGAAGGTGTGGGCTAGAGCACACGAATATATGGGAATCAGGCGGAATTCTAGTTTTTTGCCCGTAAAATGAAAAACAACGAGTAACAGCCATGGCGGGGCGAAGACTATGGTTTCTTAGGTCGTATTTGATGGCCCAAAATAATTTTAGGTGATCAGGGTCCGGGGGCTCGGACCCATTTGGAAGGCCACACGAATATATGGGAATCGGGCGGAATTCTAGTTTTTTGGCCGTAAAACGCAAAACAACGAGGAACGGCAATGGCGGGGCGGTGACTATGGTTCCTTAGGTCGTATTTGATGGCCTGGAAAAATGTTAGGCAATCCAGTTTCGGGGGACCCGGGCCCACTCGGAACGGGGGCAGCACAGGAAAATATGGTAATCGGGCAGAATTCTAGTTTTTTGGTCGTAAAAAGCAAAACAACGAGGAACGGCCACGGCGGGGTGGTGACTATGGTTCCTTAGGTCGTATTTCACGGCTCAGAAATATTTTAGGCGATCGGGGTCCGGGGGCCCGGACCCACTCGGAAGGCGTGGGCTATAGCAGACAAATATATGGGAATCGGGCGGAATTCTAGTTTTTTGGCCGTAAAACGCATAACAATGAGGAACGGACATGGCAGGGCGGTGACTATGGTTCCTAAGGTCGTATTTGATGGGCCCGAATAATTTCAGGCGATTGGGGTCCGGGGGCCCGGACCCACTCGGAAGGCGTGGGCAGCACACGAAAATATGGGTATCGAGCGAAATTCTAGTTTTTTGGCCGTAAAACACAAAACAACTAGGAACGGCCATGGCGGGGAGGTGAATATGGTTCCTTAGGTCGTATTTGATGGCCTGAAAAAATTTTAGGCAATCCGGTTTTGGGCGACCCGGGCCCACTCGGAAGGCGTGGGTTAGAGCATACGAAAATATGGAAATCCGGCAGAATTCTAGTTTTTTGGTCGTAAAAAGCAAAAAAACGAGGAACGGTCATGGCGGGATGGTGACTATGGATCCTTCGGTCGTATTTGATGGCCCAAATAAATTTTAGGCGATCTCCTGGACCCACTCAGAAGGTGTGGGCTAGAGCACACGAAAATATGGGAATTAGGCGGAATTCTTGTTTTTTGGTCGTAAAAAGCAAAACAACAAGGAACGGTCATGGCGGGGAGGTGAATATGGTTCCTTAGGTCGTATTTGATGGCCCCGATTAATTTTAGTCGATTTGGGTCCGGTGGCCCGGACCCATTCGGAAGGCATGGCCTATAGCACACGAAAATATGGGAATCAGGCGAAATTCTAGTTTTTTGGCCGTAAAATGCAAAACAACGAGGAACGGCCACGGCGGGGCGGTGACTATGGTTCCTTAGGTCGTATTTGATGACCCGGAATAATTTTAGGCGATCAGGGTCCGGGGGCCCGGAGGCGTGGTCTATAGCACGAATATATGGGAATCGGGCGAAATTCTAGTTTTTTGGCCGTAAAACGCAAAACAACAAGGAACGACAATGGCGGGGCGGTGACTATGGTTCCTTAGGTCGTATTTGATGGCCTGGAAAAATGTTAGGCAATCCAGTTTCGGGGGACCCGGGACCACTCGGAAGGCGTGGGCTAGAGCATACGAAAATACGGGAATCGGGCGAAATTCTATTTTTTTGGTCATAAAAAGCAAAACAACGAGGAACGGTCATGGAGGGCGGTGACTATGGATCCTTCTGTCGTATTTGATGGCCCAGAATAATTTTAGGTGATCAGGGTCCGGCTGCTCGGACCCATCTGGAAGGCCACACGAATATATGGGAATCGGGCAAAATTCTAGTTTTTTGGCCGTAAAACGCAAAACAACGAGGAACGGCGATGGAGGGGCGGTGACTATGGTTCCTTAGGTCGTATTTGATGGCCTAGAAAAATGTTAGGCAATCCAGTTTCGGGGGACCCGGGCCCACTCGGAAGGGGGGCAGCACACGAAAATATGGTAATCGGGCGAAATTCTAGTTTATTGGCCGTAAAACGCAAAACAACGAGGAACGGCCATGGCGGGGTGGTGAATATGGTTCCTTAAGACATATTTGATGGCCTGGAAAAATTTTAGGCAATCCGGTTTTGGGCCACCCGTGCCCACTCGGAAGGCGTGGGCTAGAGCATACGAAAATATGGGAATCGGGCGGGATTCTATTTTTTTGGTCGTAAAACGCAAAACAACGAGGAATGGTCATGGCGGGGCGGTGACTATGGATCCTTCGGTCGTATTTGATGGCCCAAATAAATTTTAGGCGATCGCGGTCCGGGGGGCCGGACCCACTCGGAAGGTGTGGGCTATAGCACACGAAAATATGGGAATCATGTGCAATTCTTGTTTTTTGTTCGTAAAAAGCAAAACAACAAGGAATTGTCATGGCGGGGAGGTGACTCTGGTTCCTTAGGTAGTATTTGATGGCCCCGTATAATTTTAGTCAATCGGGTTCCGATGGCCCGGACCCACTCTGAAGGCATGGGCTATAGCACACGAAAATATGGGAATCAGATGAAATTCTAGTTTTTTGGCCGTAAAATGCAAAACAACGAGGAACGGCCACGGCGGGCCGGTGACTATGGTTCCTTAGGTCATATTGGATGACCCAAAATAATTTTAGGCGATCGGCACTCGGAAGGCGTGGTCTATAACACACGAATATATGGGAATTGGGCAGAATTCTAGTATTTTGGTCGTAAAAAGCAAAACAACGAGGAACGGCCATGGCGGGGCGGTGAATATGGTTCCTTATGTCGTATTCGATGGCCTGGAAAAATTTTAGGGAATCCGGTTTCGGGGGACCCGGGCCCACTCGGAAGGCGTGGGATAGAGCACACGAAAATATGGGAATCGCGCGAAGTTCCATTTTTTTGGTCGTAAAAAGCAAAACAACGAGGAACGGTCATGGCGGGCGGTGACTGTGGATCCTTCGGTCGTATTTGATGGCCCAAATACATTTTAGGCGATCAGGGATAGGGGGGCCCGGACCTACTCCGAAGGTGTGGGCTAGAGCACACGAATATATGGGAATCAGGCGGAATTCTAGTTTTTTGCCCGTAAAATGAAAAACAACGAGTAACAGCCATGGCGGGGCGAAGACTATGGTTTCTTAGGTCGTATTTGATGGCCCAAAATAATTTTAGGTGATCAGGGTCCGGGGGCTCGGACCCATTTGGAAGGCCACACGAATATATGGGAATTGCTCGAAATTCTAGTTTTTTGGCCGTAAAACGCAAAACAACAAGGAACGGCAATGGCGGGGCGGTGACTATGGTTCCTTAGGTCGTATTTGATGGCCTAGAAAAATGTTAGGCAATCCAGTTTCGGGGGACCCGGGCCCACTCGGAAGGGGGGCAGCACAGGAAAATATGGTAATCGGGCAGAATTCTAGTTTTTTGGTCGTAAAAAGCAAAACAACGAGGAACGGCCATGGCGGGGTGGTGACTATGGTTCCTTAGGTCGCATTTCACGGCTCAGAAATATTTTAGGCGATCGGGGTCCGGGGGCCCGGACCCACTCGGAAGGCGTGGGCTATAGCAGACAAATATATGGGAATCCGGCGGAATTCTAGTTTTTTGGCCGTAAAACGCATAACAATGAGGAACGGACATGGCAGGGCGGTGACTATGGTTCCTAAGGTCGTATTTGATGGGCCTGAATAATTTCAGGCGATCGGGGTCCGGGGGCCCGGACCCACTCGGAAGGCGTGGGCAGCACACGAAAATATGGGAATCGAGCGAAATTCTAGTTTTTTGGCCGTAAAACGCAAAACAACGAGGAACGGCCATGGCGGGGCGGTGAATATGGTTCCTTAGGTCTTATTTGATGGCCTGAAAATTTTTTAGGCAATCCGGTTTTGCGCGACCCGGGCCCACTCGGAAGGCGTGGGCTAGAGCACACGAAAATATGAAAATCGGGCGGAATTCTAGTTTGTTGGTCATAAAAAGCAAAACAACGAGGAACGGTCATGGTGGGGCGGTGACTATGGATCCTTCGGTCGTATTTGATGGCCCAAATAAATTTTAGGCGATCCCCCGGACCCACTCGGAAGGTGTGGGCTAAAGCACACGTAAATATGGGAATTAGGCGAAATTCTTATTTTTTGGTTGTAAAAAGCAAAACAACAAGGAACGGTCATGGCGGGGAGGTGACTATGGTTCCTTAGGTCGTATTTGATGGCCCCGAATAATTTTAGTCGATCGGGGTCCGGTGGCCCGGACCCATTCGGAAGGCATGGCCTATAGCACACGAAAATATGGGAATCAGGCGAAATTCTAGTTTTTCGGCCGTAAAATGCAAAACAACGAGGAACGGCCACGGCGGGGCGGTGACTATGGTTCCTTAGGTCGTATTTGATGACCCGGAATAATTTTAGGCGATCGGCACTCGGAAGGCGTGGTCTATAGCACGAATATACGGGAATTAGGCGGAATTCTAGTTTTTTGGTCGTAAAAAGCAAAACAACGAGGAACGGTCATGGTGGGGCGGTGAATATGGTTCCTTATGTCGTATTTGATGGCATGGAAAATTTTTAGGCAATCCGAATTCGGGGGACCCGGGCCCACTCGGAAGGCGTGGGCTAGAGCACACGAAAATATGGGAATCATGTGCAATTCTTATTTTTTGTTCGTAAAAAGCAAAACAACAAGGAATTGTCATGGCGGGGAGGTGACTCTGGTTCCTTAGGTCGTATTTGATGGCCCAGAATAATTTTAGGTGATCAGGGTCCGGCTGCTCGGACCCATTTGGAAGGCCACACGAATATATGGGAATCGGGCGGAATTCTAGTTGTTTGGGCGTAAAACGCAAAACAACGAGCAACGGCAATGGCGGGGCGGTGACTATGGTTCCTTAGGTCGTATTTGATGGCCTAGCAAAATGTTAGGCAATCCAGTTTCGGGGGACCCGGGCCCACTCGGAAGGGGGGGCAGCACACGAAAATATGGTAATCGGGCGAAATTCTAGTTTATTGGCAGTAAAATGCAAAACAACGAGGAACGGCCATGGCGGGGCGGTGAATATGGTTCCTTAAGACGTATTTGATGGCCTGGAAAAATTTTAGGCAATCCGGTTTTGGGCCACCCGGGCCCACTCGGAAGGCGTGGGCTAGAGCACACGAAAATATGGGAATCGGGCGGGATTCTATTTTTTTGGTCGTAAAACGCAAAACAACGAGGAACGGTCATGGCGGGGCGGTGACTATGGATCCTTCGGTCATATTTGATGGCCCAAATAAATTTTAGGCGATCGCGGTCCGGGGGGCCGGACGCACTCAGAAGGTGTGGGCTATAGCACACGAAAATATGGGAATCATGTGCAATTCTTGTTTTTTGTTCGTAAAAAGCAAAACAACAAGGAATTGTCATGGCCGGGAGGTGACTCTGGTTCCTTAGGTCGTATTTGATGGCCCCGTATAATTTTAGTCGATCGGGTTCCGGTGGCCCGGACCCACTCTGAAGGCATGGGCTATAGCACACGAAAATATGAGAATCAGATGAAATTCTAGTTTTTTGGCCGTAAAATGCAAAACAACGAGGAACGGCTACGGCGGGCCGGTGACTATGGTTCCTTAGGTCATATTGGATGACCTAAAATAAATTTAGGCAATCGGCACTCGGAGGCGTGGTCTATAACACACGAATATATGGGAATTGGGGGAAATTCTAGTATTTTGGTCATAAAAAGCAAAACAATGAGGAACGGTCATGGCGGGGCGGTGAATATGGTTCCTTATGTCGTATTCGATGGCCTGGAAAAATTTTAGGGAATCCGGTTTCAGGGGACCCGGGCCCACTCGGAAGGCATGGGATAGAGCACACGAAAATATGGGAATCGGGCGAAGTTCCATTTTTTTGGTCGTAAAAAGCAAAACAACGAGGAACGGTCATGGCGGGCGGTGACTATGGATCCTTCGGTCGTATTTGATGGCCCAAATACATTTTAGGCGATCAGGGACAGGGGGGCCCGGACCTACTCCGAAGGTGTGGGCTAGAGCACACGAATATATGGGAATCAGGCGGAATTCTAGTTTTTTGCCCGTAAAATGAAAAACAACGAGTAACAGCCATGGCGGGGCGGAGACTATGGTTTCTTAGGTCGTATTTGATGGCCCAAAATAATTTTAGGTGATCAGGGTCCGGGGGCTCGGACCCATTTGGAAGGCCACACGAATATATGAGAATCGGGCGGAATTCTAGTTTTTTGGTCGTAAAAAGCAAAACAACGAGGAAGGGTCATGGTGGGGCGGTGAATATAGTTCCTTATGTCGTATTTGATGGCATGCAAAAGTTTTATGCAATCCGAATTCGGGGGACCCGGGCCCACTCGGAAGGCGTGGGCTAGAGCACACGAAAATATGGGAATCGGGCAAAATTCTATTTTTTTGGTCATAAAAAGCAAAACAACGAGGAACGGTCATGGCGGGCGGTGACTATGGATCCTTCTGTCGTATTTGACGGCCCAGAATAATTTTAGGTGATCAGGGTCCGGCTGCTCGGACCCATTTGGAAGGCCCCACGAATATATGGGAATCGGGCAAAATTCTAGTTTTTTGGCCGTAAAACGCAAAACAACGAGGAACGGCAATGGCGGGGTGGTGACTATGGTTCCTTAGGTCGTATTTGATGGCCTAGAAAAATGTTAGGCAATCCAGTTTCGGGGGACCCGGGCCCACTCGGAAGGGGGGCAGCACACGAAAATATGGTAATCGGGCGAAATTCTAGTTTATTGGCAGTAAAATGCAAAACAACGAGGAACGGCCATGGCGGGGCGGTGAATATGGTTCCTTAAGACGTATTTGATGGCCTGGAAAAATTTTAGGCAATCCGGTTTTGGGCCACCCGGGCCCACTCGGAAGGCGTGGGCTAGAGCACACGAAAATATGGGAATCGGGCGGGATTCTATTTTTTTGGTCGTAAAACGCAAAACAACGAGGAACGGTCATGGCGGGGCGGTGACTATGGATCCTTCGGTCATATTTGATGGCCCAAATAAATTTTAGGCGATCGCGGTCCGGGGGGCCGGACGCACTCAGAAGGTGTGGGCTATAGCACACGAAAATATGGGAATCATGTGCAATTCTTGTTTTTTGTTCGTAAAAAGCAAAACAACAAGGAATTGTCATGGCCGGGAGGTGACTCTGGTTCCTTAGGTCGTATTTGATGGCCCCGTATAATTTTAGTCGATCGGGTTCCGGTGGCCCGGACCCACTCTGAAGGCATGGGCTATAGCACACGAAAATATGAGAATCAGATGAAATTCTAGTTTTTTGGCCGTAAAATGCAAAACAACGAGGAACGGCTACGGCGGGCCGGTGACTATGGTTCCTTAGGTCATATTGGATGACCTAAAATAAATTTAGGCAATCGGCACTCGGAAGGCGTGGTCTATAACACACGAATATATGGGAATTGGGGGAAATTCTAGTATTTTGGTCATAAAAAGCAAAACAATGAGGAACGGTCATGGCGGGGCGGTGAATATGGTTCCTTATGTCGTATTCGATGGCCTGGAAAAATTTTAGGGAATCCGGTTTCAGGGGACCCGGGCCCACTCGGAAGGCATGGGATAGAGCACACGAAAATATGGGAATCGGGCGAAGTTCCATTTTTTTGGTCGTAAAAAGCAAAACAACGAGGAACGGTCATGGCGGGTGGTGACTATGGATCCTTCGGTCGTATTTGATGGCCCAAATACATTTTAGGCGATCAGGGACAGGGGGGCCCGGACCTACTCCGAAGGTGTGGGCTAGAGCACACGAATATATGGGAATAAGGCGGAATTCTAGTTTTTTGCCCGTAAAATGAAAAACAACGAGTAACAGCCATGGCGGGGCGGAGACTATGGTTTCTTAGGTCGTATTTGATGGCCCAAAATAATTTTAGGTGATCAGGGTCCGGGGGCTCGGACACATTTGGAAGGCCACACGAATATATGGGAATCGGGCGGAATTCTAGTTTTTTGGTCGTAATAAGCAAAACAACGAGGAAGGGTCATGGTGGGGCGGTGAATATGGTTCCTTATGTCGTATTTGATGGCATGCAAAAGTTTTATGCAATCCGAATTCGGGGGACCCGGGCCCACTCGGAAGGCGTGGGCTAGAGCACACGAAAATATGGGAATCGGGCAAAATTCTATTTTTTTGGTCATAAAAAGCAAAACAACGAGGAACGGTCATGGCGGGCGGTGACTATGGATCCTTCTGTCGTATTTGATGGCCCAAATAAATTTTAGGCGATCAAGGACTGGGGGGCCCGGACCCACTCGGAAGGTGTCACGAATATATGGGAATCGGGCAAAATTCTAGTTTTTTGGCCGTAAAACGCAAACCAATGAGGAACGGCAATGGCGGGGCGGTGACTATGGTTCCTTAGGTCGTATTTGATGGCCTAGAAAAATGTTAGGCAATCCAGTTTCGGGGGACCCGGGCCCACTCGGAAGGGGGGGCAGCACACGAAAATATGGTAATCGGGCGAAATTCTAGTTTATTGGCCGTAAAACGCAAAACAACGAGGAACGGCCATGGCGGGGTGGTGAATATGGTTCCTTAAGACGTATTTGATGGCCTGGAATAATTTTAGGCAATCCGGTTTTGGGCCACCCGGGCCCACTCGCAAGGCGTGGGCTAGAGCACACGAAAATATGGGAATCGAGCGGGATTCTATTTTTTTGGTCGTAAAACGCAAAACAACAAGGAACGGTCATGGAGGGGCGGTGACTATGGATCCTTCGGTCGTATTTGATGGCCCAAATAAATTTTTGGCGATCGCGGTCCGGGGGGCCGGACCCACTCGGAAGGTGTGGGCTATAGCACACGAAAATATGGGAATCATGTGCAATTCTTGTTTTTTGTTCGTAAAAAGCAAAACAACATGGAATTGTCATGGCGGGGAGGTGACTCTGGTTCCTTAGGTCGTATTTGATGGCCCCGTATAATTTTAGTCGATCGGGTTCCTGTGGCCCGGACCCACTCTGAAGGCATGGGCTATAGCACACGAAAATATGGGAATCAGATGAAATTCTAGTTTTTTGGCCGTAAAATGCAAAACAACGAGGAACGGCCACGGCGGGCCGGTGACTATGGTTCCTTAGGTCATATTGGATGACCCAAAATAATTTTAGGCGATCGGCACTCGGAAGGCGTGGTCTATAACACACGAATATATGGGAATTGGGCGGAATTCTAGTATTTTGGTCGTAAAAAGCAAAACAACGAGGAACGGTCATGGCGGGGCGGTGACTATGGTTCCTTAGGTCGTATTTGATGGCCTGGAAAAATGTTAGGCAATCTAGTTTCGGGGGACCCGGGCCCACTCGGAAGGGGGGCAGCACAGGAAAATATGGTAATTGGGCAGAATTCTAGTTTTTTGGTCGTAAAAAGCAAAACAACGAGGAACGGCCACGGCGGGGTGGTGACTATGGTTCCTTAGGTCGTATTTCACGGCTCAGAAATATTTTAGGCGATCGGGGTCCGGGGTCCCGGACCTACTCGGAAGGCGTGGGCTATAGCAGACAAATATATGGGAATCAGGCGGAATTCTAGTTTTTTGGCCGTAAAATGCATAACAATGAGGAACGGACATGGCAGGGCAGTGACTATGGTTCCTAAGGTCGTATTTGATGGGCCCGAATAATTTCAGGCGATCGGGGTCCGGGGGCCCGGACCCACTCGGAAGGCGTGGGCAGCACACGAAAATATGGGAATCGAGCGAAATTCTAGTTTTTCTGCCGTAAAACGCAAAACAACGAGGAACGGCCATGGCGGGGCGGTGAATATGGTTCCTTAGGTCTTATTTGATGGCCTCAAAATTTTTTAGGCAATCCGGTTTTGCGCGACCCGGGCCCACTCGGAAGGCTTGGGCTAGAGCACACGAAAATATGGAAATCGAGCGGAATTCTAGTTTGTTGGTCGTAAAAAGTAAAACAACGAGGAACGGTCATGGCGGGGCGGTGACTATGGATCCTTTGGTCGTATTTGATGCCCCAAATAAATTTTAGGCGATCCCCCGGACCCACTCGGAAGGTGTGGGCTAGAGCACACGAAAATATGGGAATTAGGCGGAATTCTTATTTTTTGGTCGTAAAAGCAAAACAACAAGAAACGGTCATGGCGGGGAGGTGACTATGGTTCCTTAGGTCATATTTGATGGCCCCGAATAATTTTAGTCGATCGGGGTCCGGTGGCCCGGACCTATTCGGAAGGCATGGCCTGTAGCACACGAAAATATGGGAATCAGGCGAAATTCTAGTATTTTGGCCGTAAAATGCAAAACAACGAGGAACGGCCACGATGGGGAGGTGACTATGGTTCCTTAGGTCTTATTTGATAACCCGAAATAATTTTAGGCGATCGGCACTCGGAAGGCATGGTCTATAGCACGAATATATGGGAATTAGGCGGAATTCTAGTTTTTTGGTCGTAAAAAGCAAAACAACGAGGAACGGTCATGGTGGGGCGGTGAATATGGTTCCTTATGTCGTATTTGATGGCATGGAAAAGTTTTAGGCAATCCGAATTCGGGGGACTCGGGCCCACTCGGAAGGCGTGGGCTAGAGCACACGTAAATATGGGAATCGGGCGAAATTATATTTTTTTGGTCATAAAAAGCAAAACAACGAGGAACGGTCATGGCGGGCGGTGACTATGGATCCTTCTGTCATATTTGATGGCCCAGAATAATTTTAGGTGATCAGGGTCCGGCTGCTCGGACCCATTTGGAAGGCCACACGAATATATGAGAATCGGGCGGAATTCTAGTTTTTTGGCCGTAAAACGCAAAACAACGAGGAACGGCAATGGCGGGGCGGCGACTATGGTTCCTTAGGTCGTATTTGATGGCCTAGAAAAATGTTAGGCAATCCAGTTTCGGGGGACCCGGGCCCACTCGGAAGGGGGGGCAGCACACGAAAATATGGTAATCGGGCGAAATTCTAGTTTATTGGCCGTAAAATGCAAAACAACGAGGAACGGCCATGGCGGGGCAGTGAATATGGTTCCTTAAGACGTATTTGATGTCCTGGAAAAATTTTAGGCAATCCGGTTTTGGGCCACTCGGGCCCACTCGGAAGGCGTGGGCTAGAGCACACGAAAATATGGGAATCGGGCGGGATTCTATTTTTTTGGTCGTAAAACGCAAAACAACGAGGAACGGTCATGGCGGGGCGGTGACTATGGATCCTTCGGTCGTATTTGATGGCCCAAATAAATTTTAGGCGATCGCGGTCCGGGGGGCCGGACTCACTCGGAAGGTGTGGGCTATAGCACACGAAAATATGGGAATCATGTGCAATTCTTGTTTTTTGTTCGTAAAAAGCAAAAAAACAAGGAATTGTCATGGCGGGGAGGTGACTCTGGTTCCTTAGGTCGTATTTGATGGCCCCATATAATTTTAGTTGATCGGGTTCCTGTGGCCCGGACCCACTCTGAAGGCATGGGCTATAGCACACGAAAATATGGGAATCAGATGAAATTCTAGTTTTTTGGCCGTAAAATGCAAAACAACGAGGAACGGCCACGGCGGGCCGGTGACTATGGTTCCTTAGGTCATATTGGATGACCCAAAATAATTTTAGGCGATCGGCACTCGGAAAGCGTGGTCTATAACACACGAATATATGGGAATTGGGCGGAATTCTAGTATTTTGGTCGTAAAAAGCAAAACAACGAGGAACGGTCATGGCGGGGCGGTGAATATGGTTCCCTATTGCCTGGAAAAATTTTAGGGAATCCGGTTTCGGGGGACCTGGGCCCACTCGGAAGGCGTGGGATAGAGCACACGAAAATTTGGGAATCGGGCGAAGTTCCATTTTTTTGGTCGTAAAAAGCAAAACAACGAGGAACGGTCATGGTGGGTGGTGACTATGGATCCTTCGGTCGTATTTGATGGCCCAAATATATTTTAGGCGATCAGGGACAGGGGGGCCCGGACCTACTCCGAAGGTGTGGGCTAGAGCACACGAATATATGGGAATCAGGCGGAATTCTAGTTTTTTGCCCGTAAAATGAAAAACAACGAGTAACAGCCATGGAGGGGCGGAGACTATGGTTTCTTAGGTCGTATTTGATGACCCAAAATAATTTTAGGTGATCAGGGTCCGGGGGCTCGGACCCATTTGGAAGGCCACACGAATATATGGGAATCGGGCGGAATTCTAGTTTTTTGGCCGTAAAACGCAAAACAACGAGGAACGGCAATGGCGGGGCGGTGACTATGGTTCCTTAGGTCGTATTTGATGGCCTGGAAAAATGTTAGGCAATCCAGTTTCGGGGGACCTGGGCCCACTCGGAAGGGAGGCAGCACAGGAAAATATGGTAATCGGGCAGAATTCTAGTTTTTTGGTCGTGAAAAGCAAAATAACGAGGAACGGCCACGGCGGGGTGGTGACTATGGTTCGTTAGGTCATATTTCACGGCTCAGAAATATTTTAGGTGATCGGGGTCCGGGGGCCGGACCCACTCGGAAGGCGTGGGCTATAGCAGACAAATATATGGGAATCGGGCAGAATTCTAGTTTTTTGGCCGTAAAACGCATAACAATGAGGAACGGACATCGCAAGGCGGTGACTATGGTTCCTAAGGTTGTATTTGATGGGCCCGAATAATTTCAGGCGATCGGGGTCCGGGTGCCCGGACCCACTCGGAAGGCGTGGGCAGTACACGAAAATATGGGAATCGAGCGATATTCTAGTTTTTTGGCCGTAAAACGCAAAACAATGAGGAACGGCCATGGCGGGGCGGTGAATATGGTTCCTTAGGTCTTATTTGATGGCCTGAAATGTTTTTAGGCAATCCGGTTTTGCGCGACCCGGGCCCACTCGCAAGGCGTGGGCTAGAGCACACGAAAATATGGAAATCGGGCGGAATTCTAGTTTGTTGGTCGTAAAAAGCAAAACAACGAGGAACAGTCATGGCGGGGCGGTGACTATGGATCCTTCGGTCGTATTTGATTGCCCAAATAAATTTTAGGCGATCCCCCGGACCCACTCGGAAGGCATGGCCTATAGCACACGAAAATATGCGAATCAGGCGAAATTCTTATTTTTTGGCCGTAAAATGCAAAACAACGAGGAACGGCCACGGCGGGGCAGTGACTATGGTTCCTTAGGTCGTATTTGACGGCCCGGAATAATTTTAGACGATCGGCACTCGGAAGGCGTGGTCTATAGCACGAATATATGGGAATTAGGTGGAATTCTAGTTTTTTGGTCGTAAAAAAGCAATAACAACGTGGAGCGGTCATGGTGGGGGTGGAGAATATGGTTCCTTATGTCGTATTTGATGGAATGCAAAAGTTTTAGGCAATCCGAATTCGGGGGACCCGGGCCCACTCGGAAGGCGTGGGCTAGAGCACACGAAAATATGGGAATCGGGCGAAATTCTATTTTTTTGGTCATAAAAAGCAAAACAACGAGGAACGGTCTTGGCGGGCAGTGACTATGGATCCTTCTGTCGTATTTGATGGCCCAGAATAATTTTAGGTGATCAGGGTCCGGCTGCTCGGACCCATTTGGAAGGCCACACGAATATATGGGAATCGGGCGGAATTCTAGTTTTTTGGCCGTAAAACGCAAAACAACGAGGAACGGCAATGGCGGGGCGGTGACTATGGTTCCATAGGTCGTATTTGATGGCCTGGAAAAATGTTAGGCAATCCAGTTTCGGGGGACCCGGGCCCACTCGGAAGGCGGGGGGCAGCACACGAAAATATGGTAATCGGGCAGAATTCTAGTTTTTTGGTCGTAAAAAGCAAAACAACGACAAACGGCCACAGCGGGGTGGTGACTATGGTTCCTTAGGTCATATTTCACCGCTCAGAAATATTTTAGGCGATCGGGGTCCGGGGGCCCGGACCCACTCGGAAGGCGTGGGCTATAGCACACGAATATATGGGAATCGGGCGGAATTCTAGTTTTTTGGCCGTAAAACGCATAACAATGAGGAACGGACATGGCAGGGCGGTGACTATGGTTCCTAAGGTCATATTTTATGGGCACGAATAATTTCAGGAGATCAGGGTCCGGGGGCCCGGACCCACTCGGAAGGCGTGGGCAGCACACGAAAATATGGGAATCGAGCGAAATTCTAGTTTTTTGGCCGTAAAACGCAAAAAAACGAGGAACGGCCATGGCGGGGCGGTGAATATGGTTCCTTAGGTCGTATTTGATGGCCTGGAAAAATTTTAGGCAATCCGGTTTTGGGCGACCCGGGCCCACTCGGAAGGCGTGGGCTAGAGCACACGAAAATATGGGAATCGGGCGGAATTCTAGTTTTTTGGTCGTAAAAAGCAAAACAACGAGGAACGGTCATGGCGGGGCGGTGACTATGGATCCTTCGATCGTATTTGATAGCCCAAATAAATTTTAGGCGATCGGGGTCCGGGGGGCCGGACCCACTCGGAAGGTGTGGGCTATAGCACACGAAAATATGGGAATCATGTGCAATTCTTGTTTTTTGGTCGTACAAAGCAAAACAACAAGGAATTGTCATGGCGGGGAGGTGACTCTAGTTCCTTAGGTCGTATTTGATGGCCCCGTATAATTTTAGTCGATCGGGGTCCGGTGGCCCAGACCCACTCTGAAGGCATGGGCTATAGCACACGAAAATATGGGAATCAGACAAAATTCTAGTTTTTTGGCCGTAAAATGCAAAACAACGAGGAACGGCCACGGCGGGCCGGTGACTATGGTTCCTTAGGTCATATTGGATGACCCGAAATAATTTTAGGCGATCGGCACTCGGAAGGCGTGGTCTATAGCACACGAATATATGGGAATTGGGCGAAATTCTAGTATTTTGGTCGTAAAAAGCAAAACAACAAGGAACAGTCTTGGCGGGGAGGTGACTATGGTTCCTTAGGTCATATTTGATGGCCCCGAATAATTTTAGTCGATCGGGGTCCGGTGGCCCGGACCCACTCGGAAGGCATGGCCTATAGCACACGAAAATATGGGAATCAGGCGAAATTCTAGTTTTTTGGCCGTAAAATGCAAAACAACGAGGAACGGCCACGGCGGGGCGGTGACTATGGTTCCTTAGGTCGTATTTGATGACCCGGAATAATTTTAGGCGATCGGCACTCGGAAGGCGTGGTCTATAGCACGAATATATGGGAATTAGGCGGAATTCTAGTTTTTTGGTCGTAAAAAGCAAAACAACGAGGAACGGTCATGGTGGGGCGGTGAATATGGTTCCTTATGTCATATTTGATGGCATGGAAAAGTTTTAGGCAATCCGAATTCGGGGGACCCGGGCCCACTCGGAAGGCGTGGGCTAGAGCACACGAAAATATGGGAATCGGGCGAAATTCTATTTTTTTGGTCATAAAAAGCAAAACAATGAGGAACGGTCATGGCGGGCGGTGACTATGGATCCTTCTGTCGTATTTGATGGCCCAGAATAATTTTAGGTGATCAGGGTCCGGCTGCTCGGACCCATTTGGAAGGCCACACGAATATATGGGAATCGGGCGGAATTCTAGTTTTTTGGCCGTAAAACGCAAAACAACGAGGAACGGCAATGGCGGGGCGGTGACTATGGTTCCTTAGGTCGTATTTGATGGCCTGAAAAAGTTTTAGGCAATCCAGTTTCGGGGGACCCGGGCCCACTCGGAAGGCGGGGGGCAGCATATGAAAATATGGTAATCGGGCAGAATTCTAGTTTTTTGGTCGTAAAAAGCAAAACAACGACGAACGGCCACGGCGGGGTGGTGACTATGGTTCCTTAGGTCGTATTTCATGGCTCAGAAATATTTTAGGCGATCGGGGTCCGGGGGCCCGGACCCACTCGGAAGGCGTGGGCTATAGCACACGAATATATGGGAATCAGGCGGAATTCTAGTTTTTGGCCGTAAAACGCATAACAATGAGGAACGGACATGGCAGGGCGGTGACTACAGTTCCTAAGGTCATATTTGATGGGCACGAATAATTTCAGGAGATCGGGGTCCGGTGGCCCGGACCCACTCGGAAGGCGTGAGCAGCACACGAAAATATGGGAATCGAACGAAATTCTAGTTTTTTGGCCGTAAAACTCAAAACAACGAGGAACGGCCATGGCGGGGCGGTGAATATGGTTCCTTAGGTCGTATTTGATGGCCTGGAAAAATTTTAGGCAATCCGGTTTTGGGCGACCCGGGCCCACTCGGAAGGCGTGGGCTAGAGCACACGAAAATTTGGGAATCGGGCGGAATTCTAGTTTTTTGGTCGTAAAAAGCAAAACAACGAGGAACGGTCATGGTGGGGCGGTGACTATGGATCCTTCGGTCGTATTTGATAGCCCAAATAAATTTTAGGCGATCGGGGTCCGGGGGGCCGGACCCACTCGGAAGGTGTGGGCTATAGCACACGAAAATATGGGAATCATGTGCAATTCTTGTTTTTTGGTCGTAAAAAGCAAAACAACAAGGAATTGTCATGGCGGGGAGGTGACTCTGGTTCCTTAGGTCGTATTTGATGGCCCCGTATAATTTTAGTCGATCGGGGTCCGGTGGCCCAGACCCACTCTGAAGGCATGGGCTATAGCACACGAAAATATGGGAATCAGACGAAATTCTAGTTTTTTGGCCGTAAAATGCAAAACAACGAGGAACGGCCACGGCGGGCCGGTGACTATGGTTCCTTTGGTCATATTGGATGACCCGAAATAATTTTAGGCGATCGGCACTCGGATGGCATGGTCTATAGCACACGAATATATGGAAATTGGGCGGAATTCTAGTATTTTGGTCGTAAAAAGCAAAACAACGAGGAACGGTCAAGGAGGGGCGGTGAATATGGTTCCTTATGTCGTATTCGATGGCCTGGAAAAATTTTAGGGAATCCGGTTTCGGGGGACCCGGGCCCACTCGGAAGGCGTGGGCTAGACCTCACGAAAATATGGGAATCGGGCGAAGTTCCATTTTTTTCGTCGTAAAAAGCAAAACAACGAGGAACGGTCATGGCGGGCGGTGACTATGGATCCTTCGGTCGTATTTGATGGCCCAAATACATTTTAGGCGATCAGGGACAGGGGGGCCAGACCTACTCCGAAGGTGTGGGCTAGAGCACACGAATATATGGGAATAAGGCGGAATTCTAGTTTTTTGCCCGTAAAACGAAAAACAACGAGTAACAGCCATGGCGGGGCGGTGACTATGGTTTCTTAGGTCGTATTTGATGGCCCAAAATAATTTTAGGTGATCAGGGTCCGGGGGCTCGGACCCATTTGGAAGGCCACACGAATATATGGGAATCGGGCGGAATTCTAGTTTTTTTGCCGTAAAACGCTAAACAACGAGGAACGGCAATGGAGAGGCAGTGACTATGGTTCCTTAGGTCGTATTTGATGGCCTGGAAAAATGTTAGGCAATCCAGTTTCGGGGGACCCGGGCCCACTCGGAAGGGGGGGCAGCACACGAAAATATGGTAATCGGGCAGAATTCTAGTTTTTTGGTCGTAAAAAGCAAAACAATGAGGAACGGCCACGGCGGGGTGGTGACTATGGTTCCTTAGGTCGTATTTCACGGCTCAGAAATATTTTAGGCGATCGGGGTCCGGGGGCCCGGACCCACTCAGAAGGCGTGGGCTATAGCAGACAAATATATGGGAATCCGGCGAAATTCTAGTTTTTTGGCCGTAAAACGCATAACAATAAGGAACGGACATGGCAGGGCGGTGACAATGGTTCCTAAGGTCGTATTTGATGGGCCTGAGTAATTTCAGGCGATCGGGGTCTGGGGGCCCGGACCCAATCGGAAGGCGTGGGCAGCACACGAAAATATGGGAATCGAGCGAAATTCTAGTTTTTTGGCCGTAAAACGCAAAACAACGAGGAACGGCCATGGCGGGGCGGTGAATATGGTTCCTTAGGTCGTATTTGATGGCCTGGAAAATTTTTAGGCAATCCGGTTTTAGGCGACCCGGGCCCACTCGGAAGGCTTGGGCTAGAGCACACGAAAATATGGGAATCGAGCGGAATTCTAGTTTTTTGGTCATAAAAAGCAAAACAACGAGGAACGGTCATGGCAGGGCGGTGACTATGGATCCTTCTGTCGTATTTGATGGCCCAGAATAAATTTTAGGCGATCCCCCGGACCCACTCGGAAGGTATGGGCTAGAGCACACGAAAATATGGGAATTAGGCGAAATTCTTGTTTTTTGGTCGTAAAAAGCAAAACAACAAGGAACGGTCATGGCGAGGAGGTGACTATGGTTCCTTAGGTCGTATTTGATGGCCCCGAATAATTTTAGTCGATCGGGGTCCGGTGGCCCGGACCCACTCGGAAGGCATGGGCTATAGCACACGAAAATATGGGAATCAGGTGAAATTCTAGTTCTTTGGCCGTAAAATGCGAAAAAATGAGGAACGGCCACGGCGGGGTGGTGACTATGGTTCCTTAGGTCGTATTTGATGACCTGGAATGATTTTAGGCGATCGGCACTCGGAAGGCGTGGTCTATAGCAAGAATATATGGGAATTAGGCGGAATTCTAGTTTTTTGGTCGTAAAAAGCAAAACAACGAGGAACGGTCATGGTGGGGCGGTGAATATGGTTCCTTATGTCGTATTTGATGGCATGGAAAAGTTTTAGGCAATCCTAATTCGGGGGACCCGGGCCCACTCGGAAGGCGTGGGCTAGAGCACACGAAAATATGGGAAGCTGCGAAATTCTATTTTTTTGGTCATAAAAAGCAAAACAACAAGGAACGGTCATGGCGGGCGGTGACTATGGATCCTTCTGTTGTATTTGATGGCCCAGAATAATTTTAGGTGATCAGGGTCTGGGGGTTCGGACCCATTTGGAAGGCCACACGAATATATGGGAATCGGGCGGAATTCTAGTTTTTTGGCCGTAAAACGCAAAACAACGAGGAACGGCAATGGCGGGGCGGTGACTATGGTTCCTTAGGTCGTATTTGATGGCCTGGAAAAATGTTAGGCAATCCAGTTTCGGGGGACCCGGGCCCACTCGGAAGGCGGGGGCAGCACACGAAAATATGGTAATCGGGCAGAATTCAAGTTGTTTGGTCGTAAATGGAAAAACAACGATGAACGGCCATGGCGGGGTGGTGACTATGGTTCCTTAGGTCGTATTTCACCGCTCAGAAATATTTTAGGCGATCGGGGTCCGGGGGCCCGGACCCACTCGGAAGGCGTGGGCTATAGCACACGAATATATGGGAATCGGGCGGAATTCTAGTTTTTTGGCCGTAAAACGCATAACAATGAGGAACGGACATGGCAGGGCGGTAACTATGGTTCCTAAGGTCATATTTTATGGGCCCGAATAATTTTAGGAGATCGGGGTCCGGGGGCCCGGACCCACTCGGAAGGCGTGGGCAGCACACGAAAATATGGGAATCGAGCGAAATTCTAGTTTTTTGGCCGTAAAACGCAAAACAACGAGTAACGGCCATGGCGGGGCGGTGAATATGGTTCCTTAGGTTGTATTTGATGGCCTGGAAAAATTTTAGGCAATCCGGTTTTGGGCGACCCGGGCCCACTCGGAAGGCGTGGGCTAGAGAACACGAAAATATGGGAATCGGGCGGAATTCTAGTTTTTTTGTCGTAAAAAGCAAAACAACGAGGAAGGGTCATGGCGGGGCGATGACTATGGATCCTTCGGTCGTATTTGATGGCCCAAATAAATTTTAGGCGATCCCCCGGACCCACTCGGAAGGTGTGGGCTAGAGCACACGAAAATATGGGATTTAGGCGGAATTCTTGTTTTTTCGTCGTAAAATGCAAAACAACGAGGAACGGCCATGGCGGGGCGGTGACTATGGTTCCATAAGTCGTATTTGATGACCCGAAATAATTTTAGGCGATCGGCACTCGGAAGGCGTGGTCTATAGCACGAATATTTGGGAATTAGGCGGAATTCTAGTTTTTTGGTCGTAAAAAGCAAAACAACGAGGAACGGTCATGGTGGGGCGGTGAATATGGTTCCTTATGTCGTATTTGATGGCATGGAAAATTTTTAGGCAATCCTAATTCGGGGGACCCGGGCCCACTCGGAAGGCGTGGGCTAGAGCACACGAAAATATGGGAATCGGGCGAAATTCTATTTTTTTGGTCATAAAAAGCAAAACAATGAGGAACGGTCATGGCGGGCGGTGACTATGGATCCTTCTGTCGTATTTGATGGCCCAGAATAATTTTAGGTGATTAGGGTCCGGGGGCTCGGACCCATTTGGAAGGACACACGAATATATGGGAATCGGGCGGAATTCTAGTTTTTTGGCCGTAAAACGCAAAACAACGAGGAACGGCAATGGTGGGGCGGTGACTATGGTTCCTTAGGTCATATTTGATGGCCTGGAAAAATTTTAGGCAATCCAGTTTTGGGGGACCCGGGCCCACTCGGAAGGCGGGGGCAGCACAAGAAAATATGGTAATCGGGCAGAATTCTAGTTTTTTGGTCGTAAAAAGCAAAACAACGATGAACGGCCACGGCGGGGTGGTGACTATGGTTCCTTAGGTCGTATTTCACCGCTCAGAAATATTTTAGCCGATCGGGGTCCGGGGGCCCGTACCCACTCAGAAGGCGTGGGCTATAGCACACGAATATATGGGAATCGGGCGGAATTCTAGTTTTTTTGCCGTAAAATGCATAACAATGAGGAATGGACATGGCAGGGCGGTGACTATGGTTCCTAAGGTCGTATTTTATGGGCCAGAATAATTTCAGGCGATCGGGGTCCGGGGGCCCGGACCCACTCGGAAGGCGTGGGCAGCACACGAAAATATGGGAATCGAGCGAAATTCTATTTTTTTGGTCATAAAAAGCAAAACAACGAGGAACGGCCATGGCGGGGCAGTGACTATGGTTCGTTAGGTCGTATTGGATGGCCCAGAATAATTTTAGGTGATCAGGGTCCGGGGGCTCGGACCCATTTGGAAGGCCACACAAATATATGGGAATCGGGCGGAATTCTCATTTTTTGGCCGTAAAACGCAAAATAACGAGGAATGGCAATGGCGGGGTGGTGACTATGGTTCCTTAGGTCGTATTTGATGGCCTGGAAAAATGTTAGGCAATCCAGTTTCGGGAGACCCGGGCCCACTCGGAAGGTGGGGGCAGCACACAAAAATATGGTAATCGGGCAGAATTCTAGTTTTTTGGTCGTAAAAAGCAAAACAACGAGGAACGGCCATGGCGAGGTGGTGACTATGGTTCCTTAGGTCGTATTTCACGGCTCAGAAATATTTTAGGCGATCGGGGTCCGGGAGCCCGGACCCACTCGGAAGGCGTGGGCTATAGCACACGAATATATGGGAATCGGGAGGAATTCTAGTTTTTTGGCCGTAAAACGCATAACAATGAGGAACGGACATAGCAGGGCGGTGACTATGGTTCCTAAGGTCGTATTTGATGGGCCCGAATAATTTTAGTCGATCGGGGTCCGGTGGCCCGGACCCTCTCGGAAGGCATAGGCTATAGCACACGAAAATATGGGAATCAGGCGAAATTCTAATTTTTTGGCCGTAAAATGCAAAACAACGAGGAACAGCCATGGCGGGGCGGTGACTATGGTTCCTTAGGTCGTATTTGATGACCCGAAATAATTTTAGGCGATCGGCACTCAGAAGGCGTGGTCTATAGCACGAATATATGGGAATTAGGCGGAATTCTAGTTTTTTGGTCGTAAAAAGCAAAACAACGAGGAACGGTCATGGTGGGGCGGTGAATATGGTTCCTTATGTCGTATTTGATGGCATGAAAAAGTTTTAGGCAATCCGGATTCGGGGGACCCGGGCCCACTCGGAAGGCGTGGGCTAGAGCACACGAAAATATGGGAATCGGGCGAAATTCTATTTTTTTGGTCATAAAAAGCAAAACAACGAGGAACAGTCATGGCGGACGGTGACTATGGATCCTTCTGTTGTATTTGAAGGCCAAAATAAATTTTAGGCGATCAGGGACAGGGGGCCCGGACCCACTCAGATGGTGTGGGCTAGAGCACACGAATATATGGGAATCAGGCAGAATTCTAGTTTTTTGCCCGTAAAACGAAAAAAAGGAGTAACAGCCATGGCGGGGCGGTGACTATGGTTCCTTAGGTCGTATTTGATGGCCCAGAATAATTTTAGGTGATCAGGGTCCGAGGGCTCGGACCCATTTGGAAGGCCACACGAATATATGAGAATCGGGCGGAATTCTAGTTTTTTGGCCGTAAAATGCAAAACAACAAGGAACGGCAATGGCGGGGAGGTGACTATGGTTCCTTAGGTCGTATTTGATGGCCTGGAAAAATGTTTGGCAATCCAGTTTCGGGGGACCCGGGCCCACTCATAAAAACGGCGGGGGCAGCACACGAAAATATGGTAATCGGGCAGAATTCTAGTTTTTTGGTCGTAAAATGCAAAACAACGAGGAACGGCCACGGCGGGGTGGTGACTATGGTTCCTTAGGTCGTATTTCACAGCTCAGAAATATTTTAGCCGATCGGGGTCCGGGGGCCCGGACCCACTCAGAAGGCGTGGGCTATAGCACACGAATATATGGGAATCGGGCGGAATTCTAGTTTTTTGGCCGTAAAATGCATAACAATGAGGAATGGACATGGCAGGGTGGTGACTATGGTTCCTAAGGTCGTATTTTATGGTCCAGAATAATTTCAGGCGATCGGGGTCCGGGGGCCCGGACCCACTCGGAAGGCGTGGGCAGCACACGAAAATATGGGAATCGAGCGAAATTCTATTTTTTTGGTCATAAAAAGCAAAACAACGAGGAACGGCCATGGCGGGGCAGTGACTATGGTTCGTTAGGTCGTATTGGATGGCCCAGAATAATTTTAGGTGATCAGGGTCCGGGGGCTCGGACCCATTTGGAAGGCCACACAAATATATGGGAATCGGGCGGAATTCTGGTTTTTTGGCCGTAAAACGCAAAATAACGAGGAATGGCAATGGCGGGGCGGTGACTATGGTTCCTTAGGTCGTATTTGATGGCCTGGAAAAATGTTAGGCAATCCAGTTTCGGGAGACCCGGGCCCACTCGGAAGGTGGGGGCAACACACGAAAATATGGTAATCGGGCATAATTCTAGTTTTTTGGTCGTAAAAAGCAAAACAACGAGGAACGGCCATGGCGAGGTGGTGACTATGGTTCCTTAGGTCGTATTTCACGGCTCAGAAATATTTTAGGCGATCGGGGTCCGGGAGCCCGGACCCACTCGGAAGGCGTGGGCTATAGCACACGAATATATGGGAATCGGGAGGAATTCTAGTTTTTTGGCCGTAAAACGCATAACAATGAGGAACGGACATAGCAGGGCGGTGACTATGGTTCCTAAGGTCGTATTTGATGGGCCCGAATAATTTTAGTCGATCGGGGTCCGGTGGCCCGGACCCTCTCGGAAGGCATGGGCTATAGCACACGAAAATATGGGAATCAGGCGAAATTCTAATTTTTTGGCCGTAAAATGCAAAACAACGAGGAACGGCCACGGCGGGGCGGTGACTATGGTTCCTTAGGTCGTATTTGATGACCCGAAATAATTTTAGGCGATCGGCACTCAGAAGGCGTGGTCTATAGCACGAATATATGGGAATTAGGCGGAATTCTAGTTTTTTGGTCGTAAAAAGCAAAACAACGAGGAACGGTCATGGTGGGGCGGTGAATATGGTTCCTTATGTCGTATTTGATGGCATGAAAAAGTTTTAGGCAATCCGAATTCGGGGGACCCGGGCCCACTCGGAAGGCGTGGGCTAGAGCACACGAAAATATGGGAATCGGGCGAAATTCTATTTTTTGGTCATAAAAAGCAAAACAACAAGGAACAGTCATGGCGGACGGTGACTATAGATCCTTCTGTTGTATTTGAAGGCCAAAATAAATTTTAGGCGATCAGGGACAGGGGGCCCGGACCCACTCAGAAGGTGTGGGCTAGAGCACACGAATATATGGGAATCTGGCAGAATTCTAGTTTTTTGCCCGTAAAACGAAATAAAAGGAGTAACAGCCATGGCGGGGCGGTGACTATGGTTCCTTAGGTCGTATTTGATGGCCCAGAATAATTTTAGGTGATCAGGGTCCGAGGGCTTGGACCCATTTGGAAGGCCACACGAATATATGAGAATCGGGTAGAACTCTAGTTTTTTTGCCGTAAAACGCAAAATAACGAGGAACGGCAATGGCGGGGAGGTGACTATGGTTCCTTAGGTCGTATTTGATGGCCTGGAAAATGTTTTAGGCGATAAATGTTTGGCAATCCAGTTTCGGGGGACCCGGGCCCACTCATAAAAACGGCGGGGGCAGCACACGAAAATATGGTAATCGGGCAGAATTCTAGTTTTTTGGTCGTAAAATGCAAAACAACGAGGAACGGCCACGGCGGGGTGGTGACTATGGTTCCTTAGGTCGTATTTGACGGCTCAAAAATATTTTAGGCGATCGGGGTCCGGGGGCCCGGACCCACTCGGAAGGCGTGGGCTATAGCACACGAATATATGGGAATTGGGGGGAATTCTTATTTTTTGGCCGTAAAACGCATAACAATGAGGAATGGACATGGCAGGGTGGTGACTATGGTTCCTAAGGTCGTATTTGATTGGCCCGGATAATTTCAGGCGATCGAGGTCCGGGGGCCCAGACCCACTCGGAAGGCGTGGGCAGCACACGAAAATATGGGAATCGAGCGAAATTCTAGTTTTTTGGCCGTAAAATGCAAAACAACGAGGAACGGCCATGGCGGGGTGGTGAATATGGTTCCTTAGGTTGTATATGATGGCCTGGAAAAATTTTAGGCAATCCGGTTTTGGGCGATCCGGAGCCACTCGGAAGGCGTGGGCTAGAGCACACGAAAATATGGGAATCGGGCGAAATTCTAGTTTTATGGTCGTAAAAAGCAAAAAAAGAGGAACGGTCATGGCGGGGCGGTGACTATGGATCCTTCGGTCGTATTTGATGGCCCAAATAAATTTTAGGCAATCCCCCGGACCCACTCGGAAGGTGTGGGCTAGAGCACACTAAAATATGGGAATTAGGCGGAATTCTTATTTTTTGGTCGTCAAAGCAAAACAACAAGGAATGGTCATGACGGGGAGGTGACTATGGTTCCTTAGGTCGTATTTGATGGCCCTGAATAATTTTAGTCGATCGGGGTCCGGTGGCCCGGACCCAATCGGAAGGCATGGGCTATAGCACACGAAAATATGGGAATCAGGCGAAATTCTAGTTTTTTGGCCGTAAAATGCAAAACAACGAGGAACGGCCACGGCGGGGCGGTGACTATGGTTCCATAGGTCGTATTTGATGACCCGGAATAATTTTAGGCGATCGGCACTTAGAAGGCGTGGTCTATAGCACGAATATATGGGAATTAGGCAGAATTCTAGTTTTTTGTCCGTAAAAAGCAAAACAACGAGGAACGGTCATGGTGGGACGGTGAATATGGTTCCTTATGTCGTATTTGATGGCAAGGAAAAGTTTTAGGCAATACGGATTCGGGGGACCCGGGCCCACTCAAAAGGCGTGGGCTAGAGCAGACGAAAATATGGGAATCGGGCGAAATTCTATTCTTTTGGTCATAAAAAGCAAAACAACGAGGAACGGTCATGGCGGGCGGTGACTATGGCTCCTTCTGTCGTATTTGATGGCCCAAATAAATTTTAGGCGATCAGGGACTGGGGGGCCCGGACCTACTCGGAAGGTGTGGGCTAGAGCACACGAATATATGAGAATCGGGCAGAATTATAGTTTTTTGGCCGTAAAACAAAAAACAACGACTAACGGCCATGGCTGGGCGGTGACTAAGATTACTTAGGTCGTATATTATGGCTCGGAAAAAGTTTAGCCGATCGGGGTACGGGGGGCCCGGTCTCACTCGGAAGGCGTGGGCTAAAGCACACGAATATATGAGAATCAGGTTGTATTCTAGTTTTTTGGCCGTAAAATGAAAGCAACGAGGAACGGCCATGGCGAGGCGGTGACTATGGTTCCTTAGGTCGTATTTGATGGCCCCGAATAATTTTAGGCGATCGGGGTCCGGGGGCCCGGACCCACTCGGAAGGCATGGGCTATAGCACACGAAAATATGGGAATCTGGCGAAATTCTAGTTTTTTGGCTGTAAAATGCAAAACAACGAGGAATGGCCAGGGCTGGGTGGTGGCTATGGTTCCTTAGGTCGTATTAAATTGTCTAGAATAATTTTAGGAGATCAGGGTAAAGGGGCCAGGACCCATTCGGAAGGCATGGGTTATAGCACACGAAAATATGGGAATCGGGCAGAATTCTAGTTTTTTTGCATTAAAACGCAAAACAACGAGGAACGTCCATGGCGGGTGGGTGACTATGGTTCCTTAGGTCGTATTGGATGGCCCCGAATATTTTTAGGCGATCGGGGTCCGGTGACCCGGGCCCACTCGGAACGTGGGCTATAGCACACGAAAATATGGGAATCGGGTTGAATTCTAATTTTTTGGCCGTAAAACGCAAAACAACGAGGAACGGCCATGGCGGGGCGATGACTATGGTTCCTTAGGTCATATTTGATGGCCCCGAATAATTTTAGGCGATCTGGGTCCGGGTGGCCCGGACCCACTCGTAAGGCATGGGCTATAGCTCACGAAAATATGGCAGTCACGCGAAATTCTAGTTTTTTGGTCGAAAAAGCAAAACAACGAGGAACGATCATGGCAGGGCGGTGACTATGGTTCCTTAGGTCGTATTTGATGGCCCCGAATTATTTTAGGCGATCAGGGTCCGGGGGCTCGGACCGACTCGGAAGGCATGGGATATATCACACGAAAATATGGGAATCGGGCGAAATTCTAGTTTTTTGGACGTAAAAAGGAAAAAAACGAGGAATGGTCATGGCGAGGTGGTGACTATGATTCCTTTGGTTGTAATTGATGGCCTGGAAAAATTTTAAGCGAACGGGGTCCGGGGGCGCGAACCTACTGAGAAGGCGTGGGCTTAGCACACGAAAATATGGGAATCAGGCGGAATTCTAGTTTTTTGACCGTAAAACACCAAACAACGAGGAACAGCCATGGCAGGGCGGTTACTATGGTTCCTTAGGTCGTATTTGATGGCCCCAAATTATTTTAGGCGATCAAGGTCCGGGCGCTCGGACCCACTCAGAAGGCATGGGATATATCACACGAAAATATGGAAATCGGGCGAATGGGGTGACTAGTTTTTTTGTCGTAAATTGCAAAACAACGAGGAACGACCATGGCGAGGCGGTGGCTATGGTTCCTTAGGTCGTATTTGATGGCTCATAAAAATTTTAGGCGATTGGGGTCCGGGGGTCCCGGTCCCACTCGGAAGGCATGGGTTATAGCATATGAATATATGGGAATCGGGCGGAATTCTAGTTTTCTGGACGTAAAACACAAAAAAGAGGAACTTCCATGGAGGGGCGGTGAATATGGTTCCTTAAGTCGTATTTGATGGCCTGCAAAAATGTTAGGCAATCCAATTTTGGGGGATCCGGGCCCACTCGGAAGGCGTGGGCTCTACACACGAAAATATGAAAATCGGGCGGAATTCTACTTTTTTTGTTGTAAAAAGCAAAACAACGAGGAACGGTCATGGCGAGGTTGTGACTATGGTTACTTAGGTCGTATTTGATGGCCCAAATAAAGTTTAGCTGATCGGGGTCCGGGGGGCCCGAACCCACTCGGAAGGAATGGGCTATAGCTCACGAAAATATGGCAATCGCACGAAATTCTAGTTTTATGGACGTAAAAAGGAAAACAATGAGGAACGATCGTGGCGGGGTGGTGACTATGGTTCCTTAGGTCATAGTTGATGGCCCGAATATATTTTAGGCGATTGGGGTACGGGGGGCCCGGACCCACTCCGAAGGCGTGGGCTATAGCATACGAATATATGGGAATCGGGCGGAATTCTAGTTTTTTGGTTGTAAAAGGCAAACCAACGAGGAACGGTCATGGCGGGGCAGTGAATATAGTTCCATATGTCGTATTTGATGGCCTGGAAAAGTTTTAGGCAATCCGGTTTCGCTGGACCCGGGCCCACTCGGAAGGCGTGGGCTCTGCACATGAAAATATGGGAATCGGGCGGAATTCAACTTTTTTGGTCGTAATAAGCAAAACAATGAGGAACAGCCATGGCGGGGCAGTGACTATGGTTCCTTAGGTCGTATTTGATGGCACCGAATAATTTTAGGCCATCGGGGTCCGGGGGACCGGACCCACTCAGAAAGCATGGGCAATAGCACACGAAAATATAGAAATCGGGCGAAATTGTAGTTTTTAGGCCGTAAAAAGGAAATAAATGAGGAATGGTCATGGAGGGGTGGTGACTATGGTTCCTTAGGTCGTAGTTGATGGCCCGAAAATTTTATAGGCGCTCGGGGTCCGGGGGGCCCGGACCCACTTGGAAGGCGTGGGCTATATTTCACGAAAATATGGGAATCGGGCGAAATTCTAGTTTTTTTGCCGTAAAACAAAAAACAACGAGGAACGGCCATGGCGGAGTGGTGACTCTGGTTCCTTAGGTCGTAGTTGATGGCCCAGAGTTTTTTTAGGCGATCGGGGACCGGCGGTCCGGACCCACTTGGAAGGCGTGGGCTATATCTCACGAAAATATGGGAATCTGGCGAAATTCTAATTTTTTGGCCGTAAAACGCAAAACAACGAGGAACGGCCATGGCGGGGCGGTGACTACGGTTCCTTAGGTCGTATTTGATGGCCCGGAATAATTTTAGGCGATCGGGGTTAGAGGGTCCGGACCCATTCGGAAGGCGTGGGCTACAGCACACGAATATATGGGAATCGGGCGAAATTCTAGTTTTTTGGCCGTAAAACGCAAACAAACGAGGAACGACCACGGCGGGGCAGTGACTATGGTTCCTTAGGTCATATTTCATGGCTCGGAAAATGATCGGGGTCCGGGGGCCCGGACCCTCTTGGAAGGCGTGGGCTATATCTAACGAAAATATGGGAATCGGGCGAAATTCAAGTTTTTTGGCCGTAAAACGCAAAACAACGAGGAACGGCCATGGAGGGGCGGTGAATATGGATCCTTAGGTCGTATTTGATGGCTTGGAAAAATGTTAGGCAATCCGATTTCGGGGGACCTGGGCCCACTCGGAAGGCGTGGGCTCTGCACACGAAAATATGGGAATCAGGCGGAATTCTACTTTTTTGGTCGTAAAAAGCAAAACAACGATGAACGGTTATGGTGGGGCGGTGACTATGGTTCCTTAGGTCATATTTGATGGCCCAAATAAATTTTAGGTGATCGGGGTCCCGGGGGCCCGGACCCACTCGGAAGGCATGGGCTATATAGCTCACGAAAATATGGCAATCGCACGAAATTCTAGTTTTTTGGACGTAAAAAGGAAAAAAATGAGGAACGGTCATGGCGGGGCGGTGACTATGGTTCCTTAGGTCGTATTTGATGGCCCGGAATAATTTTAGGCGATCGGGGTCAAGGGGCCCGGTCCCATTTGGAAGGCATGGGCTATAGCACACGAATATATTAGAATCGGGCGAAATTCTAGTTTTTTGGCCGTAAAACGCAAAACAACGAGGAACGGCGATGGTGGGGCGGTGACAATGGTTCCTTAGGTCGTATTTGATGGCCCAAAAAAAATTTAGGCAATCCGATTTCGGGGGACCCGGGCCCACTCGGAAGGCGTGGGCTAGAGCACATCAATATATGGGAATTGGGCAGAATTCTTATTTTTTGGCCGTAAAATGCAAAACAACGAGGGACGGCCATGGCGGGACGGTGACTATGGTTCCTTAGGTCGTATTTGATGGCATCGAATAATTTTAGGTGATCGGGGTCCGGGGGACCGGACCCATTCGGAAGGCATGGGCTATAGCACACGAAAATATGAGAATCGGGCGAAATTCTAGTTTTTTGGCCGTATAAAGGAAATAAACTAGGAACGGTCATGGCGGGGCGGTAACTATGGTACCTTAGGTCATAGTTGATGGCTCGAAAATTTTTTAGGCGATCGGGGTACGGGGGGCCCGGACCCACTTGGAAGGCGTGGGCTATATCTCACGAAAGTATGGGAATCGGGCGGAATTCTAGTTTTTTGGCCGTAAAACGCAAAACAACGAGGAATGGCCATGGCGGAGCGGTGACTATGGTTCCTTAGGTCGTAGTTGATGGCCTAAAAAAATTTTAGGCGATCGGTGTCCGGGGGCCCGGACCCACTTGAAAGGCGTGGGCTATATCTCACCAAAATATGGGAATCAGGCGAAATTCTAGTTTTTTGGCCGTAAAATGCAAAACAACGAGGAACGGCCATGGCGAGGCGGTGACTATGGTTCCTTAGGTCGTATTTGATGGCCCAAAAAGTTTTTAGGCGATCGGGGTCCGGCGGCCCGGACCCACTTGGAAGGCGTGGGCTATATCTCACGAAAATATGGGAATCGGGTGAAATTCTAATTTTTTGGCCGTAAAACACAAAACAACGAGGAACGGCCATGGCGGGGCGGTGACTACGGTTCCTTAGGTCGTATTTGATGCCAAGAAATAATTTTAGGCGATCGGGGTTAGAGGGTCCGGACCCATTCAGAAGGCGTGGGCTACAGCACACGAATATATGGGAATCAGGCGGAATTCTAGTTTTTTGGCCGTAAAACGCAAACAAACGAGAGACGACCACGGCGGGGCGCTGACTATGGTTCCTTACATCATATTTGATGGCTCGGAAAATGTTAAGGCGATCGGGGTCCGGGGGTCCCGGTCCCACTCGAAAGGCATGGGCTATAACACACGAATATATGGGAATTGGGCGGAATTCTAGTTTTTTGGCCGTAAAATGCAAAAAAAGAGGAACGGCCATGGAGGGGCGGTGAATATGGTTCATTAGGTCGTATTTGATGGCTTGGAAAAATGTTAGGCAATCCGGTTTCGGGGAACCCGGGCCCACTCGGAAGGCGTGGGCTCTACACACGAAAATATGGGAATCAGGCGGAATTCTACTTTTTTGGTCGTAAAAAGCAAAACAACGATGAACGGTTATGGCGGGGCGGTGACTATGGTTTCTTAGGTCGTATTTGATGGCCCAAATAAATTTTAGGTGATCGGGGTCCGTGGGGCCCGGACCCACTCGGAAGGCATGGGCTATATAGCTCACGAAAATATGGCAATCGCACGAAATTCTAGTTTTTTGGACGTAAAAAGGAAAAAAATGAGGAACGGTCATGGCGGGGCGGTGACTATGGTTCCTTAGGTCGTATTTGATGGCCCGGAATAATTTTAGGCGATCGGGGTCAAGGGGCCCGGACCCATTTGGAAGGCGTAGGCTATAGCGCACGAATATATTAGAATCGGGCGAAATTCTAGTTTTTTGGCCTTTAAAACGCAAAACAACGAGGAACGGCAATGGTGGGGCGGTGACAATGGTTCCTTAGGTCGTATTTGATGGCCCAAAAAAAATTTAGGCAATCCGATTTCGGGGGACCCGGGCCCACTCGGAAGGCGTGGGCTAGAGCACATCAATATATGGGAATTGGGCAGAATTCTAGTTTTTTGTTCGTAAAAAGCAAAACAATGAGGAACGGTCATGGCGGGGCGGTAAATATGGTTCCATATGTTGTATTTGATGGCTGGAAAAATTTTAGGCAATCGGGATCCGGGGGCCCGGACCCACTCGGAAGGCGTGGGATATAGCACACGAAAATATGGGAATCGGGCGGAATTCTAGTTTTTTGGCCGTAAAATGCAAAACAACGAGGGACGGCCATGGCGGGACGGTGACTATGGTTCCTTAGGTCGTATTTGATGGCATCGAATAATTTTAGGTGATCGGGGTCCGGGGGACCGGACCCATTCGGAAGGCATGGGCTATAGCACACGAAAATATGAGAATCGGGCGAAATTCTAGTTTTTTGGCCGTATAAAGGAAATAAACTAGGAACGGTCATGGCGGGGCGGTTACTATGGTTCCTTAGGTCATAGTTGATGGCTCAAAAAAATTTTAGGCGATCGGGGTACGGGGGCCCGGAGCTGGTGGAATTCTAGTTTTTTGGCCATAAAATGCAAAACAACGAGGAACGGCCATGGCGGGATGGTGACTATGGTTCCTTAGGTCATATTTGATGGCATCGAATAATTTTTGGTGACCGGGGTCCGGGGGACCGGACCCATTCGGAAGGCATGGGCTATAGCACACGAAAATATGGGAATCGGGCGAAATTCTAGTTTTTTGGTCGTAAAAAGTAAAAAAAATGAGGAACGGTCATGGCGGGGCGGTGACTATGGTTCCTTATGTCGTAGTTGATGGCCCAAAAAAATTTTAGGCGATCGGTGTCCGGGGGCCCGGACCCACCTGAAAGGCGTGGGCTATATCTCACGAAAATATGGGAATCGGGCGAAATTCTAGTTTTTTGGCCGTAAAATGCAAAACAACGAGGAACGGCCATGGCGGGGCGGTGACTATGGTTCCTTAGGTCGTATTTGATGGCCCAAAAATTTTTTAGGCGATCGGGGTCCGGCGGCCCGGACCCACTTGGAAGGCGTGGGCTATATCTCACGAAATATGGGAATCGGGCGAAATTCTAATTTTTTGGCCGTAAAATGCAAAACAACGAGGAACGGCCATGGCAGGGCGGTGACTACGGTTCCTTAGGTCGTATTTGATGGACCGGAATAATTTTAGGCGATCGGGGTTAGAGGGTCCGAACCCATTTCGAAGGCGTGGGCTATAACACATGAATATATGGGAATCAGGCGAAATTCTAGTTTTTTGGACGTAAAACGCAAACAAACGAGGAACGAAAACGGCGGGGCTGTAACTATGGTTCCTTACATCGTATTTGATGGCTCGGAAAATGATAAGGCGATCGAGGACCGGGGGACCTGGTCCCACTCGGAAGGCATGGGCTATAACACACGAATATATGGGAATCGGGCGGAATTCTAGTTTTTTGGCCGTAAAACGCAAAACAACGAGGAACGACCATGGAGGGGCGGTGAATATGGATCCTTAGGTGGTATTTGATGGCTTGGAAAAATGTTAGGAAATCCGGTTTCGGGGGACCTGGGCCCACTCGGAAGGCGTGGGCTCTGCACACGAAAATATGGGAATCAGGCGGAATTCTACTTTTTTGGTCGTAAAAAGCAAAACAACGATGAACGGTTATGGTGGGGCGGTGACTATGGTTCCTTAGGTCGTATTGGATGGCCAAAATAAATTTTAGGTGATCGGGGTCCGTGGGGCCCGGACCCACTCGGAAGGCATGGGCTATATAGCTCACGAAAATATGGCAATCGCACGAAATTCTAGTTTTTTGGACGTAAAAAGGAAAAAAATGAGGAACGGTCATGGCGGGGCGGTGACTATGGTTCCTTAGGTCGTATTTGATGGCCCGGAATAATTTTAGGCGATCGGGGTCAAGGGGCCCGGACCCATTTGGAAGGCGTGGGCTATAGCACACGAATATATTAGAATCGGGCGAAATTCTAGTTTTTTGGCCGTAAAACGCAAAACAACGTGGAACGGCAATGGTGGGGCGGTGACAATGGTTCCTTAGGTCGTATTTGATGGCCCAAAAAAAATTTAGGCAATCCGATTTTGGGGGACCCGGGCCCACTCGGAAGGCGTGGGCTAGAGCACATCAATATATGGGAATTGGGCAGAATTCTTGTTTTTTGTTCGTAAAAAGCAAAACAATGAGGAACGGTCATGGCGGGGCGGTGAATATGGTTCCATATGTTGTATTTGATGGCCTGAAAAAATTTTAGGCAATCGGGATCCGGGGGCCCGGACCCGCTCGGAAGGCGTGGGATATAGCACACAAAAATATGGGAATCGGGCGGAATTCTAGTTTCTTGGCCGTAAAATGCAAAACAACGAGGGACGGCCATGGCGGGACGGTGACTATGGTTCCTTAGGTCGTATTTGATGGCATCGAATAATTTTAGGTGATCGGGGTCCGGGGGACCGGACCCATTCGGAAGGCATGGGCTATAGCACACGAAAATATGAGAATCGGGCGAAATTCTAGTTTTTTGGCCGTATAAAGGAAATAAACTAGGAACGGTCATGGCAGGGCGATTACTATGGTTCCTTAGGTCATAGTGGATGGCTCAAAAAAATTTTAGGCAATCGGGGTACGGGGGGCCCGGAGCTGGTGGAATTCTAGTTTTTTGGCCGTAAAATGCAAAACAATGAGGAACGGCCATGGCGGGATGGTGACTATGGTTCCTTAGGTCATATTTGATGGCATCGAATAATTTTTGGTGATCGGGGTCCGGGGGACCGGACCCATTCGGAAGGCATGGGCTATAGCACACGAAAATATGGGAATCGGGCGAAATTCTAGTTTTTTGGCCGTAAAAAGTAAAAAAACGAGGAACGGTCATGGCGGGGCAGTGACTATGGTTCCTTAGATCGTAGTTGATGGCCCGAAATTATTTTAGGCGATCGGGGTCCGGGGGGCCCGGACCCACTTTGAAGGCGTGGGCTATATCTCACAAAAATATGGGAATCAGGCGAAATTCTAGTTTTTTGGCCGTAAAATGAAAAACAACGAGGAACGGCCATGGCGGAGCGGTGACTGTGGTTCCTTAGGTCGTAGTTGATGGCCCAAAAAAATTTTAGGCGATCGGGGTCTGGGGGCCTGGACCCACTTGGAAGACGTGGGCTATATCTCACGAAAATATAGGAATCGGGCGAAATTCTAGTTTTTTGGCCGTAAAACGCAAAAGAACAAGGAACGGCCATGGCGTGGTTGTGACTATGGTTCCTTAGGTCGTATTTGATGGCCCGGAATAATTTTAGGCGATCAGGGTTAGAGGGTACGGACCCATTCGGAAGGCGTGGGCTATAGCTCACGAATATATGGGAATCAGGCAAAATTCTAGTTTTTTGGTCGTAAAACGCAAAACAACAAGGAACGACCATGGCGGGGCGGTGACTATGGTTCCTTAGGTCGTAATTGATGGCTGGAAAAAAGTTTAGGCTATCGGGGTCCGAGGGTCCTGGTCCCACTCGGAAGGCATGGGCTATAACACACGAATATTTGGGAATCGGGCGAAATTCTAGTTTTTTTGCCGTAAAAAGGAAAAAAATGAGGAATGGTCATAGCGGGGCGGTGACTATGGTTCCTTAGGTCGTAGTTGATGGCCCGAAAACTTTTTAGGCGATCGGGGTCCGGGGGCCCGGACCCTCTTGGAAGGCGTGGGCTTTATCTAACGAAAATATGGGAATCGGGCGAAATTTAAGTTTTTTGGCCGTAAAACGCAAAACAACGAGGAACGGCCATGGCGGAGCGGTGACTATGGTTCCTTAGGTCGTATTTGATGGCCCGGAATAATTTTAGGCGATCGGGGTTAGAGGGTCTGGACCGATTCGGAAGGCGTAGGCTATAGCACACGAATATATGGGAATCAGGCGGAATTCTAGTTTTTTGTCCGTAAAATGCAAAACAACGAGGAACGAACACGGCGGGGCAGTGACTATGGTTCCTTAGGTTGTATTTGATGGCTCGAAAAAAGGTTAGGCGATCGGGGTCCGGGGGTCCCGGTCCCATTTGGAAGGCGTGGGCTATAACACACGAATATATGGGAATCGGGCAAAATTCTAGTTTTTTGGCCGTAAAATGCAAAACAACGAGGAACGGCCATGGAGGGGCGGTGAATATGGTTCCTTAAGTCGTATTTGATGGCCTGCAAAAATGTTAGGCAATCCGGTTTTAAGGGACCCGGGCCCACTCGGAAGGTGTGGGCTAGAGCACACGAAAATATGGGAATCAGGTAGAATTTTATTTTTTTTGGTCGTAAAAAGAAAAAGAACGAGGAACCGTAATGGCGGGGCGGTGACTATGGATCCTTCGGTCATATTTGATGGCCCAAATAAATTTTAGGCGATAGGGGTCCGAGGGGCCCGGACCCACTCGGAAGGTGTGGGCTAGAGCAGTCGAAAATATGGGAATCATGCGGAACTCTTGTTTTTTGGTCATAAAAAGCAAAAAAACGAGGAACGGTCATGGCGGGGCGTTGACTATGGTTCCTTAGGTAGTATTCAATAGCCCGAAATAATTTTAGTCGATCGGGGTCCGGGGGCCCGGACCCATTCGGAAGGCATGGGCCATAGCACACGAAAATATGGGAATCGGGCGAAATTCTAGTTTTTTGGCCGTAAAATGCAAAACAACGAGGAATGGACACGGCAGGGCGGTGACTATGGTCCCTTATGTCGTATTTGATGGCCCGGAATAATTTTAGGCGATCGGGGTCCGGGGGGCCCAGACCCATTTGGAAGGCGTGGGCTATAGCACACGAATATATGGGAATCGGGCGGAATTCTAGTTTTTTGGTTGTAAAAAGCAAAACAACGAGGAACGGTCATGGCGGTGCGGTGAATATGGTTCCTTATGTCATATTTGATGGCCTGGAAAAAGTTTAGGCAATCCGGTTTCGGGGGACCCAGGCCCACTCGGAAGGCGTGGGTTAGAGCACACGACAATATGGGAAACGGGCGGAATTCTAATTTTTTGGTCGTAAAACGCAAAACAACGAGTAACGGCCATGGCGGGGCGGTGACTATGGTTCCCTAGGTCGTATTTGATGGCCCAGAATAATTTTAGGCGATAGGGGTCCGGGGGCCCGAACCCACTCGAAAGGCGTGGGCTAGCACACAAAAATATGGGAATCGAGCGGAATTCTAGTTTTTTGGCCGTAAAATGCAAAACAACGAGGAACGGCCATGGTGGGGCGGTGACTATGGTTCCTCAGGTCGTATTTGATGGCCCCGAATAATTTTAGGCGATCGGGGTCCGCGGGCCCGGACCCACTCGGAAGGCAAGGGCTATAGCACACGAAAATATGGGAATCGGGCGAAATTTTATTTTTTTGGCCATAAAATGCAAAACAACGAGGAACGACCATGGCGGGGTGGTGACTATGGTTCCTTAGGTCATATTTGATGGCCCATAATAATTTTAGGCGATCGGGGTCAGGGGGACCGGACCCATTCGGAAGGCGTGGGCTATAGCACACGAATATTTGGGAATCAGGCAAAATTCTTATTTTTTGGCCGTAAAATGCAAAACAATGAGGAACGGCCATGGCGGGGCAGTGACTATGGTTCCTTAGGTCGTATTTGATGGCCTGGAATAATTTTAGGCGATCGGGGTTAGAGGGTCCGGACCCATTCGGAAGGCGTGGGCTATAGCACACGAATATATGGGAATCAGGCAGAATTCTAGTTTTTTGTCCGTAAAATGCAAAACAACGAGGAACGAACACGGCGGGGCAGTGACTATGGTTCCTTAGGTCGTATTTGATGGCTCGAAAAAAGTTAAGGCGATCGGGGTCCGGGGGTCCCGGTCCCACTCGGAAGGCGTGGGCTATAACACATGAATATATGGGAATCGGGCGAAATTCTAGTTTTTTGGCCGTAAAACGCAAAACAACGAGGAACGGCCATGGAGGGGCAGTGAATATGGTTCCTTAAGTCGTATTTGATGGCCTGCAAAAATGTTAGGCAATCCAGTTTCAAGGGACCCGGGCCCACTCGGAAGGTGTGGGCTCTGCACACGAAAATTTGGAAAACGGGAGGAATTCTACTTTTTTGGTCGTAAAAAGCAAAACAATGAGGAACGGTCATGGCGGGGCGGTGACTATGGTTCCTTAGGTCGTATTTGATGGCCCAAATAAATTTTAGGTGATCGGGGTCCGGGGGCCCCGGACCCACTCGGAAGGCATGGGCTATAGCTCACGAAAATATGGCAATCGCACGAAATTCTAGTTTTTTGGACGTAAAAAGGAAAATAACGAGGAACGATCATGGCGGGGTGGTGACTATGGTTCCTTAGGTCGTATTTGATGGCCCGGAATAATTTTAGGCGATCGGGGTCAGGGGGCCCGGACCCATTCGGAAGGCGTGGCACACGAATATATAGGAATCGGGCGGAATTCTTATTTTTTGGCCGTAAAATGCAAAACAACGAGGAACGGCAATGGCAGGGCAGTGACTATGGTTCCTTAGTTCGTACTTGATGGCCTAGAAAAATTTTAGGCAATCTGATTTCGGGGGACCCGGGCCCACTTAGAAGGCGTGGGCTAGAGCACACAAAAATATGGGAATCGGGCAAAATTCTAGTTTTTTGGCCGTAAAATGCAAAACAACGAGGAACGACCATGGCGGGGCGGTGACTATGGTTCCTTAGGTCGTATTTGATGCCCCGGAATAATTTTAGGTGATCGGGGTCAGGGGACCGGACCCATTCGGAAGGCGTGGTCTATAGCACACGAATAAATGGGAATCAGGCAAAATTCTTATTTTTTGGCCGTAAAACGCAAAACAACGAGGAACGGCCATGGCGGGGCGGTGACTATGGTTATTTAGGTTGTATTTGATGGCCTGGAATAATTTTAGGCGATCGGGGTTAGAGGGTCCGGACCCATTCGGAAGGCGTGGGCTATAGCACACGAATATATGGGAATCAGGCGGAATTCTAGTTTTTTGTTCGTAAAATGCCAAACAACGAGGAACGAACACGGCGGGGCAGTGACTATGGTTCCTTAGGTTGTATTTGATGGCTCGAAAAAAGTTTAGGCGATCAGTGTCCGGGGGTCCCGGTCCCACTCGGAAGGCATGGGCTATACACACGAATATATGGGAATCGGGCGAAATTCTAGTTTTTTGGCCGTAAAACGCAAAACAACGAGGAACGGCCATGGAGGGGCGGTGAATATGGTTCCTTAAGTCGTATTTGATAGCCTGCAAAAATGTTAGGCAATCCGGTTTCAAGGGACCCGGGCCCACTCGGAAGGTGTGGGCTCTGCACACGAAAATATGGAAATCGGGAGGAATTCTACTTTTTTGGTCGTAAAAAGCAAAACAACGAGGAACGGTCATGGTGGGGCGGTGTCTATGGTTCCTTAGGTCGTATTTGATGGCCCAAATAAATTTTAGGTGATCGGGGTCCGGACCCACTCGGAAGGCATGGGCTATAGCTCACGAAAATATGGCAATCACACGAAATTCTAGTTTTTTGGACGTAAAAAGGAAAAACATGAGGAACGGTCATGGCGGGGCGGTGACTATGGTTCCTTAGGTCGTATTTGATGGCCCAGAATAATTTTAGATGATCGGGGTCAGGGGGCCCGGACCCATTCGAAAGGCGTGGCACACGAATATATAGGAATCGGGCGGAATTCTTGTTTTTTGGCCGTAAAACGCAAAACAACTAGGAACGGCAATGGCGGGGCAGTGACTATGGTTCCTTAGGTCGTATTTGATGGCCTGGAAAAACTTTAGGCAATCCGATTTCGGGGGACCCGGACCCACTCGGAAGGCGTGGGCTAGAGCACACAAAAATATGAGAATCGGGCAAAATTCTAGTTTTTTGGCCGTAAAATGCAAATCAACGAGGAACGGCCATGGCTGGGCTGTTACTATGGTTCCTTAGGTTGTATTTGATGGCTCGGAAAAAGTTTAGGCGATCGGGGTACGGGGGGCCCGGTCCCACTCGGAAGGCGTAGGCTATAGCACCCGAATATAGGGGAATCGGGCAGAATTCTAGTTTTTTGGCCGTAAAACACAAAACAACGAGGAAAAGCCTTGGCGGGGCGGTGACTATGGTTCCTTAGGTCGTATTTGATGGCCCTGAATAATTTTAGGCGATCGGGGTCCGAGGGCCCGGACCCACTCGGAAGGCATGGGCGCACACGAAAATATGGGAATCGGGCGAAATTCTAGTTTTTTGGCCGTAAAATGCAAAACAATGAGGAACGGCCATGGCAGGGCGGTGACTATGGTTCCTTAGGTCGTATTTGATGGCCCGGAATAATTTTAGGCGATCGGGGTCAGGGCGACCGGACACATTCGGAAGGCGTGGGCTATAGCACACGAATATATGGGAATCAGGCAAAATTCTTATTTTTTGGCCGTAAAACGCAAAACAACGAGGAACGGCCATGGCGGGGCGGTGATTATGGTTCCTTAGGTCATATTTGATGGCCTGGAATAATTTTAGGCGATCGGGGTTAGAGGGTCCGGACCCATTCGGAAGGCGTGGGCTATAGCACACGAATATATGGGAATCAGGCGGAATTCTAGTTTTTTGTCCGTAAAATGCAAAACAACGAGGAATGAACATGGCGGGGCAGTGACTATGGTTCCTTAGGTCATATTTGATGGCTCGAAAAAAGTTTAAGCGATCGGGGTCCGGGGGTCCCGGTCCCACTCGGAAGGCGTGGGCTATAACACACGAATATATGGGAATCGGGCGAAATTCTAGTTTTTTGGCCGTAAAACGCAAAACAACGAGGAACGGCCAAGGAGGGGCGGTGAATATGGTTCCTTAAGTCGTATTTGATGGCCTGCAAAAATTTAAGGCAATCCGGTTTCAAGGGACCCGGGCCCACTCGGAAGGTGTGGGCTCTGCAAAACGAAAATATGGAAATCGGGAGGAATTCTACTTTTTTGGTCGTAAAAAGCAAAACAACGAGAAACGGTCATGGCGGGGCGGTGACTATGGTTCCTTAGGTCATATTTGATGGCCCAAATAAATCTTAGATGATCGGGGTCCGGGGGGCCCGGACCCACTCGGAAGGCATGGGCTATAGCTCACGAAAATATGGCAATCGTACGAAATTCTAGTTTTTTGGATGTAAAAAGGAAAAGAACGAGGAACGGTCATGGCGGGGCGGTGACTATGGTTCCTTAGGTCGTATTTGATGGCCCGAAATAATTTTAGGCGATCGGGGTCAGGGGGCCCGGACCCATTCGGAAGGCGTGGCACACGAATATATAGGAATCGGGCGGAATTCTTGTTTTTTGGCCGTAAAACGCAAAACAACTAGGAACGGCAATGGCGGGGCAGTGACTATGGTTCCTTAGGTCGTATTTGATGGCCTGGAAAAATTTTAGGCAATCCGATTTCGGGGGACCCGGGCCCACTCGGAAGGCGTGGGCTAGAGCACACAAAAATATGGGAATCGGGCAAAATTCTAGTTTTTTGGCCGTAAAATGCAAATCAACGAGGAACGGCCATGGCTGGGCTGTTACTATGGTTCCTTAGGTTGTATTTGATGGCTCGGAAAAAGTTTAGGCGATCGGGGTACGGGGGCCCGGTCCCACTCGGAAGGCGTAGGCTATAGCACCCGAATATAGGGGAATCGGGCAGAATTCTAGTTTTTTGGCCGTAAAACACAAAACAACGAGGAAAAGCCTTGGCGGGGCGGTGACTATGGTTCCTTAGGTCGTATTTGATGGCCCTGAATAATTTTAGGCGATCGGGGTCCGAGGGCCCGGACCCACTCGGAAGGCATGGGCGCACACGAAAATATGGGAATCGGGCAAAATTCTAGTTTTTTGGCCGTAAAATGCAAAACAATGAGGAACGGCCATGGCAGGGCGGTGACTATTGTTCCTTAGGTCGTATTTGATGGCCCGGAATAATTTTAGGCGTTCGGGGTCACGGGGACCGGACCCATTCGGAAGGCGTGGGCTATAGCACACGAATATATGGGAATCAGGCAAAATTCTTATTTTTTGGCCGTAAAACGCAAAACAACGAGGAACGGCCATGGCGGGGCGGTGACTATGGTTCCTTAGGTCATATTTGATGGCCTGGAATAATTTTAGGCGATCGGGGTTAGAGGGTCCGGACCCATTCGGAAGGCGTGGGCTATAGCACACGAATATATGGGAATCGGGCGGAATTCTAGTTTTTTGTCCGTAAAATGCAAAACAACGAGGAACGAACACGGCGGGGCAGTGACTATGGTTCCTTAGGTTGTATTTGATGGCTCGAAAAAAGTTTAAGCGATCGGGGTCCGGGGGTCCCGGTCCCACTCGGAAGGCGTGGGCTATAACACACGAATATATAGGAATCAGGCGAAATTCTAGTTTTTTGGCCGTAAAACGCAAAACAACGAGGAACGGCCAAGGAGGGGCGGTGAATATGGTTCCTTAAGTCGTATTTGATGGCCTGCAAAAATGTTAGGCAATCCGGTTTCAAGGGACCCGGGCCCACTCGGAAGGTGTGGGCTCTCCAAAACGAAAATATGGAAATTGGGAGGAATTCTACTTTTTTGGTCGTAAAAAGCAAAACAACGAGGAACGGTCATGGCGGGGTGGTGACTATGGTTCCTTAGGTCGTATTTGATGGCCCAAATAAATTTTAGGTGATCGGGGTCCGGGGGCCCGGACCCACTCGGAAGGCATGGGCTATAGCTCACGAAAATATGGCAATCGTACGAAATTCTAGTTTTTTGGACGTAAAAAGGAAAAGAACGAGGAACGGTCATGGCGGGGCGGTGACTATGGTTCCTTAGGTCGTATTTGATGGCCCGGAATAATTTTAGGCGATCGGGGTCAGGGGGCCCGGACCCATTCGAAAGGTGTGGCACATGAATATATAGGAATCGGGCGGAATTCTTGTTTTTTGGCCGTAAAACGCAAAACAACGAGGAACGGCAATGGCGGGGTAGTGACTATGGTTCCTTAGTTCGTATTTGATGGCCTGAAAAAATTTTAGGCAATCCGATTTCGGAGGACCCGGGCCCACTCGGAAGGCGTGGGCTAGAGCACACAAAAATATGGGAATCGGGCAAAATTCTAGTTTTTTGTCCGTAAAATGCAAAACAACGAGGAACGGCCATGGCTGGGTGGTTACTATGGTTCCTTAGGTTGTATTTGAAGGCTCGGAAAAAGTTTAGGCGATCGGGGTACGAGGGGCCCGGTCCCACTCGGAGGCGTAGGCTATAGCACCCGAATATAGGGGAATTGGGCAGAATTCTAGTTTTTTGGTCGTAAAACACAAAACAACGAGGAAAAGCCTTGGCGGGGCGGTGACTATCGTTCCTTAGGTCGTATTTGATGGCCCTGAATAATTTTAGGCGATCGGGGTCCGAGGGCCCGCACCCACTCGGAAGGCATGGGCGCACACGAAAATATGGGAATCGGGCGAAATTCTAGTTTTTTGGCCGTAAAATGCAAAACAATGAGGAACGTCCAAGGCTGGGTGGTGACTATGGTTCCTTAGGTCGTATTTGATGGCCCGAAATAATTTTAGGCGATCGGGGTCCGGGGGCCCGGACCCACTCGGAAGGCAGGGGCGCACACGAAAATATGGGAATCAGGCGAAATTCTAGTTTTTTGGCCGTAAAATGTAAAAGAACGAGGAACGGCCACGACTCGGCGGTGACTATGGTTCCTTAGGTCGTATTTGATGGCTCAGAACAAGTTTAGGAGATCGGGGTACGGGGGCCCGGTCCCACTCGGAAGGCGTGGGCAATAGCACATGAATATATGGGAATCAGGCAAAATTCTAGTTTTTTGGCCGTAAAACGCAAAACAACGAGGAACAGCCATGGAGGGGTGGTGACTATGGTTCCTTTGGTTGTATTTGATGGCCCCGAATAATTTTAGGCGATCGGGGTCCGGGGGCCCGGACCTACTCAGAAGGCGTGGGCTATAGCACACGAAAATATGGGAATCGGGCAAAATTCTAGTTTTTTGGCCGTAAAACGCAAAATAACAAGGAACGGCCATGGAGGGGCGGTGACTATGGTTCCTTAGGTCGTATTTGATGGCTCCGAATAATTTTAGGTGATCGGGGTCCGGGGGCTCGGACCCACTCGGAAGGCATGGGCTATAGCACACGAAAATATAGGAATCTAGAGAAATTCTAGTTTTTTTACCGTAAATTGCAAAACAACAAGGAACGGCCATGGTGGGGCGGTGACTATGGTTCCTTAGGTCGTATTTGATGGCCTGGATAATTTTTAGGCAATCCGGTTTCAGGGGAGCCCGGCCCACTCGGAAAGGGTGGGTTAGAGCACACGAAAATATGGGAATCGGGCGGAATTCTAGTTTTTGGTCGTCAAAAGCAAAGAAATGAGGAACGGTCATGGCAGGGCGGTGAATATGGTTCCTTATATCATATTTGATGGCCTGGAAAAATTTTAGGCAATTCGGTTTCAGGGGACCCGGGCCCACTCGGAAGGCGTGGGCTAGAGCACACGAAAATATGGGAATCGGGTAGAATTTTATTTTCTTTGGTCGTAAAAAGAAAAACAACGAGGAACAGTAATGGCGGGGTGGTGACTATGGATCCTTCGGTCGTATTTGATGGCCCAAATAAATTTTAGGTGATAGGGGTCCGAGGGGCCCGGACCCACTCGGAAAGTGTGGGCTAGAGCACTCGAAAATATGGGAATCAGACGCAATTCTTGTTTTTTTGGTCATAAAAAGCAAAACAACGAGGAATGGCCACGGCGGGGCGGTGACTATGGTTCCTTATGTCGTATTTGATGGCCCGGAATAATTTTAGGCGATCGGGGTCCGGGGGGCCCAGACCCACTTGGAAGGCGTGGGCTATAGCACACGAATATATGGGAATCAGGTGGAATTCGAGTTTTTGGTCGTAAAAAGCAAAACAACGAGGAACGGTCATGGCGGTGCGGTGAATATGGTTCTTTATGTCGTATTTGATGGCCTGGAAAAAGTTTAGGCAATCCGGTTTCGGGGGACCCGGGCCCACTCGGAAGGCGTGGGTTAGAGCAAACGACAATATGGAAAACGGGCGGAATTCTAATTTTTTGGTTGTTAAACGCAAAACAACGAGTAACGGCCATGGCGGGGTGGTGACTATGGTTCCCTAGGTCGTATTTGATAGCCCAGAATAATTTTAGGCGATCGGGGTCCGGGGGCCCGAACCCAATCGAAAGGCGTGGGCTATAGCACACGAAAATATGGGAATCGGGCGAAATTCTACTTTTTTGGCCGTAAAATGCAAAACAACGAGGAACGGCCATGGTGGGGCGGTGATTATGGTTCCTTAGGTTGTATTTGATGGCCCCGAATAATTTTAGGCGATCGGGGTACGGGGGCCTGGACCCACTCGGAAGGCAAGGATAGCACACGAAAATATGGGAATCGGGCAAAATTTTAGTTTTTTGGCCATAAAATGCAAAACAACGAGGAACGACCATGGCGGGGCAGTGACTATGGTTCCTTAGGTCGTATTTGATTTGACGGAATAATTTTAGGCATTCGGGGTCACGGGGACCGGACCCATTCGGAAGGCGTGGGCTATAGCACACGAATATATGGGAATCAGGTAAAATTCTTATTTTTTGGCCGTAAAACACAATACAACGAGGAACGGCCATGGCGGGGCGGTGACTATGGCTCCTTAGGTCGTATTTGATGGCCTGGAATAATTTTAGGCGATCGGGGTTTGAGGGTCCGGACCCATTCGGAAGGCGTGGGCTATGCACACGAATATATGGGAATCAGGCGGAATTCTAGTTTTTTGTCCGTAAAATGCAAAATAACGAGGAATGAACACGGCGGGGCAGTGACTATGGTTCCTTAGGGTGTATTTGATAGCTCAAAAAAAGTTTAGGTGATCGGGGTCCGGGGGTCCCGGTCCTACTCGGAAGACGTGGGCTATAACACACGAATATATGGGAATCGGGCGAAATTCTAGTTTTTTGGCCGTAAAACGCAAAACAACGAGGAACGGCCATGGAGGGGCGGTGAATATGGTTCCTTAAGTCGTATTTGATGGCCTGCAAAAATGTTAGGCAATCCGGTTTCAAGGGACCCGGGCCCACTCGGAAGGTGTGGGCTCTGCAAAACGAAAATATGGAAATCGGGAGGAATTCTACTTTTTTGGTCGTAAAAAGCAAAACAACGAGGAACGGTCATGGCGGGGCGGTGACTATGGTTCCTTATGTCGTATTTGATGGCCCAAATAAATTTTAGGTGATCGGGGTCCGGGGGGCCCGGACCCACTCAGAAGGCATGGGCTATAGCTCACGAAAATATGGCAATCGTACGAAATTATAGTTTTTTGGACGTAAAAAGGAAAAGAACGAGGAACGGTCATGGCGGGGCGGTGACTATGGTTCCTTAGGTCGTATTTGATGGCCCAGAATAATTTTAGGCGATCGGGGTCAGGGGGCCCGGACCCATTCGGAAGGCGTGGCACTCGAATATATAGGAATCGGGCGAAATTCTTGTTTTTTGGCCGTAAAACGCAAAACAACGAGGAACGGCAATGGTGGGGCAGTGACTATGGTTCCTTAGGTCGTATTTGATGGCCTGGAAAATTTTTAGGCAATCCGATTTCGGGGGACCCGGGCCCACGCGGATGGCGTGGGCTAGAGCACACAAAAATATGGGAATCGGGCAAAATTCTAGTTTTTTGGCCGTAAAATGCAAAACAACGAGGAACGGCCATGGCTGGGTGGTTACTATGGTTCCTTAGGTTGTATTTGAAGGCTCGGAAAAAGTTTAGGCGATCGGGGTACGGGGGGCCCGGTCCCACTCGGAAGGCGTAGGCTATAGCACCCGAATATAGGGGAATCGGGCAGAATTCTAGTTTTTTGGTCGTAAAACACAAAACAATGAGGAAATGCCTTGGCGGGGCAGTGACTATCGTTCCTTAGGTCGTATTTGATGGCCCAGAATAATTTTAGGCGATCGGGGTCCGAGGGCCCGGACCCACTCGGAAGGCATGGGCGCACACGAAAATATGGAAATCGGGCGAAATTCTAGTTTTTTGGCCGTAAAATGCAAAACAAAGAGGAACGTCCAAGGCTGGGCGGTGACTATGGTTCCTTAGGTCGTATTTGATGGCCCGAAATAATTTTAGGCGATCGGGGTCCGGGGGGCCCGGACCCACTCGGAAGGAATGGGCGCACACGAAAATATGGGAATCAGGCGAAATTCTAGTTTTTTGGCCGTAAAATGTAAAAGAACGAGGAACGGCCACGACTCGGCGGTGACTATGGTTCCTTAGGTCGTATTTGATGGCTCAGAACAAGTTTAGGCGATCGGGGTACGGGGGCCCGGTCCCACTCGGAAGGCGTGGGCTATAGCACATGAATATATGGGAATCAGGCGGAATTCTAGTTTTTTGGCCGTAAAACGCAAAACAACGAGGAACAGCCATGGAGGGGCGGTGACTATGGTTCCTTTGGTTGTATTTGATGGCCCCAAATAATTTTAGGCGATCGGGGTCCGGGGGCCCGGACCCACTCAGAAGGCGTGGGCTGTAGCACACGAAAATATGGGAATCGGGCAAAATTCTAGTTTTTTGCCGTAAATTGCAAAACAACAAGGAACGGCCATGGTGTGGCGGTGACTATGGTTCCTTAGGTCGTATTTGATGGCATGGATAATTTTTAGCCAATCCGGTTTCAGGGGAGCCGGGCCCACTCGGAAAGGGTGGGTTAGAGCACACGAAAATATGGGAATCGGGCGGAATTCTAGTTTTTTGGTCGTCAAAAGCAAAGAAATGAGGAACGGTCATGGCAGGGCAGTGAATATGGTTCCTTATATCGTATTTGATGGCCTGGAAAAATTTTAGGCAATTCGGTTTCAGGGGACCCGGGCCCACTCGGAAGGCGTGGGCTAGAGCGCACAAAAATATGGGAATCGGGTAGAATTTTATTTTTTTTGGTCGTAAAAAGAAAAACAACGAGGAATGGTAATGGCGGGGCGGGGACTATGGATCCTTCGATCGTATTTGATAGCCCAAATAAATTTTAGGCGATAGGGGTCCGAAGGGCCCGGACCCACTCGGAAGGTGTGGGCTAGAGCACTCGAAAATATGGGAATCAGGCGGAATTCTTGTTTTTTGGTCATAAAAAGCAAAACAACGAGGAATGGCCACGGCGGGGCGGTGACTATGGTTCCTTATGTCGTATTTGATGGCCTGGAATAATTTTAGGCGATCGGGGTACGGGGGGCCCAGATCCACTTGGAAGGCGTGGGCTATAGCACACGAATATATGGGAATCGGGCGGAATTCGAGTTTTTGGTCGTAAAAAGCAAAACAACGAGGAACGGTCATGGCGGTGCGGTGAATATGGTTCTTTATGTCGTATTTGATGGCCTGGAAAAAGTTTAGGCAATCCGGTTTTGGGGGACCCGGGCCCACTTGGAAGGCGTGGGTTAGAGCACACGAAAATATGGGAAACGGGCGAAATTCTAATTTTTTGGTTGTTAAACGCAAAACAACGAGTAACGGCCATGGAGGGGCGGTGACTATGGTTCCCTAGGTCGTATTTGATGGCCCAGAATAATTTTAGGCGATCGGGGTCCGGGTGCCCGAACCCACTCGAAAGGCGTGGGCTATAGCACACGAAAATATGGGAATCGGGCGGAATTCTACTTTTTTGTCCGTAAAATGCAAAACAACGAGGAACGGCCATGGTGGGGCGGTGACTATGGTTCCTTAGGTTGTATTTGATGGCCCCGAATAATTTTAGGCGATCGGGGTCCGGGGGCCTGGACCCACTCGGAAGGCAAGGATAGCACACGAAAATATGGGAATCGGGCAAAATTTTAGTTTTTTGGCCATAAAATGCAAAACAACGAGGAACGACCATGGCGGGGCGGTGACTATGGTTCCTTAGGTCGTATTTGATGGCCCGGAATAATTTTAGGCGTTCGGGGTCACGGGGACCGGACCCATTCGGAAGGCGTGGGCTATAGCACACGAATATATGGGAATCAGGCAAAATTCTTATTTTTTGGCCGTAAAACACAATACAACGAGGAACGGCCATGGCGGGGCGCTGACTATGGCTCCTTAGGTCGTATTTTATGGCCTGGAATAATTTTAGGCGATCGGGGTTAGAGGGTCCGGACCCATTCGGAAGGCGTGGGCTATGCACACGAATATATGGGAATCAGGCGGAATTCTAGTTTTTTGTCCGTAAAATGCAAAACAACGAGGAACGAACACGGCGGGGCAGTGACTATGGTTCCTTAGGGTGTATTTGATGGCTCGAAAAAAGTTTAGGTGATCGGGGTCCGGGGGTCCCGGTCCCACTCGGAAGGTGTGGGCTATAACACGCGAATATATGGGAATCGGGCGAAATTCTAGTTTTTTGGCCATAAAACGCAAAACAACGAGGAACGGCCATGGAGGGGCGGTGAATATGGTTCCTTAAGTCGTATTTGATGGCCTACAAAAATGTTAGGCAATCCGGTTTCAAGGGACCCGGTCCCACTCGGAAGGTGTGGGCTCTACACACGAAAATATGGAAATCGGGAGGAATTCTACTTTTTTGGTCGTAAAAAGCAAAACAACGAGGAACGATCATGGCGGGGCAGTGACTATGGTTCCTTAGGTCGTATTTGATGGCCCAA